>NC_058089.1:75515847-75823118 GCF_014858855.1 Bufo gargarizans
TGTGCTTTGACGGACACTAAATATCTTGCCCAGCAACAACAGTACAGCGGTGGGTAACGAGAGATTTAGAGGGATTTAAATTTGAGGCCTAGTATTTAGGCGCTGGGTCACCGGTATGGATTTAGTGACAGAATTAGACTTGGAAATACACAGTAGCGGGTGTGTGTGAAGTTATTCTGAATGACCCTATGTGCACCTTCAATATTATATACCCTTTTAGGGATAGATTTCAAATAGCTCTGATATAGCAGAAACCACTAAATTATGAAATTGCTAAATTGGGAATTGTACTTCAACCCAGAACAAAAAATGTGCTTTGACGGACACTAAATATCTTGCCCAGCAACAACAGTACAGCGGTGGGTAACGAGAGATTTAGAGGGATTTAAATTTGAGGCCTAGTATTTAGGCGCTGGGTCACCGGTATGGATTTAGTGACAGAATTAGACTTGGAAATGCACAGAAGCGTGTGTGTGAAGTTATTCTGAATGACCCTATGTGCACCTTCAATATTATATACCCTTTTAGGGATAGATTTCAAATAGCTCTGATATAGCAGAAACCACTAAATTATGAAATTGCTAAATTGGGAATTGTACTTCAACCCAGAACAAAAAATGTGCTTTGACGGACACTAAATATCTTGCCCAGCAACAACAGTACAGCGGTGGGTAACGAGAGATTTAGAGGGATTTAAATTTGAGGCCTAGTATTTAGGCGCTGGGTCACCGGTATGGATTTAGTGACAGAATTAGACTTGGAAATGCACAGAAGCGTGTGTGTGAAGTTATTCTGAATGACCCTATGTGCACCTTCAATATTATATACCCTTTTAGGGATAGATTTCAAATAGCTCTGATATAGCAGAAACCACTAAATTATGAAATTGCTAAATTGGGAATTGTACTTCAACCCAGAACAAAAAATGTGCTTTGACGGACACTAAATATCTTGCCCAGCAACAACAGTACAGCGGTGGGTAACGAGAGATTTAGAGGGATTTAAATTTGAGGCCTAGTATTTAGGCGCTGGGTCACCGGTATGGATTTAGTGACAGAATTAGACTTGGAAATGCACAGAAGCGTGTGTGTGAAGTTATTCTGAATGACCCTATGTGCACCTTCAATATTATATACCCTTTTAGGGATAGATTTCAAATAGCTCTGATATAGCAGAAACCACTAAATTATGAAATTGCTAAATTGGGAATTGTACTTCAACCCAGAACAAAAAATGTGCTTTGACGGACACTAAATATCTTGCCCAGCAACAACAGTACAGCGGTGGGTAACGAGAGATTTAGAGGGATTTAAATTTGAGGCCTAGTATTTAGGCGCTGGGTCACCGGTATGGATTTAGTGACAGAATTAGACTTGGAAATGCACAGAAGCGTGTGTGTGAAGTTATTCTGAATGACCCTATGTGCACCTTCAATATTATATACCCTTTTAGGGATAGATTTCAAATAGCTCTGATATAGCAGAAACCACTAAATTATGAAATTGCTAAATTGGGAATTGTACTTCAACCCAGAACAAAAAATGTGCTTTGACGGACACTAAATATCTTGCCCAGCAACAACAGTACAGCGGTGGGTAACGAGAGATTTAGAGGGATTTAAATTTGAGGCCTAGTATTTAGGCGCTGGGTCACCGGTATGGATTTAGTGACAGAATTAGACTTGGAAATGCACAGAAGCGTGTGTGTGAAGTTATTCTGAATGACCCTATGTGCACCTTCAATATTATATACCCTTTTAGGGATAGATTTCAAATAGCTCTGATATAGCAGAAACCACTAAATTATGAAATTGCTAAATTGGGAATTGTACTTCAACCCAGAACAAAAAATGTGCTTTGACGGACACTAAATATCTTGCCCAGCAACAACAGTACAGCGGTGGGTAACGAGAGATTTAGAGGGATTTAAATTTGAGGCCTAGTATTTAGGCGCTGGGTCACCGGTATGGATTTAGTGACAGAATTAGACTTGGAAATGCACAGAAGCGGTGTGTGTGAAGTTATTCTGAATGACCCTATGTGCACCTTCAATATTATATACCCTTTTAGGGATAGATTTCAAATAGCTCTGATATAGCAGAAACCACTAAATTATGAAATTGCTAAATTGGGAATTGTACTTCAACCCAGAACAAAAAATGTGCTTTGACGGACACTAAATATCTTGCCCAGCAACAACAGTACAGCGGTGGGTAACGAGAGATTTAGAGGGATTTAAATTTGAGGCCTAGTATTTAGGCGCTGGGTCACCGGTATGGATTTAGTGACAGAATTAGACTTGGAAATGCACAGAAGCGTGTGTGTGAAGTTATTCTGAATGACCCTATGTGCACCTTCAATATTATATACCCTTTTAGGGATAGATTTCAAATAGCTCTGATATAGCAGAAACCACTAAATTATGAAATTGCTAAATTGGGAATTGTACTTCAACCCAGAACAAAAAATGTGCTTTGACGGACACTAAATATCTTGCCCAGCAACAACAGTACAGCGGTGGGTAACGAGAGATTTAGAGGGATTTAAATTTGAGGCCTAGTATTTAGGCGCTGGGTCACCGGTATGGATTTAGTGACAGAATTAGACTTGGAAATGCACAGAAGCGGTGTGTGTGAAGTTATTCTGAATGACCCTATGTGCACCTTCAATATTATATACCCTTTTAGGGATAGATTTCAAATAGCTCTGATATAGCAGAAACCACTAAATTATGAAATTGCTAAATTGGGAATTGTACTTCAACCCAGAACAAAAAATGTGCTTTGACGGACACTAAATATCTTGCCCAGCAACAACAGTACAGCGGTGGGTAACGAGAGATTTAGAGGGATTTAAATTTGAGGCCTAGTATTTAGGCGCTGGGTCACCGGTATGGATTTAGTGACAGAATTAGACTTGGAAATGCACAGAAGCGTGTGTGTGAAGTTATTCTGAATGACCCTATGTGCACCTTCAATATTATATACCCTTTTAGGGATAGATTTCAAATAGCTCTGATATAGCAGAAACCACTAAATTATGAAATTGCTAAATTGGGAATTGTACTTCAACCCAGAACAAAAAATGTGCTTTGACGGACACTAAATATCTTGCCCAGCAACAACAGTACAGCGGTGGGTAACGAGAGATTTAGAGGGATTTAAATTTGAGGCCTAGTATTTAGGCGCTGGGTCACCGGTATGGATTTAGTGACAGAATTAGACTTGGAAATGCACAGAAGCGTGTGTGTGAAGTTATTCTGAATGACCCTATGTGCACCTTCAATATTATATACCCTTTTAGGGATAGATTTCAAATAGCTCTGATATAGCAGAAACCACTAAATTATGAAATTGCTAAATTGGGAATTGTACTTCAACCCAGAACAAAAAATGTGCTTTGACGGACACTAAATATCTTGCCCAGCAACAACAGTACAGCGGTGGGTAACGAGAGATTTAGAGGGATTTAAATTTGAGGCCTAGTATTTAGGCGCTGGGTCACCGGTATGGATTTAGTGACAGAATTAGACTTGGAAATGCACAGAAGCGTGTGTGTGAAGTTATTCTGAATGACCCTATGTGCACCTTCAATATTATATACCCTTTTAGGGATAGATTTCAAATAGCTCTGATATAGCAGAAACCACTAAATTATGAAATTGCTAAATTGGGAATTGTACTTCAACCCAGAACAAAAAATGTGCTTTGACGGACACTAAATATCTTGCCCAGCAACAACAGTACAGCGGTGGGTAACGAGAGATTTAGAGGGAATTAAATTTGAGGCCTAGTATTTAGGCGCTGGGTCACCGGTATGGATTTAGTGACAGAATTAGACTTGGAAATACACAGTAAGCGGTGTGTGTGAAGTTATTCTGAATGACCCTATGTGCACCTTCAATATTATATACCCTTTTAGGGATAGATTTCAAATAGCTCTGATATAGCAGAAACCACTAAATTATGAAATTGCTAAATTGGGAATTGTACTTCAACCCAGAACAAAAAATGTGCTTTGACGGACACTAAATATCTTGCCCAGCAACAACAGTACAGCGGTGGGTAACGAGAGATTTAGAGGGAATTAAATTTGAGGCCTAGTATTTAGGCGCTGGGTCACCGGTATGGATTTAGTGACAGAATTAGACTTGGAAATACACAGTAGCGGGTGTGTGTGAAGTTATTCTGAATGACCCTATGTGCACCTTCAATATTATATACCCTTTTAGGGATAGATTTCAAATAGCTCTGATATAGCAGGAAACCACTAAATTATGAAATTGCTAAATTGGGAATTGTACTTCAACCCAGAACAAAAAATGTGCTTTGACGGACACTAAATATCTTGCCCAGCAACAACAGTACAGCGGGGTAACGAGAGATTTAGAGGGATTTAAATTTGAGGCCTAGTATTTAGGCGCTGGGTCACCGGTATGGATTTAGTGACAGAATTAGACTTGGAAATACACAGTAGCGGGTGTGTGTGAAGTTATTCTGAATGACCCTATGTGCACCTTCAATATTATATACCCTTTTAGGGATAGATTTCAAATAGCTCTGATATAGCAGAAACCACTAAATTATGAAATTGCTAAATTGGGAATTGTACTTCAACCCAGAACAAAAAATGTGCTTTGACGGACACTAAATATCTTGCCCAGCAACAACAGTACAGCGGTGGGTAACGAGAGATTTAGAGGGAATTAAATTTGAGGCCTAGTATTTAGGCGCTGGGTCACCGGTATGGATTTAGTGACAGAATTAGACTTGGAAATACACAGTAGCGGGTGTGTGTGAAGTTATTCTGAATGACCCTATGTGCACCTTCAATATTATATACCCTTTTAGGGATAGATTTCAAATAGCTCTGATATAGCAGAAACCACTAAATTATGAAATTGCTAAATTGGGAATTGTACTTCAACCCAGAACAAAAAATGTGCTTTGACGGACACTAAATATCTTGCCCAGCAACAACAGTACAGCGGTGGGTAACGAGAGATTTAGAGGGATTTAAATTTGAGGCCTAGTATTTAGGCGCTGGGTCACCGGTATGGATTTAGTGACAGAATTAGACTTGGAAATGCACAGAAGCGTGTGTGTGAAGTTATTCTGAATGACCCTATGTGCACCTTCAATATTATATACCCTTTTAGGGATAGATTTCAAATAGCTCTGATATAGCAGAAACCACTAAATTATGAAATTGCTAAATTGGGAATTGTACTTCAACCCAGAACAAAAAATGTGCTTTGACGGACACTAAATATCTTGCCCAGCAACAACAGTACACCGGTGGGTAACGAGAGATTTAGAGGGAATTAAATTTGAGGCCTAGTATTTAGGCGCTGGGTCACCGGTATGGATTTAGTGACAGAATTAGACTTGGAAATACACAGTAGCGGGTGTGTGTGAAGTTATTCTGAATGACCCTATGTGCACCTTCAATATTATATACCCTTTTAGGGATAGATTTCAAATAGCTCTGATATAGCAGAAACCACTAAATTATGAAATTGCTAAATTGGGAATTGTACTTCAACCCAGAACAAAAAATGTGCTTTGACGGACACTAAATATCTTGCCCAGCAACAACAGTACAGCGGTGGGTAACGAGAGATTTAGAGGGAATTAAATTTGAGGCCTAGTATTTAGGCGCTGGGTCACCGGTATGGATTTAGTGACAGAATTAGACTTGGAAATACACAGTAGCGGGTGTGTGTGAAGTTATTCTGAATGACCCTATGTGCACCTTCAATATTATATACCCTTTTTGGGATAGATTTCAAATAGCTCTGATATAGCAGGAACCACTAAATTATGAAATTGCTAAATTGGGAATTGTACTTCAACCCAGAACAAAAAATGTGCTTTGACGGGCACTAAATAACTTTCCCAGCTACAACAGGACAACGGTAACGAGAGATTTAGAGGGATTTAAATTTGAGGCCTAGTATTTAGGCGCTGGGTGACAGGTATGGGTTTAGTGACAGAATTAGACTTGGAAATACACAGTAGCGGGTGTGTGTGAAGTTATTCTGAATGACCCTATGTGCACCTTCAATATTATATACCCTTTTTGGGATAGATTTCAAATAGCTCTGATATAGCAGAAACCACTAAATTATGAAATTGCTAAATTGGGAATTGTACTTCAACCCAGAACAAAAAATGTGCTTTGACGGACACTAAATATCTTGCCCAGCAACAACAGTACAGCGGTGGGTAACGAGAGATTTAGAGGGAATTAAATTTGAGGCCTAGTATTTAGGCGCTGGGTCACCGGTATGGATTTAGTGACAGAATTAGACTTGGAAATACACAGTAGCGGGTGTGTGTGAAGTTACTCTGAATGACCCTATGTGCACCTTCAATATTATATACCCTTTTTGGGATAGATTTCAAAGAGCTCTGATATAGCAGGAACCACTAAATTATGAAATTGCTAAATTGAGAATTGTATTTCAACCCAGAACAAGAAATGTGCTTGAACGGACACTAAATAACTCGCCCAGCTACAGCACTAGGGACAGATTTAGCTGGATATAAATTTGAGGCCTAGTATTTAGGCGCTGGGTGACCGGTATGGATTTAGTGACAGAATTAGACTGGGATATGGCCAAAAAATGAACAGACTATTGCTGGTTAAATGCACTTGGTGTGACAGCTTCACCCTGATGTAGGCTTTAGCCAAATAACAACCACACCATTGAGGGTTAAATGCACTTGGTGACAGGCGCAGCTTGCCCCTGATTTTGTATATGGCCAAAAAATGAACAGACTATTGCTGGTTAAATGCACTTGGTGTGACAGCTTCACCCTGATGTAGGCTTTAGCCAAATAACAACCACACCATTGAGGGTTAAATGCACTTGGTGACAGGCGCAGCTTGCCCCTGATTTTGTATATGGCCAAAAAATGAACAGACTATTGCTGGTTAAATGCACTTGGTGTGACAGCTTCACCCTGATGTAGGCTTTAGCCAAAAAACAACCACACCATTGAGGGTTAAATGCACTTGGTGACAGGCGCAGCTTGCCCCTGATTTTGTATATGGCCAAAAAATGAACAGACTATTGCTGGTTAAATGCACTTGGTGTGACAGCTTCACCCTGATGTAGGCTTTAGCCAAAAAACAACCACACCATTGAGGGTTAAATGCACTTGGTCGCAGCTTGTGCTGGCGCACCACAAGACACAAAATGGCCGCCGATCACCCCAGAAAAATGAGACTGACAAACGGTCTGTGCAGCCTAAAAACAGTGAGCAATTGAGGATCAGCAGCTCAATGATCCACAGCTGCAGATCGATCAGTTAATCAAGTCCTTTGGAGGAGTTAATCTGCCTAATCTCGCCCTACTGTCGCAGCCGCAACCTCTCCCTACGCTAATCAGAGCAGAGTGACGGGCGGCGCTATGTGACTCCAGCTTAAATAGAGGCTGGGTCACATGGTGCTCTGGCCAATCACAGCCATGCCAATAGTAGGCATGGCTGTGATGGCCTCTTGGGGCAAGTAGTATGACGCTTGTTGATTGGCTGCTTTGCAGCCTTTCAAAAAGCGCCAAGAAAGCGTCACAAAAGCGCCAAGAAAGCGACGAACACCGAACCCGAACCCGGACTTTTACGAAAATGTCCGGGTTCGGGTCCGTGTCACGGACACCCCAAAATTCGGTACGAACCCGAACTATACAGTTCGAGTTCGCTCATCCCTACTGGAGACATGTCTCTGGGTGCACAATAAAACTGCTAGATCTGAATAGGAGTTATCCTGCAATCGCTCCAAACCTGAGTGAGAAAAACGAACCCTATTAAAAAAACAACGTATGCTAAGGCGCAAGGCTTTTATCTGTTTGCCACAAACAGTACCAGATGGACACATAGACCTTTGGCCACTTGACACTTTTGAACACTATATATGATTGTTTTAGATACAAAAAGCAGGTTATGGTAGTATAGACAATACACATATTGTATATTGTAGCCAGTGTTAATCCGAATTTCAGAAAAAGTTTGAGCCGAATTTCCTCATGCTTCATGGTAGCTAATCTATTTTTTCTGAATGGCAGTAAAAAACAAAAAATATCATACTTACCCCTATCCATTTAAATGCGAAGAGGCCGCCACCATCTTCATTGAAGATCTTGCACGAAATCCCGTGCGCGGTGATGTGTGACGTCACAGGCCGCGTAAGATTTCACGCTAGATCTTCAATCAAGCTGATGGCGGATGTCTCGACGCAATGAAATGGTTGAGGCAAGTAGCAAGTATTTATTTTGTTGTTTATTTACCACTGCCAGATGCCGCAAACAACTATGAACGCGGTATTTGAGGGGTACCAAGATGGGGAGCAGCGCAATTGCTGCTCCCTTTTATTGCACCAACTACTTACAAAGAAATGCGCCTCATGACGATGTAATTTGTCACTAAGCAAATATTTTATTTATTCGCCGAAACAGCCAAATCAAATTTTCTAATACTTCACTCATCACTAATTGTAGCAGTATATGTCAAATAATTTGTTGTCTGGTCACTGATACATTTGGTAAATGCACAGGCACTGATTTATTGGAACATGTCTCTGCTCAGTGAGAGGCATCGGAAGAGAAAGGTTCCCTTCCTGACCATCAGGCAGAGCTGTGAGAGGAAGGGTCAAGGTCTTGGATGATGATACAGGTGCATGGACTTCTATGGATGCATAAGGTCTCATTATTTACATGGCATTTTATTCCAATGAGATTTGTTATGGTGATAATTAGAGATGAGCAAAGTTCTCTAAAATTTGATTCGGTTGCTTCACCAAATTTTACTTGAATCACCAAATGACTTCATCACAAAATGCATTTCTTTGTAAATAGCGGGTGAAATGACAGGGAACTGCGATAGTTTTTTTTACTGTATTTTTACCACCATTTCAGGGGAAATTGATCGGTTACCGCGAAGCAAGAGGAAATTCGGCTATGTGACGCGAAAAGGAATTTTTTTTCATTTGTGACTATTCTGACACTTTTCTGTGATAGTTTTCCAGTGAAGATACATATATATATACATATATAATTTTCATCTGGAGGCAGTTTTCATTTTAAATCTATTACAGCATTTTGCTTATGATTTGTCTCTGCTTATATGCTAGAGATGTAGCTGAACGCAAATATTTATTTTTTCATCAATGATCATATGACTAGGGATGAGCGAACTCGAACTGTATAGTTCGGGTTCGTACCGAATTTTGGGGTGTCCGTGACACGGACCCGAACCCGGACATTTTCGTAAAAGTCCGGGTTCGGGTTCGGTGTTCGTCGCTTTCTTCGCGCTTTTGTGACGCTTTCTTGGCGCTTTTTGAAAGGCTGCAAAGCAGCCAATCAACAAGCGTCATACTACTTGCCCCAAGAGGCCATCACAGCCATGCCTACTATTGGCATGGCTGTGATTGGCCAGAGCACCATGTGACCCAGCCTCTATTTAAGCTGGAGTCACATAGCGCCGCCCGTCACTCTGCTCTGATTAGCGTAGGGAGAGGTTGCGGCTGCGACAGTAGGGCGAGATTAGGCAGATTAACTCCTCCAAAGGACTTGATTAACTGATCGATCTGCAGCTGTGGATCATTGAGCTGCTGATCCTCAATTGCTCACTGTTTTTAGGCTGCCCAGACCGTTTGTCAGTCACATTTTTCTGGGGTGATCGGCGGCCATTTTGTGTCTTGTGGTGCGCCAGCACAAGCTGCGACCAAGTGCATTTAACCCTCAATGGTGTGGTTGTTTTTTGGCTAAAGCCTACATCAGGGTGAAGCTGTCACACCAAGTGCATTTAACCAGCAATAGTCTGTTTATTTTTTGGCCATATACTACATCAGGGGCAAGCTGCGCCTGTCACCAAGTGCATTTAACCCTCAATGGTGCGTTTGTTTTTTGGCTAAAGCCTACATCAGGGTGAAGCTGTCACACCAAGTGCATTTAACCAGCAATAGTCTGTTTATTTTTTGGCCATATACTACATCAGGGGCAAGCTGCGCCCGTCACCAAGTGCATTTAACCCTCAGTAGTGTGGTTGGTCAAGCTATCACACCAAGTGCATTTAACCAGCAATAGTCTGTTCATTTTTTGGCCATATACTAAATCAGGGGCAAGCTGCGCCCGTCACCAAGTGCATTTAACCAGCAATAGTCTGTTCATTTTTTGGCCATATACTACATCAGGGGCAAGCTGCGCCCGTCACCAAGTGCATTTAACCCTCAGTAGTGTGGTTGGTCAAGCTGTGACACCAAGTGCATTTAACCAGCAATAGTCTGTTCATTTTTTGGCCATATACTACATCAGGGGCAAGCTGCGCCCATCACCAAGTGCATTTAACCAGCAATAGTGTGGTTATTTTTTGGCCATATCCCAGTCTAATTCTGTCACTAAATCCATACCGGTCACCCAGCGCCTAAATACTAGGCCTCAAATTTATATCCCGCTAAATCTCTCGTTACCGCTGTCCTGTTGTGGCTGGGAAAGTTATTTAGTGTCCGTCAAAGCACATTTTTTGTTCTGGGTTGAAATACAATTCCCAATTTAGCAATTTAAAAATTTAGTGGTTTCTGCTGTATCAGAGCTATTTGAAATCTATCCCTAAAAGGGTATATAATATTCAAGGTGCACATAGGGTCATTCAGAATAACTTCACACACCCGCTACTGTGCATTTCCAAGTCTAATTCTGTCACTAAACCCATACCTGTCACCCAGCGCCTAAATACTAGGCCTCAAATTCATATCCAGCTAAATCTGTCGTTAGTGCTGTAGCTGGGCGAGTTATTTAGTGTCCGTTCAAGCACATTTCTTGTTCTGGGTTGAAATACAATTCCCAATTTAGCAATTTCATAATTTAGTGGTTTCTGCTATATCAGAGCTATTTGAAATCTATCCCTAAAAGGGTAGATCATATTGAAGGTGCACATAGGGACATTCAGAATAACTTCACACACCCGCTACTGTGCATTTCCAAGTCTAATTCTGTCACTAAACCCATACCTGTCACCCAGCGCCTAAATACTAGGCCTCAAATTTATATCCAGCTAAATCTGTCCTTAGTGCTGTAGCTGGGCGAGTTATTTAGTGTCCGTTCAAGCACATTTCTTGTTCTGGGTTGAAATACAATTCCCAATTTAGCAATTTCATAATTTAGTGGTTTCTGCTATATCAGAGCTATTTGAAATCTATCCCTAAAAGGGTAGATCATATTGAAGGTGCACATAGGGACATTCAGAATAACTTCACACACCCGCTACTGTGCATTTCCAAGTCTAATTCTGTCACTAAACCCATACCTGTCACCCAGCGCCTAAATACTAGGCCTCAAATTTATATCCAGCTAAATCTGTCCTTAGTGCTGTAGCTGGGCGAGTTATTTAGTGTCCGTTCAAGCACATTTCTTGTTCTGGGTTGAAATACAATTCCCAATTTAGCAATTTCATAATTTAGTGGTTTCTGCTATATCAGAGCTATTTGAAATCTATCCCTAAAAGGGTATATAATATTCAAGGTGCACATTGGGTCATTCAGAATAACTTCACACACACCCGCTACTGTGTATTTCCAAGTCTAATTCTGTCACTAAACCCATACCTGTCACCCAGCGCCTAAATACTAGGCCTCAAATTCATATCCAGCTAAATCTGTCGTTAGTGCTGTAGCTGGGCGAGTTATTTAGTGTCCGTTCAAGCACATTTCTTGTTCTGGGTTGAAATACAATTCCCAATTTAGCAATTTCATAATTTAGTGGTTTCTGCTATATCAGAGCTATTTGAAATCTATCCCTAAAAGGGTAGATCATATTGAAGGTGCACATAGGGACATTCAGAATAACTTCACACACCCGCTACTGTGCATTTCCAAGTCTAATTCTGTCACTAAACCCATACCTGTCACCCAGCGCCTAAATACTAGGCCTCAAATTTATATCCAGCTAAATCTGTCCTTAGTGCTGTAGCTGGGCGAGTTATTTAGTGTCCGTTCAAGCACATTTCTTGTTCTGGGTTGAAATACAATTCCCAATTTAGAAATTTCATAATTTAGTGGTTTCTGCTATATCAGAGCTATTTGAAATCTATCCCTAAAAGGGTATATAATATTCAAGGTGCACATTGGGTCATTCAGAATAACTTCACACACACCCGCTACTGTGTATTTCCAAGTCTAATTCTGTCACTAAACCCATACCTGTCACCCAGCGCCTAAATACTAGGCCTCAAATTCATATCCAGCTAAATCTGTCGTTAGTGCTGTAGCTGGGCGAGTTATTTAGTGTCCGTTCAAGCACATTTCTTGTTCTGGGTTGAAATACAATTCCCAATTTAGCAATTTCATAATTTAGTGGTTTCTGCTATATCAGAGCTATTTGAAATCTATCCCTAAAAGGGTAGATCATATTGAAGGTGCACATAGGGACATTCAGAATAACTTCACACACCCGCTACTGTGCATTTCCAAGTCTAATTCTGTCACTAAACCCATACCTGTCACCCAGCGCCTAAATACTAGGCCTCAAATTTATATCCAGCTAAATCTGTCCTTAGTGCTGTAGCTGGGCGAGTTATTTAGTGTCCGTTCAAGCACATTTCTTGTTCTGGGTTGAAATACAATTCCCAATTTAGCAATTTCATAATTTAGTGGTTTCTGCTATATCAGAGCTATTTGAAATCTATCCCTAAAAGGGTATATAATATTCAAGGTGCACATTGGGTCATTCAGAATAACTTCACACACAACCGCTACTGTGTATTTCCAAGTCTAATTCTGTCACTAAACCCATACCTGTCACCCAGCGCCTAAATACTAGGCCTCAAATTTATATCCTGCTAAATCTCTCGTTAACGCTGTCCTGTTGTGGCTGGGAAAGTTATTTAGTGTCCGTCAAAGCACATTTTTTGTTCTGGGTTGAAATACAATTCCCAATTTAGCAATTTCATAATTTAGTGGTTTCTGCTATATCAGAGCTATTTGAAATCTATCCCTAAAAGGGTATATAATATTCAAGGTGCACATTGGGTCATTCAGAATAACTTCACACACACCCGCTACTGTGTATTTCTAAGTCTAATTCTGTCACTAAACCCATACCTGTCACCCAGCGCCTAAATACTAGGCCTCAAATTTATATCCTGCTAAATCTCTCGTTAACGCTGTCCTGTTGTGGCTGGGAAAGTTATTTAGTGTCCGTCAAAGCACATTTTTTGTTCTGGGTTGAAATACAATTCCCAATTTAGCAATTTCATAATTTAGTGGTTTCTGCTATATCAGAGCTATTTGAAATCTATCCCTAAAAGGGTATATAATATTCAAGGTGCACATTGGGTCATTCAGAATAACTTCACACACACCCGCTACTGTGTATTTCTAAGTCTAATTCTGTCACTAAACCCATACCTGTCACCCAGCGCCTAAATACTAGGCCTCAAATTTATATCCTGCTAAATCTCTCGTTAACGCTGTCCTGTTGTGGCTGGGAAAGTTATTTAGTGTCCGTCAAAGCACATTTTTTGTTCTGGGTTGAAATACAATTCCCAATTTAGCAATTTCATAATTTAGTGGTTTCTGCTATATCAGAGCTATTTGAAATCTATCCCTAAAAGGGTATATAATATTCAAGGTGCACATTGGGTCATTCAGAATAACTTCACACACACACGCTTCTGTGCATTTCCAAGTCTAATTCTGTCACTAAATCCATACCGGTCACCCAGCGCCTAAATACTAGGCCTCAAATTTATATCCTGCTAAATCTCTCGTTAACGCTGTCCTGTTGTGGCTGGGAAAGTTATTTAGTGTCCGTCAAAGCACATTTTTTGTTCTGGGTTGAAATACAATTCCCAATTTAGCAATTTCATAATTTAGTGGTTTCTGCTATATCAGAGCTATTTGAAATCTATCCCTAAAAGGGTATATAATATTCAAGGTGCACATTGGGTCATTCAGAATAACTTCACACACACACGCTTCTGTGCATTTCCAAGTCTAATTCTGTCACTAAATCCATACCGGTCACCCAGCGCCTAAATACTAGGCCTCAAATTTATATCCCGCTGAATTTGAATACAATACATTGGGCCAAATAATATATTTGTTGTTGTGGTGAACCATAACAATGAGAAAAACATCTAGTAAGGGACGCGGACGTGGACATGGTCGTGGTGGTGTTAGTGGACCCTCTGGTGCTGGGAGAGGACGTGGCCGTTCTGCCACATCCACACGTCCTAGTGTACCAACTACCTCAGGTCCCAGTAGCCGCCAGAATTTACAGCGATATATGGTGGGGCCCAATGCCGTTCTAAGGATGGTAAGGCCTGAGCAGGTACAGGCATTAGTCAATTGGGTGGCCGACAGTGGATCCAGCACGTTCACATTATCTCCCACCCAGTCTTCTGCAGAAAGCGCACAGATGGCGCCTGAAAACCAACCCCATCAGTCTGTCACATCACCCCCATGCATACCAGGGAAACTGTCTCAGCCTCAAGTTATGCAGCAGTCTCTTATGCTGTTTGAAGACTCCGCTGGCAGGGTTTCCCAAGGGCATCCACCTAGCCCTTCCCCAGCGGTGAAAGACATAGAATGCACTGACGCACAACCACTTATGTTTCCTGATGATGAGGACATGGGAATACCACCTCAGCATGTCTCTGATGATGACGAAACACAGGTGCCAACTGCTGCGTCTTTCTGCAGTGTGCAGACTGAACAGGAGGTCAGGGATCAAGACTGGGTGGAAGACGATGCAGGGGACGATGAGGTCCTAGACCCCACATGGAATGAAGGTCGTGCCACTGACTTTCACAGTTCGGAGGAAGAGGCAGTGGTGAGACCGAGCCAACAGCGTAGCAAAAGAGGGAGCAGTGGGCAAAAGCAGAACACCCGCCGCCAAGAGACTCCGCCTGCTACTGACCGCCGCCATCTGGGACCGAGCACCCCAAAGGCAGCTTCAAGGAGTTCCCTGGCATGGCACTTCTTCAAACAATGTGCTGACGACAAGACCCGAGTGGTTTGCACGCTGTGCCATCAGAGCCTGAAGCGAGGCATTAACGTTCTGAACCTGAGCACAACCTGCATGACCAGGCACCTGCATGCAAAGCATGAACTGCAGTGGAGTAAACACCTTAAAACCAAGGAAGTCACTCAGGCTCCCCCTGCTACCTCTTCTGCTGCTGCCGCCTCGGCCTATTCTGCTGCTGCCGCCTCGGCCTCTTCCTCCGCCTCTGGAGGAACGTTGGCACCTGCCGCCCAGCAAACAGGGGATGTACCACCAACACCACCACCACCACCTCCGTCACCAAGCGTCTCAACCATGTCACACGCCAGCGTTCAGCTCTCCATCTCACAAACATTTGATAGAAAGCGTAAATTCCCACCTAGCCACCCTCGATCCCTGGCCCTGAATGCCAGCATTTCTAAACTACTGGCCTATGAAATGCTGTCATTTAGGCTGGTGGACACAGACAGCTTCAAACAGCTCATGTCGCTTGCTGTCCCACAGTATGTTGTTCCCAGCCGGCACTACTTCTCCAAGAGAGCCGTGCCTTCCCTGCACAACCAAGTATCCGATAAAATCAAGTGTGCACTGCGCAACGCCATCTGTAGCAAGGTCCACCTAACCACAGATACGTGGACCAGTAAGCACGGCCAGGGACGCTATATCTCCCTAACTGCACACTGGGTAAATGTAGTGGCAGCTGGGCCCCAGGCGGAGAGCTGTTTGGCGCACGTCCTTCCGCCGCCAAGGATCGCAGGGCAACATTCTTTGCCTCCTGTTGCCACCTCCTCCTTCTCGGCTTCCTCCTCCTCTTCTTCCACCTGCTCATCCAGTCAGCCACACACCTTCACCACCAACTTCAGCACAGCCCGGGGTAAACGTCAGCAGGCCATTCTGAAACTCATATGTTTGGGGGACAGGCCCCACACCGCACAGGAGTTGTGGCGGGGTATTGAACAACAGACCGACGAGTGGTTGCTGCCGGTGAGCCTCAAGCCCGGCCTGGTGGTGTGTGATAATGGGCGAAATCTCGTTGCAGCTCTGGGACTAGCCAATTTGACGCACATCCCTTGCTTGGCGCATGTGCTGAATTTGGTGGTGCAGAAGTTCATTCACAACTACCCCGACATGTCAGAGCTGCTGCATAAAGTGCGGGCCGTCTGTTCGCGCTTCCGGCGTTCACATCCTGCTGCTGCTCGCCTGTCTGCGCTACAGCGTAACTTCGGCCTTCCCGCTCACCGCCTCATATGCGACGTGCCCACCAGGTGGAACTCCACCTTGCACATGCTGGACAGACTGTGCGAGCAGCAGCAGGCCATAGTGGAGTTTCAGCTGCAGCACGCACGGGTCAGTCGCACTACAGAACAGCACCACTTCACCACCAATGACTGGGCCTCCATGCGAGACCTGTGTGCCCTGTTGCGCTGTTTCGAGTACTCCACCAACATGGCCAGTGGCGATGACACCGTTATCAGCGTTACAATACCACTTCTATGTCTCCTTGAGAAAACACTTAGGGCGATGATGGAAGAGGAGGTGGCCCAGGAGGAGGAGGAGGAGGAGGAAGAGGGGTCATTTTTAGCACTTTCAGGCCAGTCTCTTCGAAGTGACTCAGAGGGAGGTTTTTGGCAACAGCAGAGGCCAGGTACAAATGTGGCCAGCCAGGGCCCACTACTGGAGGACGAGGAGGACGAGGATGAGGAGGAGGTGGAGGAGGATGAGGATGAAGCATGGTCACAGCGGGGTGGCACCCAACGCAGCTCGGGTCCATCACTGGTGCGTGGCTGGGGGGAAAGGCAGGACGATGACGATACGCCTCCCACAGAGGACAGCTTGTCCTTACCCCTGGGCAGCCTGGCACACATGAGCGACTACATGCTGCAGTGCCTGCGCAACGACAGCAGAGTTGCCCACATTTTAACCTGTGCGGACTACTGGGTTGCCACCCTGCTGGATCCACGCTACAAAGACAATGTGCCCACCTTACTTCCTGCACTGGAGCGTGATAGGAAGATGCGCGAGTACAAGCGCACGTTGGTAGACGCGCTACGGAGAGCATTCCCAAATGTCACAGGGGAACAAGTGGAAGCCCAAGGCCAAGGCAGAGGAGGAGCAAGAGGTCGCCAAGGCAGCTGTGTCACGGCCAGCTCCTCTGAGGGCAGGGTTAGCATGGCAGAGATGTGGAAAACTTTTGTCAACACGCCACAGCTAACTGCACCACCACCTGATACGCAACGTGTTAGCAGGAGGCAACATTTCACTAACATGGTGGAACAGTACGTGTGCACACCCCTCCACGTACTGACTGATGGTTCGGCCCCATTCAACTTCTGGGTCTCTAAATTGTCCACGTGGCCAGAGCTAGCCTTTTATGCCTTGGAGGTGCTGGCCTGCCCGGCAGCCAGCGTTTTGTCTGAACGTGTATTCAGCACGGCAGGGGGCGTCATTACAGACAAACGCAGCCGCCTGTCTACAGCCAATGTGGACAAGCTGACGTTCATAAAAATGAACCAGGCATGGATCCCACATGACCTGTCCGTCCCTTGTCCAGATTAGACATTAACTACCTCCCCATAACCATATATTATTGGACTCCAGGGCACTTCCTCATTCAATCCTATTTTTATTTTCATTTTACCATTATATTGCGAGGCTACCCAAAGTTGAATGAACCTCTCCTCTGCCTGTGTGCTAGGCCTAAATATATGCCAATGGACTGTTGCAGTGGTGGCTGACATGAAGCCTGATTCTCTGCTATGACATGCAGACTAATTCTCTGCTGACATGAAGCCAGATTGTCTGTTACGGGACCTCTCTCCTCTGCCTGGGTGCTGGGCCTAAATTTATGACAATGGACTGTTGCAGTGGTGGCTGACGTGAAGCCTGATTCTCTGCTATGACATGCAGACTGATTCTCTGCTGACATGAAGCCAGATTGTCTGTTACGGGACCTCTCTGCTCTGCCTGTGTGCTAGGCCTAAATATATGCCAATGGACTGTTGCAGTGGTGGGTGACGTGAAGCCTCATTCTCTGCTATGACATGCAGACTGATTCTCTGCTGACATGAAGCCAGATCGTCTGTTACGGGACCTCTCTGCTCTGCCTGTGTGCTAGGCCTAAATATATGCCAATGGACTGTTGCAGTGGTGGGTGACGTGAAGCCTCATTCTCTGCTATGACATGCAGACTGATTCTCTGCTGTCGTGAAGCCAGATTGTCTGTTACGGGACCTCTCTGCTCTGCCTGTGTGCTAGGCCTAAATATATGCCAATGGACTGTTGCAGTGGTGGGTGACGTGAAGCCTCATTCTCTGCTATGACATGCAGACTGATTCTCTGCTGACATGAAGCCAGATTGTCTGTTACGGGACCTCTCTCCTCTGCCTGTGTGCTAGGCCTAAATATATGCCAATGGACTGTTGCAGTGGTGGCTGACGTGAAGCCTCATTCTCTGCTATGACATGCAGACTGATTCTCTGCTGACATGAAGCCAGATCGTCTGTTACGGGACCTCTCTGCTCTGCCTGTGTGCTAGGCCTAAATATATGCCAATGGACTGTTGCAGTGGTGGGTGACGTGAAGCCTCATTCTCTGCTATGACATGCAGACTGATTCTCTGCTGTCATGAAGCCAGATTGTCTGTTACGGGACCTCTCTGCTCTGCCTGTGTGCTAGGCCTAAATATATGCCAATGGACTGTTGCAGTGGTGGCTGACGTGAAGCCTCATTCTCTGCTATGACATGCAGACTGATTCTCTGCTGACATGAAGCCAGATCGTCTGTTACGGGACCTCTCTGCTCTGCCTGTGTGCTAGGCCTAAATATATGCCAATGGACTGTTGCAGTGGTGGGTGACGTGAAGCCTCATTCTCTGCTATGACATGCAGACTGATTCTCTGCTGTCATGAAGCCAGATTGTCTGTTACGGGACCTCTCTGCTCTGCCTGTGTGCTAGGCCTAAATATATGCCAATGGACTGTTGCAGTGGTGGGTGACGTGAAGCCTCATTCTCTGCTATGACATGCAGACTGATTCTCTGCTGACATGAAGCCAGATTGTCTGTTACGGGACCTCTCTCCTCTGCCTGTGTGCTAGGCCTAAATATATGCCAATGGACTGTTGCAGTGGTGGCTGACGTGAAGCCTCATTCTCTGCTATGACATGCAGACTAATTCTCTGCTGACATGAAGCCAGATTGTCTGTTACGGGACCTCTCTCCTCTGCCTGGGTGCTGGGCCTAAATTTATGACAATGGACTGTTGCAGTGGTGGCTGACGTGAAGCCTGATTCTCTGCTATGACATGCAGACTGATTCTCTGCTGACATGAAGCCAGATCCTCTGTTATGGGACCTCTCTCCTCTGCCTGGGTGCTGGGCCTAAATTTATGACAATGGACTGTTGCAGTGGTGGCTGACGTGAAGCCTTATTCTCTGCTATGACATGCAGACTGATTCTCTGCTGTCATGAAGCCAGATTGTCTGTTACGGGACCTCTCTGCTCTGCCTGTGTGCTAGGCCTAAATATATGCCAATGGACTGTTGCAGTGGTGGGTGACGTGAAGCCTCATTCTCTGCTATGACATGCAGACTGATTCTCTGCTGACATGAAGCCAGATTGTCTGTTACGGGACCTCTCTCCTCTGCCTGTGTGTGTGCTGGGCCTAAATATATGCCAATGGACTGTTGCAGTGGTGGCTGACGTGAAGCCTCATTCTCTGCTATGACATGCAGACTAATTCTCTGCTGACATGAAGACAGATTCTCTGTTACGGGACCTCCCTCCTCTGCCTGGGTGCTGGGCCTAAATATATGCCAATGGACTGTTGCAGTGGTGGCTGACGTGAAGCCTCATTCTCTGCTATGACATGCAGACTAATTCTCTGCTGACATGAAGACAGATTCTCTGTTACGGGACCTCCCTCCTCTGCCTGGGTGCTGGGCCTAAATATATGCCAATGGACTGTTGCAGTGGTGGCTGACGTGAAGCCTCATTCTCTGCTATGACATGCAGACTGATTCTCTGCTGACATGAAGACAGATTCTCTGTTACGGGACCTCTCTCCTCTGCCTGTGTGTGTGCTGGGCCTAAATATATGCCAATGGACTGTTGCAGTGGTGGCTGACGTGAAGCCTCATTCTCTGCTATGACATGCAGACTGATTCTCTGCTGACATGAAGCCAGATTCTCTGTTACGGGACCTCTCTCCTCTGCCTGTGTGTGTGCTGGGCCTAAATATATGCCAATGGACTGTTGCAGTGGTGGCTGACGTGAAGCCTCATTCTCTGCTATGACATGCAGACTAATTCTCTGCTGACATGAAGACAGATTCTCTGTTACGGGACCTCTCTCCTCTGCCTGTGTGTGTGCTGGGCCTAAATATATGCCAATGGACTGTTGCAGTGGTGGCTGACGTGAAGCCTCATTCTCTGCTATGACATGCAGACTGATTCTCTGCTGACATGAAGCCAGATTCTCTGTTACGGGACCTCTCTCCTCTGCCTGTGTGTGTGCTTGGCCTAAATATATGCCAATGGACTGTTGCAGTGGTGGCTGACGTGAAGCCTCATTCTCTGCTATGACATGCAGACTGATTCTCTGCTGACATGAAGCCAGATTCTCTGTTACGGGACCTCTCTCCTCTGCCTGTGTGTGTGCTGGGCCTAAATATATGCCAATGGACTGTTGCAGTGGTGGCTGACGTGAAGCCTCATTCTCTGCTATGACATGCAGACTAATTCTCTGCTGACATGAAGACAGATTCTCTGTTACGGGACCTCCCTCCTCTGCCTGGGTGCTGGGCCTAAATATATGCCAATGGACTGTTGCAGTGGTGGCTGACGTGAAGCCTCATTCTCTGCTATGACATGCAGACTAATTCTCTGCTGACATGAAGACAGATTCTCTGTTACGGGACCTCTCTCCTCTGCCTGGGTGCCGGGGCCTAAATATCTGAGAATGGACTGTTCCAGTGGTGGGTGACGGGAAGCCAGATTCTCTGCTATGGAACCTCTCTCCAATTGATTTTGGTTAATTTTTATTTATTTAATTTTTATTTTAATTCATTTCCCTATCCACATTTGTTTGCAGGGGATTTACCTACATGTTGCTGCCTTTTGCAGCCCTCTAGCTCTTTCCTGGGCTGTTTTACAGCCTTTTTAGTGCCGAAAAGTTCGGGTCCCCATTGACTTCAATGGGGTTCGGGTTCGGGACGAAGTTCGGATCGGGTTCGGATCCCGAACCCGAACATTTCCGGGATGTTCGGCCGAACTTCTCGAACCCGAACATCCAGGTGTTCGCTCAACTCTACATATGACACTACTATCGGTGAATTTTTAGGATTATAAATATTATGTGAGCTCAGAATATGGTCCGACACCATTTGTACCACTCATTTGACAGTGATTGCAGAAGCTAAAAGTATATGTGACGTCCTCTAGATTTAGAGAGAAAGTAGTCCAGCTGTGGTAAAACTACAACTCCCAAGATGCACACTTGCTTGGCTGTACTTAGATCTCCACAGAAATCAATGGAGCATGCTGGGAGTTGTAGTTTTACCACAGTTAGATTGCCAGAGGTTGGCCTAAGATAATGTCAATGACAATAGCCCCCCCCCCCCTCTAAGTCCCCCCCCCCCCCAAAAAAAAAAGGGTATGGCCTGTTTTAGTCCTGGAAAATGCATCCATTGGAGAGCTGGATAGGACTTAAATGGTGTTGATCATGTGACCGTCATATGCCATGTGAAGTAGCCACAGAATGTAGCGTAATATCTACATCCCACTCAACATCACCAGATCCCTATGGTAGATGGAGTTTAGACACAACCATACATTAAGCAGGGAAACAAGCTCAGTGCTCCCACTCAGTCTGCATTATGGTAAATTTGCATGATAAATGGAATAATTAAATTATAAAACATGCAATTTATTTGGTTTTGTTATGCGTGTGGTCTGGTCCATGGTGCAAAAAAGGGGATGCTGACCAAGAGAGAAGCAGCCATATGAATACAGACAGTAATGTAGTTACTGTAATAACCACTATAAAAATCCTAATCCCATCACTATTTACTTATTATTACATGGATGTGTCCTGAGACCCATCACATGTATGTCATGTAACACTGCAGGGGTTATATAATGAGACTGATGCCATGATTCAGTTAGTCCATGGATACATTACACAGGACTGATACATGGGCCATACCATTCTACTGCATAAAGGGGTCAGCTGCCTGATATAAGAAAGATATGTATGGAGAATTTGAAATACATATATATTAGAAAATCATATCATTTCTAATTATATAAACAAATAAATAAAAAATTTAATTAAAGACTGAAATACCCCTTTAAATGCATTCAGTGTCCAAGAAGAGACTGTGGCTTTGGGACAGTTTTGATAAATATATTACCTGAAAATAAATGAGCAATTATAGAATATAGGTTCTTTAGTGGTCAGTCATTACCGCTAACTAACGTTGGCCACCACCAGTATGATATTGATGACCTATCCTGATCAAAATTAATTTTTTCCCTTTACAGCATTTGTATGTTAGGGTGTATGATCGTTCATATAATTGTTGCCGGCGGCATAATTCTATTTAAAAAGAGAATTTCTGTAGACAAAAGATGTGATCAATGACATTCACTCATTTGTCGACTGGCTGGCGGACATGCTTACACAGGACAATGATCAGGAACGAACATTTATTGATCTGTGTAAAGACCTTTAGTAACGTCTATAACAAGCCCATCAAGTTCCGCCTGCTATACAGTTTTGATCCAGACACCCTATGAGGTATTTGCTAAACAGCCTCAAATTCCTTCTAATCTCAGAGTAACACATCTGACTCTAAATCCATCCTCCAGTCATGTGATACTTATAATTAGTGTTGAGTGAGTTGAAGTTCACAAAGTGGACTTCGATCCAAATTTCAGGGAAAATTGGATTCACAGGAAAGCTGGATTTCCTTGTGCTTCGTGGTGACGAATCAATTGTCCCTAAAATGGCGGCAAAAAAACAAAACATGCATCATCCATTTGAACGTGAGGAGTCCGTCGCAGCCATCTTGATTGAATATACCGTGTGAAATCTCGTGCCTTGTCTCATATGACGTCACCACGCACCGCTCGAGATCTTGCACTGTATCTCCAATCAAGATGGCTGTGGTGGACTCTTCACAATCAAATAGATAAGGTGAGTATTTATTTTAATTTTTTTTTTACAGATTAACCCCTGACAGCCCTCAACGGTTATAAGAAGATCATTAGAAATATTTCTGTACTTCCATTAATATATTAGTACATAGCGATTAAAGGGAATGACCCCAGGTTTCATAATCCATCTTTATATTGCAATCTGCCCATTCCCATTACTTTCATCCAGTTCAGGGCATTTTCTGATACATGACTATACAGAATACTCCATGGGCTTTATGTACAGATTGTACAGAGGCAAATGTTTTTAGTAGGCGCAGCTATACCTTTTATGATGCACCCAATGATATGCCATTGCAGCAGCTGCCTGACGCTGGTTGCTAAAATGATGCTTAGTGTCCACTAAGATTCACTAAGTCTTTTTCAATGTCAGTTTTAACCATTGTTTTACTGTACGGTGTTTTCTCTTTAAGATTAGGCCTCACGCACATGGCCGCAGTTTTGGTCTGTATCCAATCCGCATTTTTTGCGGATCAGACGCGGACCTATTCATCACGATGGGGCCACAAAAGATGTGGACAGCATACCTGTCAGTCTGTTATGCGCTCCCTGAAAAAAAAATAGAACATGTCCTATTCTTGTCTGTTTTGTGGACAAGGACAGGACATTTGTGAAGGAGTAAAAAAAAAAATGGTGGCAGGCTCTCGGCCGATATCAGTGTTTTACGGACCACAAAATTGGCTATGGTCGTGTGCATGAGCCCTTACGACATGTGCCTTAGCAGGGGTGGGTAGCGCTCACCTGCTGTGACTGCACCTGGAATGGACATTATTTCGGGCTGCAAGTTCAGATGTGGCCTGGCAATTAGCGGTAATTTGTGAGCGTTACCTGTGGCCTTTAACACCCATGGCATAGGACTGAGTCATCAATAGAGAGCTAGTAATAACCATGATATAGCCTGATATAATGATTTCTCACGGAACATTTAGGCCTCATACACACAGCCCTACTTGTGCATTTTTTGCAGATCCCACACAGACCCAATCATTTCTATCTGTCGCAAAAAAATGCAGAATTATAGAACAGGTCCTATTTGTGTCCATTTTGCAGATAAGGGCTTATGCACATGACCATACCCATTTTGCGGTCTGCAAATCGCGGATCAGCGAAATACAGATACTAGCCAGTGTATGCTGCCATTTTTTTATTACTCCTACAGAAATGTCCTATAGTTGTCCTTAAAATGGATAAGTATAGGACATGTTCTATGTTTTTTGTGGGCCGAGTGCTGTACGCATCTTTTGCGGCCCCATTGAAATTAATGAGTCTGCATCCGATCCTCACAAAATGCGGATTGGGTGCAGAAAGAACATACAGTCATGGGCATGAGCCTTTAGAATAGGCTTTTTAAACAGTGGGTCCCATGAAAGTTGCAGGATGCACATTGACCACATACATATTAACGAAACGGTTGCGGTTGTGTGTCTTAATCGTTCTGTTGTAGGCAGAACATGGTTTATTTTGCTTACTGTCTAGTTACAGAAATAATAACAAAAATCAACATTAAAATAAAGGAGGTTAAGCATCATCATAAAATAAGCAGCATACAGGCCTTGTCTGAACACTCACCTGTGCAGCAGTTAATCCAGAGTGATCATCTTGCTGCCAATGCTAATCATTCTGATGATTTTATTAGCACAGGCTAAGTGAATAAAGCATTACTCAAGTGAAGTGGCTAAAACCTACGTATACACACATTTGTATGTATGTGTGATGATACAACATATTACATTTCATATTACTATTGCAAAAATTGTCTTCTTAACAGTATGATCCAACCTAAATGAATAAATACGGATGTCACATAGTAAATATTGAGGCACAGCAATGACAAACTGCCATGACGGACAAACAGTTATCAATTTAAGGTCCTCAATGAGATCATGGGCAGCTGTTTTGCACTGTAAAACCGACTTGAATAACATTTGTGGATATCTTGTCCATAGAAGACATGCACGGCTATCTGTCTACCATACTGAAAGCCATCTCTTCCCGTGTGGACACGAACAACCATTCTTATTGTCCAAGGAAGAGCATATGAAAGTCACAGAAAAACGGACTCTTATCTGTAAAGCACAGCATAGAGACAGCAAACAGAGAGATCCCGAGGGAGGTGAGGGAGCAAGGTGGAAAAGGGAGACGAAGACTGGTTCAGTCATTGGGGTGTAGAGAAAGAAAGAGTGATTACGGGCAGTAGAAGTGCAGAGGCAGGATAAGAGGAAAGAGTTTACAATGAAATGGAAAAGAATAATAGTTTTTACAAAGAGTAGAAGATTGCGCTATGAAGACCAATTATTTCTTTCTTCACCTTACTACCTCCCTGAAATGACTTAAGGAGCCTGCTATCTGAATATAGGGCACTACAAAGTGGAGATCATAAAGTACGTTCCAGTATGTGACTCCTGCCCAGCTCATGCTTTTCAAAAACATTTTTGGGAATTTTGCACAGTGATAGGTTCCAGGCCTGATTAAGTCACCGTCAGCCTGTCTCCAGACAGGAGAACTATAGAGTAGAAAGATGCCATAAAACAGCTGCTGAAACTGAAGAAATTGTGTTATAGGGGGGAACTGCTTAAAGAGGTCCAGTCACCCCAAAATGCTGTACAATCGGCAGGCAGCATGTTATAGAGCAGGAGGACACAAGCAGATTGATGAATAGTTTTGTGGGGAAAGGCTTTAACAAAACTTGTAATCTACATATTTACATCTCTGCTTTTTCTGACTTCAGTTATATACATGGGAGGTGTTTTCAGCGATTTATAGCATTCCCTGTGTATACAGATATATACTTGTGACCGTGATGAGGGGACATCCTCTGCGTCTGGAGGAAAGAAGGTTTGTACACAAACATAGAAAATGATTCTTTACGGTAAGAGCAGTGAGACCATGGGACTCTCTGCCTGAGGAGGTGGTGATGGTGAGTTCACTAAAAGAGTTTTAAGAGGGGCCTGGATGTATTTCTGGAGTGTAATAATATTACAGGCTATAGCTAATAGATTTCTGGAGAAGGGTCGTTGATCAAGGGGGTTATTCTGATTGCCTGATTGGAGTCAGGAAGGAAATTTTCCCCCTAAAATGAGGAAAAATGGCTTCTACTTCATGTTTTTTTTTTGCCTTCCTCTGGATCAACTTGCAGGATAACAGGGTGAGCTGGATGGACAAATGTCTTTTTTAGCCTTACAAACTATGTTACTATATTACTATGTAGCTGTGGTTGTAACCATGGAAACGAGTAGTGTTTAATGTAATGGAAAAATGAACTAAGCCAGCAAAGGAGGCAATATGGATAATAACAATACATTAGTAAGTGCCTTGTATTAACTTTCTCAACATGATAAACACCACTTGCTGAAGTGAGACAACCCCTTTAAGTATAGAAAGAGCAGAGATTTAACTGTATAAATCACAAGTTTTAATGAATCTTTTCTCACAAACCCATATATATCTGTTTCTCTTGTTCTATAAGATGCTGCCTGCAGATTGCATTGCATTTTGTGGTGACAGGTTTTCCTTTAAGGGGTTTTATATATATCTCAGGATAAGTCATAAATATCAGATCGGTGGGGGTAGGCTGTTTTTGTATTAGTTGCCAGCAACATCACAGTAAATGAATATGGAAGCAGAACGCTCCATCCAATGTGCAGTGGCCATGTCGGTGTACTGCAGCTCAGCCCCAATTCAAGTGAAGCTAAGACGCAGTAAGCCCACATGGCCACCAAACAGTCGACGAGGCCTTTCACTTCTGGCTCTGTCCTCTCTGCTGTTGCAAATGTCTGCCACAAACAGCTAATATTTATGATAGGCCATCAATATACACAGACGGAAAAACCCCTTTAAAGTGAAATGCCATCCTAAATCCAATATAAGCAGGGAACTGAATCATCATCAGTTCTTATATTTATCTATTATCTATAATGTTCATTGGACCATGGCAGGGAAATTTATGGCAGATTTTTTCATTAGAATCACTGGCCTAAGTAAACCCTTCATCCATCTCAATATCCTCTCCAGTCTGTTAGAGGAGTCCCTGATACTTGAAGGCCACGTGAGAATGGATGACTGTCACTCTATCTTCCACAGACTTTCGGTGGAGAGTGATCATACAGTACATGTACCCAGAAGAGGCACCAGGCAAACCTATTCCGGGGATGAATTAGGGTCCCAGTAGTTGTTCCGTTGCAGATTAGACTTTTAGGGGAAGATGTATCTAGTGTAAAGGGAAACTGGTTTAGTTGCCCATAGCAGCCAATCAGATTCCACCTTTCATTTTCCACAGCTCCTTTGAAAAATGAAAAGTGGAATCTGCTTGGTTGCTATGGGCAATTAAACCAGTTTTCCTTCATACCAGTTTTGATATATTTCCTCATTAGACTTTATCCAGTGGTTAAGCTGTGAAATTAGTCTTTGTACAGCATAAGGGCTCATGCACACGACCATATGCCCTCCGAGACATACGGTCTGTGAGCGGGCCATATGTCCCTGAGCGGCATACATCGTGCGCCCAGGAGCGCACAGCATCATAGGTCAGTCAGGCCAAGGGGCTATTGTCCTGCATTCATAATATCATATGAGTGCGGGTATATAGTCCCGCGGGCGACCCGATGTGCACAGCTTCATAGTAACCTATAATGCTGTGCTCTCCCGTGCGCACGATGTATGCCGCTCAGGGACATATGGCCCGCTCGCAGACCGTATGTCTCGAAGGGCATACGGTCGTGTGCATGAGCCCTAAGGCGTACATATTACCATTATGTAATGTGACGTTAGAAACAAGTTACCCTCTCTACATAGCAAAAACCCTCCAGCTATTGCACCATTAATGAGTCGTTTCTTTGGCAGGGCCATAGACTTTCTGCAGTTTCTTTCTAAAACTTCACTTCCGGAGTGGAGTTTGTGTCTTGCATCTTGTTTCATCGTCTCTTATTTCTTCCACTCTTTCACTGCATATTCCGTCTCAGTACCAAAAATGCTAATGTTATTCTCTGGAGCACTCTCTGTTCAGTTAAGTGTTTTAGGTACCAGTCTTTCTTCCATTCAACCACTTTTTTCTGTCATGCTCATCCCTCCTTATTTCCCTTTCTCCTAAACATCTCTTGATTTCCAGTCCTGTGCTCTCCCATTAAAGTCTAATTAGCATAATTTGCATAATGCTTGCTCATTATTATGTTCAGAGAAGTCAGGTGACAGAGAAAGCAAGATAATAGGGAGGGGGTGAGTGGAGAAGAGGAGAGAAGAGAAGGGTGGTTGGTAGAGAAAGGTTGGAAGAAGAACTTGAGAAAGATGGGGAGGGGAGGAAATGAAATTTACACAGAGATACCGAACCCTTTCCATCATAGATCCCTGTGGATTATCATATTATATTATTTAAACAAGCAGCTACTCACCTTCAATCACACGATCCTCTGCGAGAAATCAGGGAGAGAAAAAAAAGACAATTACTAAAGAACATAAAGGAGCAGAAAATCGCAATGATAGACGCAGAGAGCGCAGCTGCACATTTTATTATTTCCCAGTCATGTTTATTCTTTTTTTCCCTCTTTCTGTATATTTCTGGATTATACTTTCAGCATTGTTTTACAGAAATGAGCATGCTTCCCTTCTTCATCACTTCCCTCTACTATGTGGATTTCATCCGCCCTCCATCCCTCTCTATCTCTATGCTCTGTTTTGCTGTTGTGACCTTCATCCTCCTCCTTGCCCCTGGACACCACCACCTCAGGCTAATGTTCATCCAGCCAGCTGAGCCCCCTGGAGGAGCCCCCCTCTTTCATGGTTATGAATAGATTAGTAGACCCCAGGCTGAGAGTCAGTGTCACTGCTGGTGACATACACAAGGGACCACAATGGGGGAGGGGGATTGCAAAAGTGATTGAAATGAAGCAAAACAGAGTCTCTGTAGATGAGTGAAATAAAAAGCAAAATTATGGAAGAGAAGAAAGAGTGCACTTTGTGCACAGATGGAAAGATAGAGAAAACTGATTTTTTTGTAAAAATAGAATTATTGTGGGATACCGATAGAAAGGGGCAAGCTACTGTAACACAGTGAGGGGTTGTGTCAGGCAAGGCAGGTATTTTCCTCCCAGCATGTGCGGCTGGGCTGGTTTCCAGCCAGGTGAGGTCAAATACCGGACCAGAGTTTAAGTGCCGTTCCGGGTTTTGGCAGCACCTGGCCGTCCTTAAATAGGCAGCTCAGCAGAGATGTCTCTGTTTTTGGGATCTGAGGTGTTGTGCCGTGCTGGAGGGCTGAGAGCCACATGCTGGGAGACAGGCCCCCTAAAGCCTGCTGTGGACTACTGGAGGCAGAACTGCCAGCAAGGTGACTTGTGTTATATGAACTTTCCATTGTGTGTTAACACCAAGACTTCAAAGTTACGTGCTGTTTTGTGCAATTGCCTCAAGTGTGAATAAACACTGACGTTTTGAGATAAGAACTTGTATTTTGCCTCTGTACTGCGCCCGCTTACCCTATCTACCAGAGCGAAACCCCACACTACCCATCAAGCAGTAGCCTGACAGAACACATAACTGAAAGAGATGAGACAGCCAGCATGCTGGGAGCAATTATATATTCTCAATTTATCTGAAAATCCATTAAATTATACCAAAACTAGGGATTTACAATCTCACCAGCACATATAGCTTCTACATTGATAGTATACACTGTCTGTAAAAAAAAAAAAAAAAGTTGCCACCAGAAAATAAAATATATTCTCAATGAGGGTAAGGTCTGGACTCTGTGGTGGCCAGTCCATGTGTGAAAATGATGTATCATGCTCCCTGAACCACTCTTTCACAATTTGAGCCTGAAGAATCCTGGCATTGTCATCTTGGAATATGCCCGTGCCATCAGGAAAGAAAAAATCCATTGATGAAATACCCTGGTCATTCAGTATGTTCAGGTAGTCAGCTGACCTCATTCTTGGAGCACATACTGTTGCTGAACCTAGACCTGACTAACTGCAGCAACCCCAGATCATAGCACTGCCCCCACAGGCTTATACAGTACGCACTAGGCATGATGGGTGCATCACTTCACCTGCCTCTCTTCTTACCCTGATGCGCCCATTACTCTGTAACAGGGTAAATCTGGACTCATCAGACTACCTGACCTTCTTCCATTGCTCCAGAGTCCAATCTTTATGCTCCCTAGCAAATTGAAGCCTTTTTCTCTGGTTTGCCTCACTGATTAGTGGTTTTCTTACGGCTACACAGCTGTTCAGTCCCAATCCCTTGAGTTCCCTTCGCATTGTGCATGTGGAAATGCTCTTACTTTCACTATTAAACATAGCCCTGAGTTCTACTGTTGTTTTTCTTTGATTTGATTTCACCAAACATTTAAGTGATCGCCAATCACGATCATTCAGGATTTTTTTCCGGCCACTTTTATTCCTCGAATACGATGGGTCTCCACTATCCTTCCAGTATTTAATAATGCGTTGGACAGTTATTAACCCAATTTTAGTAGTTTCTGCAATTTCCTTAGATGTTTTCTCTGCTTGATGCATGCCAATGATTTGACCCTTCTCAAACAGACTAACACAAGATGTGTCTTTCGACATGATTGTTTAAGAAATGAGAAGCAACTCCTTGCACCAGTTGGGGTTAAATAACTTGTTGCCAGCTGAAATATAATCGCCCATGCAGTAATTATCCAATAGGAGGTTCATGCCTATTTGCTTAGTTAAATTCAGGTGGCAATTTTTTTTGGGGGGGACAAGCAGTGTATATCCAAATCCCTAAGAGCATGGCTGATCCTGGCCACTTAAATAACCTCTTTTCTACAGAGGAGTCCTCATCTTGGCTCCTAAACGGATTTTCTAGATATAATAATTTTTAAGCAAGTGCCTGCAGCCTGCCTGCTGAAAGTGAAGATTCATAAAGTTCTGATCCACGTTGCTCTGGTCCTCTGTGTTGCCTTTGCTGTCTCTATCTTCTGGTCTCCACACTGTTTATTTCCCATGGTGCATGGACATGATGACATGCACCTATCCAGCCAATGACTGGCTTCAGCGGTGATCTGGCCACAAGCAACACATCACAGCTGAGGCCAGTCATGATGTGGGCGGGGAAGGGGACGGGCATACAGGCCCATCTTATTTATCATTTGCTACACCTGTTTTAGGCATAGAAAATGGTCTAAATTTAAGCCAGCAGGGAAGCTAGTTTACATTTAGACTAATGGTGGATGCGTCGACAAAATGTTTATTCTCTGACCTGTTAGAAAGTGATGTCATGTGACCAACTCCAGCGGACACAGGACAGGAAGTCAGTTACCTCTCTATTCATTCCTATGACACTGAGCATGAGGCTCCCATAGGAATACATGGAGAAACTGACTTCCTGTCCACACATAAGACGCTGTGTAATTTGGAGAGTCTGGTTGCTGGTCACATGACACAGCCGAGAAGCAGAAGGGAGGTATAACTCCCAAATACAGACTCTGGTAAGAAGATTACATTCACACAGATTACATTATGCATCTTTCTAACAGGTCAGAGAATAACATTTTTGGCGGGAGTTCTTCTTTAAGACCGGCGACTAAAAGGCTGATCTTAATAAATGACCCTCAATCTCTTTTTTTTGGTACAGAGCTCTAAATCACCTGCACAAACAATTCAATTTCTGTATATAATACTGTAGTGACTGCAGCTGCCAGTGCCGAGATGTTATCATTTATTAACTATGCAGGGGATTTGTGGCTCTGTCAGAAAAAAATTAAACTCCAACCACTATAAAGTTACCGCAGTAGCTGGATTTGGGGTGGCCCCAACGCTACACTGGGTCCCCTGGAGACCACTGTAGTGTCACCATGTGTTGCTGCGCTCCAGAAGGGATGGTAAGGCGTGTTGCACCCCAATTGGAAATAAATCCAGAGAGTCAGAGTCCGCAGTAAACCATTGTGTTTTTTAGTGAAGGAACACAAGTGTAAAACAATACAGGCGACGCACTGAACTGACATCTCCTGTCTCATCCCTGACAGAAGAAGGTTTTGTGCTGAATAAAGGTCTGAGCTAGCTGTCTCTTGGCTGGTGTCGTGGCCAAAGGATGGTGGTTGTGGCTCAGTCATCTATTAGTTCCCAAAAGCTGATGACCCAGGTTCTGTAGCAGATTATCCATATCTCAGCAACATGTTCATTCGTGCAGTCTGACAGAGTCTCTTCTACTAAAAAATGGTCTCTAGCTGCAGACAACTAGGGGCTCCAACTGCTCTCTTAGCTGAAGTAGAACATTCTGTCTGTCATAGACTTGTATACAGGTTTACTGCAAGTCTATGGGAATGGCTGAGCAGTTTTTCCAGGCATAAACAAATCTTCAGGTATAAACTACAGAGCTAAAACAGGCAATCTTTGTGTCTTTTTTCCCTCCAAAACTTTGCATCGGTAGAAAGCTGTAAAGTCTCTCAATATTAGCTGGCTATGCATTAACCATTTTCATAGTGCAGTGCAAATACAGTGCAATACCAGTGCAAATGAACAGGATATAGTACAATAAACATATAAAATGCAGTTTAACAATATAAAACAGTATAAACAATGGCATAAATCAAGTTAACCCTTCCAAGAGCAATAAAATAGTGAGTGGACAGCTTTGCATAGTAGCAACAGGGGCCAATGTCCACAAACTTAAATACTCCAAAGTACACTGGCTACAGAGACAATACTATACAGTATAGGAGTGGGAGGAGTGATTCTGAGAGTGCCTAGCATATGTACATGCTATGTAGTTAAGCTTTGATTCAGATTTTGCTACTGACCATGTGATACCACATGAAGCATGAAATATAGTATCTAGAATCATAAAAATGGAATATGTGTTCTATAATGAATTATTTTCTAGGTTACTTTAAATCTACCTTCTGTGCAACAAGTCCAATAAAATATTTTGAATTTTTTCAAGCCTGATAGTGTAGGTTCCTATCATATTGTTGCTTTTAGATGGGCCCAGACAATTTTGATAACAATGTGCCCCAAAAAATGTGTACAGTGATTATAGCAGGATAATGCATAAATACAGTGTTTGCATATGTAAGTGCATGAAACAGTGTGCTGCTACATGTAGTGCTTGTTTGCAGTGGTGTGGCTAGAGACAGTATTTTCAGATCAGGGAAAATCTGGCAAAATACACCCATCATTTAAGTGAGCACATGTAACACTAAATGACATCTTAAAAGTTCTAAAAAATTATAGAACCAGTGTGATGGATCAGACTTTGATCTGCTCAGGAGTCCTGGGATGGCCTCTACTAAGATTGAGTAATCAGTTTGATGAGGCAATGACTAAGGTCTTAACACTAGGAATTACCTCCTTCCTCGAGAAAAAGCACATAGGGCACAAGATGACTGCCTATAAATAACATCAAGAGCATATCTATCAAGGCCAAATGAGGAGTCTGCACTGCCCTGTAAGAATACTATTCTGGAAACATAATGCAGCAACCAGTGCAGGGGCACTCACACTCTTCTTGCATTTTTCTATGTACAATACTGGTAGCAATTCTTTAAGATTGCATTGCAGTTTTCTGCTAATTGGTAAGGAGCAGCTCTAATTTGGAACTACACTATGGCTAATGTATTTAGTAAATCTTTTAAATAGAGCTATACTTATAGTTTAATTGCCAACTATGCTCAACACAGCAAATAAAAATAAAAAATCAAGATTTCCTCTGCTTTACAAATGCCCTATTGAAGCCTATAAATTCTGTAATTCCTCAGTAAACACACCTGGAAGGGGGCCTGTGGATCTACCAGCTGTAGTCTTCACCAGTGGCAAAGCATACATTTATATTTTTTTTGTTTGTGTAAATCAAACAGTATCACTTTTGGTAACTGCAGCAGCCACTTAAGGCACTTAATGTTGTTAAATATCATATGAAAATTTATTTAGGCAAAGCTGTCTTTAAAAAAATGGAGAACCTGTTTAATGATCTCTTGTGGGCAGGTAAGAGTTAGGAAAAAACTAAGCTGGTTTACTAGGGCTTATGATTTTGGAGGTTTGGAAATACCAGATATGAAGCTTTATTATCTTGTGTCTAACATTGCATTGATAATGAAATGGGATAAGGTGGATCTCTTAAAACACTTAGTGAATAATAGTGTAGGCTCATTGCCAAATATGTTTGTACTTCTTGAATCAGAACAATTATATAATAAAAGAGCATATAGAATTCCATTGGTTAAATCCTTAGTGGGGTTTTGGGTCTCGTGTAACCCCTTAAGGAGCCAGCCATTTCTTACCTTAAGGACCAGACCATTATTAGCAAATCTGACCAGTGTCACTTTATGTGGTAATAACTTTAAAACGCTTTTACTTATCCAAGCCATTCTGAGATTGTTTTCTCGTCACATATTGTACTTCATGACAGTGATAAAATTAAGTCAAAATATGTAATTTTTATTTATAAAAAATATACAAAATTTGCCAAAAATTTGGAAAAAATAGCAAATCTCTATTTCTCTACTTTTATAATAGATAGTAATAACTCCAAAAACAGTTATTACTTTACATTCCCTATATATCTACCTCATGTTTGAATCATTTTGTGAATGCTATTTTATTTTTCGGGGACGTTAGAAGGCTTATACGTTTAGAAGTAAATCTTGAAATGTTTCCAAAATGCACTTTGTGAGGTTTACATAATAGAAATCACCCACAAATGACCCCATTTTACAAACTACACCCCTCAAGGTATTCCAAACTGATTTTACTAACTTTGTTAACCCTTTAGGTGTTCCACAAGAATTAAAGGAAAATGGAGATAAAATTTCTGAATTTCACTTTTTGGGCAGATTTTCCAATTTAATCCATTTTTTTCCAGTAACAAAGCAAGGGTTAACAGCCAGACAAAACTCAATATTTATTGCCCTGATTCTGTAGTTTACAGAAACACCTCATATGTAGTTGTAAACTGCTGTACAGGCACACGGCATTGCGCAGAAGAAAAGGAACGCCATATGGTTTTTGGAAAGCAGATTTCACTGGTATAATTTTATAATTTTTTTTATAATATTTTATAGAACAGGTTATTACGGATGCGAAGATACCAAATATGACACATTTTTTGGTTCTTTATTTCGGTTTTACATAATAAAGCATTTATGTTTCTCCATATTCTAAAAGCAATAGTTTTTAATTTTTGGGCGACAGTCTTATATAGGGGCTCATTTCTTACGGTATAAGATTATGGTTTGATTGGTACTATTTTAGGGTGCATATGACTTTTTGATCGCTTGCTATTACACTTTTTGTGATGTAAGCTTATTTTACATACTTTTTTTTTTACTGTGTTCATCTGATGGGTTAGGGCATGCGATACTTTTATACAGCAGGTTCTTACGGATGCAGCAATACCTAATATGTACTTTTTTTTCCTTTTTTTTAATTTATTTTTATAAAAAATCATGTTATTGAGTAAAACACTCAATAACATCATTTTTTAAACAAAAAAAATCATGTTTTAGTATCTCCATATTCTGAGTACCATAGTTTTTTATTTTTTTGGGGCGATTGTCTAAGTTAGGGTCTCATTTCAGAATGAGATGACGGTTCGATTGGTATGATTTAGGGGTGTGTATGACTTTTTGATCGCTTGGTATTACAAGTTTTTTTTTTTTTTTTTTTTTACAATGTTCACCTGAGAGGTTAGGTCATGTGATATTTTTAGAGAGCAGGTTACGGACGTGGCAATACTTAATATACAATATATACTTTTTTTATTTATTGAAGTTTTACACGATAATATCATTTTTGAAACAAAAAAATAATAATCATGATTTGGTGCCTCCATAGCATGAGAGCCATATTTTTTTTAAGTTTTTGGGCAATTGTCTTAGGTAGGATATGATTTTTGCAGGATGAGATGACGGTTTGATTGGCACTATTTTGGGGTGCATATGACTTTTTGATCGCTTGCTATTACACTTTTTTGACACTTTTTTTTTTACAGTGTTCAGCTGAGGGGTTAGGTATTTGTTTTATTGTTCTTACAGTGTTCACCTGAGGGGCTAGGTATTTTTATAGAGCAGGTTGTTACACGGACACGGCGATACCTAATATGTATACTTATTTTTTTAACATTTAAACACAATATAAGCATTTTTGAAACAAAAAAAAAATCATGTTTTAGTGTCTCCATAGTCTGAGAACCATAGTTTTTTTTATTTTTTGGGTGATTGTCTTAACTAGGGAGTCATTTTTTTGCAGGGATGAAGTGATGGTTAGATTGGAACTTTTTGGGGGGCATACTGTACGCCTTTTTGATCGCTTGGTGTTGCACTTTTAGTGATGTAAGGTGACAAAGATTTTATTTTAGCACAGATTTTATTTAATTTTTTGACGGTGTTCACCTGAGGGGTTAGGTCATGTGATATTTTTATAGACCCGGTCAATATAAACGCATCGATACCTAATATGCTTTTTTTTCTTGAAACTTTATATTTTTTATATAAAACTTTATTTTTTTTAACTTATTTTATTGCTTTATTTATTGTCCCACTATGGGACTTCAAGATTTTAGTGTTTGATCCCTGTTTCAATACAGCACAATACATCTGTATTGTGCTGTATTGAACTGCCAGTGTCTTACAATGTGAGACGCTAACAGTTGGGAGACCCAGCCCTGGGGCTGGATCTCCTGGGCTTCCGTAGCTGGCAATCCCGATGCCTGTTCAAGGCATCGGGGCTGCCATAGCAACCATTGGGTCCCTGTCACCATAGCATGGGGACCCGATGGGGATGTACAAGCTACCGCAAACCCCTTGTATGACCGCGGCATACAGGGGGTTAATCCGCCGGCATCTGTGTTTTCAGCAGTTAGTATCAGCCGGGCGCCTGCTGCTGATTACGGCAGCGCGTGTGGGGAAGCGCGTTAACCCTAGGACGAGAATGCTCGTCCTAGTGCGTTAAGTACCTGCAAGTTAGGACGAGCATTCTCGTCCAAGGTCCTTAACATGTTGAGCAGCAACACTTGGGTTTGGAGGGTTTTACACGAATGACTCACTTTTGGTATAATAATACATTGGGGGATAATACTTTTGTTGAAGAGGGTAATAATGGACAACAAAAGGTTTTTTGCACATATCACAATATATTAAGGACGGGGTACTGAAGTCAAAGTTAGAGATGAGCGAATAAAAAAAAAATCGATTCGGCGGCTTTGCCGAATTTTGGGGAAAAATTCACTTTGACCCGAAATTATTTGTGGTGAATCGCGTTAAAAAATGTATATTTCCTGGCTGCAGAGAGCCTTTATAGTGGAGTAGAACACTGTGCCTTGCAGTAACACGCATAGGGAGTCTGCTGTGATAGTGAAACAATACTGTGAGTCAGTATGACAAGCACATGACAGGTGTCGCTCTTAAAAATCACTGCATGCTTCACTTATTTGGGCAGCCACGGGGCCAAAACTGACCAAATAACTCAAGTATCAACTCAGCCTTACAGTTAGATGTTAGCATCAAGAAGAAACGCACTCCTTTTACACCGTCATCAGCTGATTCCACATAGATGTCTACAGAACCTGTTCTATTAAACGCTTATACAAGTAGAGCCCCCCGACAGAGTGGAGAGGGTGTCAGCAGTAAGTTTGTGTTGATGTCACTGATTATTTTGCCCTTCCTCTGATCCGTCAGAACAATAACCCACAAAAAAACGGATCATGTCTGTTGAGCATTTGCCTTCACTCGGTCAGCATTTGGTCAGTAGTAATGAGCGGGAGGTGCCATATTAGAATATTCGATTAAATATTCGTCTTATATTCGTCGAAATCAAATATTCGCCATTATTCTATTTATCACGAATAATATGCGATTTAATTATTCGCGTATTGCGATTTTCTTTTAACTGTATAAGGCAACTTTCCTATTGGTTGGCTATTTAGAATATTCATCTTTTTTTGCCAATCTGTACGGTTGTTCGCATACTCCTCCCCGACAAGAGTCCTCGTCACCATGGGAACGCCTGTGGGTTAGAAAATACCATCGGATCTGAGTTTTCCCTGAGATCGTGAAAACTCAGATCCGATGGTATATTCTAACCCACAGGCGTTCCCATAGTGACGGGGACACTAGTCGGGGAACCCTATGCCAAAGTGGAATAATATTCAAAATAACTAATATATTTGCTATATTGCTATAACTTTGTTTTTTAGAATATTCGTCATATTCGTCATATTCTAAAACACGAAGTAATAGCAATATAGCAAATATTTGTGATCTACACATATAGACTGCAATTTAGCTCATATAGTCCCAATGTTAATATTGATTGGTTGCAACCAATTTGTACTAATTCTCTAGTAGTGTTGATCACGAATATTCGAATTGCGAATTTCTATTGCGAATATCGGCACTTTGAGAATTTGCGAATATTTTGAATATAGTGATATATATTCGTAATTTCGAATATTCAAGATTTTTTTTAATCAGTACACATGATCCCTCTCTGCTTCTAGCTTGTGGGGCAATGAGAAGGCTGCAGTATCCTTGACTTTAGGAGTTGTGTTAGCGAATTTTCGTAATGCTAATTTTTTCGCTAATTTTTCAATTGCCGATTTCCGCAATCAAGAAAATAATAACTGGAGATAACGAATTCACGAATTCGCGAATATATAGCGATTATTCTCCTAAATATTCGTAAAATATCACAAATTAGAATATTGCCCCTGCCACTCATCACTACTAAAAATATGATTCCTCCCTGCTTCTTACTTGTGGGCCAATGAGTCATTGGCCCACAAGCAACTTAAGCAGGAAGGAATCATGAATTTAGATGGGAAAATGATGAATATTATTATTTTTTTATATATAGCACTATATCGAATATATTCGTTTTTTCGAATATTCTTAATATTCTAAAACAAGAATATATAGCAATATAGTGAATATTAGTGTTGAGCGCGAATATTCGAATTGCAAATTTTTTTCTCGAATATCGCAATTTCGAGATTTCGCGAATATTTAGAATATCGTTCTATATACTCGCGAAATCGAATATTCATTTTTTTTTTTGTTTTTTTTTATTATTATATTTTTTTCTTTCCCACTTCCCTAAAGTTGTTCTTACCTGTCCTTTGGATTCCTGGCTTCCTGGCTGCTCCAGTCAGTGGCGTTTTCAACTTACTGCTATATTCCACATTAGCTAAATTACAATCTAATCTATATGTGTATTTTACGAAATTTTGCAAAAGTCGAAATTGCGATGCGAGTAATATAACACGAAATAATCGCATGAAGATTTCAACTTAGCACTGCTATATTCCATATTCTAGCCTAATATGGAATATAGCTGTGCTAAGTTAGCACTGCTATATTCCATATTAGGCTAGAATATGGAATATAGCAGTGCTAAGTTGAAATCTTCATGCGATTATTTCGTGTTATATTACTCGCATCGCAATTTCGGCTTTTGCAAATGTTCTTAATATTGCTCTAACTTCGTCTTTTAGAATATTACGAATATTCTAAAAGACGAAGTTAGAGCAATATTACGAAATTTCGTAAAATACACATATATTGTATTTAAGCTAATATACTGCTATAGTAATATTTTTTAATAGTGTACATATTTTACAAAACTTAAGTTCAGAAGAGGCAAAAAAAAATTTGAGGAAAAAAAGGGATTATAGCACTATATTAGCTAAATTACAATCTATATGTGTATTTTACGAAATTTCGTAATATTGCTCTAACTTCTTCTTTTAGAATATTCGTAATATTCTAAGAGACGAAGTTAGAGCAATATCAGGAAATTTCGTAAAATACACATATTAGCCTAGCCCTAGTCAATTAGCATAGGAACGTTGCCTTATACTATCAAGATAAATAATCGCAATACGCGAAAAATAAATCGCATATTATTCGCGATAATTAGAATAATTACGAATATTCGATTTCGACGAATATAACACGAATATTCATTCGAATATTCGCGAAATATCGCGAAATCGAATATGGCACCTCCCGCTCATCACTAGTGAATATTAAAAAAAACGAACATAAAGCAATTTAGCTAATATAGTGCTATAATCTTCTTTGTCTAATAGTTGTAATTTTTTTCTCATCTGAAGTTCAGATTGGAAAAAAATTACAACTATTTAAAAAAAAATGATTATAGCACTATATTAGCTAAATTGCTCTACATTAGTTTTTTTCAAATATTCACTAATATAGTGAATATTTGAAAAAACTAATGTAGAGCAATTTAGCTAATATAGTGCTATATAGTCTAGAATTATATGAATATTCGAAAAAACTAATATATAGCACTATATCAAATATATTTGGGTTTTAGAATATTCGTCTTTTTTTCCCATCTGAAGTCATGATTCCTCCCTGCTTAATTTACTTAAGCAGGGAGGAATCATGACTTCAAATGGAAAAAAAAGATGAATATTCTAAAAAATTAATATATATTTGTTTTTGACCCACACCTGTATTGATCTCGTAATATTCGCATATTATGCGATCATTACCTTGCCGATTTTTCAAGTTAATTTTTATTTTTTTATAACGAATATTCGAATTCGCGAATATTCGACGAATATTCTACAAAATATTCGCGAAATATCATGAATTCGAATATGACCCCTGCTGCTCATCACTATTCTTTAGGAGACTCACACTCAAGTCCTGGTTTTCTTCACATTCGATTAATAGTGAAAATGTGAGATTTTCTGAATTGAGTTTATCTCAATAACAAAAGTTTAACAAAAGTGAGTTTACTCCACCTATTTCTGAGAGATGTACATGTATTGCAATATAAAAAAGAAAACAAATTACCCCATCCCAATATCTCTGAATTGGAATGGTGTGCTTTACAGGAACTATCCAGTGACCACAGCCTCACCATCAAACCTGCATACAAGGGTGGTGCGGTTGTGGGTCATGGATCCACACATATATAAAACAGAGGCATATCGACAATTGGAATACCACTCGGTATATCAAAAATTAAATGGTGACCCCAAATGGGATATTGAGAAAATAATTAATGCTGTATTAAATGAGGCACTGCAGGCAGGATTTTCCAAACTAAAGGATTTTCTTACTGTTTCCCATCCTATTACTCTAATGCTTTACTTATTGCCGAAAATTCATAAAGATTTCTGTAACCCACCGCGTAGACCGATAGTATATGGTAGGGGGTCAATATTAACCCCTTAACGCAAAATGCTGTGTATGTACGGCGGGGGATGCTGTGCAAGAACGCATTCCACCATACATGCACGCTGGGCTGGGCTGATCAGGCAGGTGCAGGAGCTGCGCCCAATCACTGCAGGGGTCCGGCAGTCCCTGTTTACAGCGATGCCGGTGGATTAACCCCTTCTATTCCACGGTCAGCACTGACCACGATATAGAAGTGGTTTGCGGTGGTTTCGGTGCGAGGCTGCCCTTGCACGTCATGGGGACCTGCCTTCTACGGGTGCCCAGGAGATCCTGCCTCAGGCTGGGTCTCCTAGGCAACCTGTTAGTGTATTACTCTGTGTAATCCACTAACAGGCAATGCATTACAATACAGATTTATTGTAAAGCATTGCAGAGGGGATCAGAAGCCCAAAAGTTGGACAAAAGTAAAGTTTACAAAAAAAGTTTAAAAAAAAGTGTTTTAAATGGGGTTCAAATTAAAAAAAGAAAAAAGCCCCTTTCCCCTGATTTTTATAAAAAAAAAGAAAAATCACACATACTAGATATCGCCACATCCGTAATGACCGGCTCTATAAATATATCACTTAATCCACCCTGTCCGATTTTTTTTTATTATTAAAAACTGTGTAAAAAAAAAAGCAATTTTTGTCACCTTACATCAATAAAAGTGCAACACCAAGTGATCAAAAAGGCGTATGCCCCCCAAAATAGTACCAATCTAACCATCACCTCATCCCTCAAAAAATGAGCCCCTACATAGGACAATCACCCAAAAAATAAAAAATAAACTATGGCTTTAAGTCTATGGAGACACTAAAACATGATTTTTTTTGTTTAAAAAAAATGCTTTTATTGTGTTAAATGTAAAAAAAAAATAAGTATCACATGACCTAACCCCTCAGATGTACACCATAAAAAAATAAAAATAAAACGGTGTTAAGCAATTTTTTTTGTCACCTTACATCACAAAAAGTATAATACCAAGCAATCAAAAAGTCATTAGCACCCCAAAATTGTACCAATCAAACTATCATCTCATCCTGCAAAAAAAGAGCACCTACCTAAGACAATTTCCCAATAAATAAATAAAACTGGCTCTCAGATTTGGATTGTTTAAAAAATGCTGTTATTGTGTAAAACTTAAATAAATTTAAAAAGCATACATATCAGGTATTGCCACGTCCAGAACAACCTGCTCTATACAAATATCACATGGCCGAACCCCTCAGGTGAACACCGTAAAAGAAAAAAAAAATATGGTGTCAAAAAAGCCATTTTGTTTCTCACCACAACATATAAAAAATGTAATACCAAGCAATCAAAAAGTCATATGCACCCTAACATAGTACCAATCAAACCGTCATCTCATACCGAAAAAATGAGCCCCTACATAAGACAGTCGCCCAAAAAGTAAAAAAAAAACTATGGCTTTCAGAATATGGAGATACCCAAAAAATTTTTTTTTTTAAATGCTTTATTATGTAAAACTAAAACAAACAACCATATTTTGTATTATCGCGTCAGTAACAACCTGCTCTATAAAAATAGCTCATGATCTAACCTGTCAGATAAACGTTGTAAATAGCAAAAAATTAAAACAGGGCCAAAACAGCTATTTTTTGTTACCTCGCCTCACAAAAAGTGTCATATGGAGCAAACAAAAATCATCTGTACCCTAAAATAGTACCAACAAAACTGCCACCTTATCCCGTAGTTTCCAAAATGGTGTCACTTTTTGGGAGTTTCTACTGTAGGGGTGCATCAAATGTGACATCGCAAATTAAAATTATCCCAGTGATAAACCATTCCTTCAGCGCCCTGCCGTGTGCCCGTACAAAAGTTTACGACCACATATGGAGTGTTTCTGTAAACTACAGAATCAGGGCTATAAATATTGAGTTTTGTTTGGTGTAGTTTCTAAAATGTCTTTAAGGGATTAAGCAATATTTATGTCTTTCTTGATGGAGTATTGTGACATTATGCAATTTCAGAGAAGTCTTACGGTACATTCAGTATACTACTGATTTTTTACAAAATATAACTTTCAGCAACTGAAATTCCATCTCATGTAAATTTGGCTTCTTTTGATGTTGTAAGCCTATACACATCTATCAGACACTCTTTTAGTATTGACGTGGAAAGGAGGGCATTGGAAAAATCTGCTTATTCTGCAGGTTGCCAGGATTTTATTCTGAATCTTCTACAGATGGTGTTGCCGTGTAATTATTTATTGTTTAGGGATCACTTTTATATGAAGATGAAGGGGACCGCCATGGGGTCTAATTGGCGCCGACATATGCAAACATGGCCTCCTTCTTAGAGTAGTCATTTATCTATGTGTCAAACCACTCTGACCATGTACCCATGTATTGCGGTGGAGATTCATAGAAGTCTTTATAATTTGGAGTGGAACAGAACAACAACTTCTTTTTTTTAAAATCTTTTTTAAATGCTATTGACACTGGCATCAAGTTTACATTGAATTACTCAATGGAGGAAATTAGTTTTTGGGATACTAAAATTACATTGAAAAATGGTGGTTTATCTACTGATAAGAACACGTTATTACACTTTCATAGTGCTCATCCTAGGGCAATGATTAAGTCTCTTCCATTGAGTCAATTCCTAAGGGTCAAGCGGATTGTCAGTGATGACAAACAGCTGGACAATCCATTGAATAACATAGTTGATGCATTTCGGAACAGGGGATTCCCTAACTCAGTTTTGAAATCACATGTTAATACATTTCCTACCAAAACTTGCTCAGAGCATTTTGATAAAAAAAAGTCAGACAGAAACCATGTAATAGGGTTCCCCTAGTTATTACATAAATGGAAGAAAGCTATAAGATCAGGTCTATTATTAACAAACCTTGGTCCATACTCAAGAGTGGACGTGATTACGTACCAGAATTTAAACTCCCCCCTCTTATGTCCTATAGGAGACCTAAACATCTGAAGGATAGATTTGTTCATACAGATATATGTAGGTCCACACAAAAAAATAGGACAAAGTTTCATACGCAGTCAAAAAACGGGATGTTTCCCTTGCTTGAATTGCGTGAATTGTCGTTATATGCAAAATACCTTTGTACACCCTATTACTGGTCAAAAATATGGCATTAGACATGATTTAACATGTGATTCTACTTTAGTTATTTGGTACCCTTGTCATTTGTTATACGTTGGTGAAACCTTTTCTAGATTTTAAAACTCACCTTAATCAACACAGGTACACTATTAGAAAAAAAACGGATGGACCTTACTGTTTCCAAGCACTTTGTAGAGCTTGGACACAGGGAGGGGGGTTTAAAATGTATGCTATTTGACCATATTCTGATTTCTAGGAGAGGTGGCAATAGGAACTTAATATTAAAAAGACGGTAAAATTCATTGGATCTCATTACTGAATACTCCTAGACGAAATGGGTTAAATGTAGATTTTAGGCCGTGGTTATTTAGCTAGGCTTAACCTTAAATGTGTTGATTTAATTTTTTTTTTCATTTTGTGTAGTTTTTGGTGCTTATATATTTTTTTTCTTGTCATTTTTTATTTTTTCCTTTTCTTATATATACTGGATTTGAGGCACACAGTACAAGTGGAACCATCACGGACTAAAATTTTTTTTTTTTTTTACTGTAATTCCTTTAATAAAGTATTTTTTTTATTGTGAATCACATGTATCTTTGGATATTCTAGAGTTTTATATGTCTTTTCTCCATCAATGATTATTTAATTCTATTGCAGTTATGATTATTTAATTCTATTACAGATGTGTTTGCCAGATGACTGACCCACATTAGATTTAGGACATTTTGTGCCCCATGCATTGAGTAGGTGTGTGTTGTGACAGATTCCGGATTTGAGGAATCTTTGATACCAATTTTTTTTTTCCCTTTTTAATTTGGGATCAGTGGTGCTGCCCAATATAGATCAAGTGTCCTTGACTAGATAGGTGATGTTCGCGAGGACCCCCTGACGAGGATGTGAAACAGAGTTAACTAGGTCTATTCTAGTTGGAACCCATTTTGAGTGTTTTTCTTCATCCCGCTTACTATCTGTATATTTATATACATACATATATTGTTTACATTATATCATATATTTTACGGTGGAGGGAGCTGTATATCTCCATAGTACCTTACATATATGTTCTTCCAGTATATATATATATATATATATATATATATACATATAGAAAAAGAAAGTCCAGTGGGAGCACCAGCCTGAAGAGGGGGCAACGGCAATCCCTAATAATATAATCGAGAAAACAGGACTGCACTCCAAGTTGTGATGAAAAAATCAAAGTAGTTTCATTCACCCATGTTATGGCATATCTTGCTCAAGATATGCCATAACATGGGTGAATAAAACTACTTTGATTTTTTCATCACAACTTGGAGTGCAGTCCTGTTTTCTCGATTATATATATATATATATATATATATATATATATATTAAATTTTTTATATATTATTGTTTTATATTTTGTAATCATTGCTGGCTAGTTGTGAGACTGCGCTCTGGCAGGTGAGCGGCTCCTGTGACCTGCGGCCATTGATCACTATGGAGCCGATTGCGTGCCATGGTGCGCTCCAATAGGAGATCGATCACGTGACTGTTGTCATGGTGCGCTCCAACAGAGAGATCGATCACGTGACTGTTGTCACGTGGACGCCGCTACATTGTTTTTTGACTGACTAGCGCTATAGTTTGCATAGTGGGAGGCGTGAGGTTGCGCTCACATTTCTGTGCATCACATAATCGCATGTGAAGCACTTTTTCCCATGATACTTTTTCGGACATGCGCTGAAGACGTTAGTGTTTGCCTCTTTTCTATTATCTATTACATATGATTTTACTCATGCACCTGGAAAATAATTATTTGATATAGATATTTCACATTTGTTTCATGTGTTTAATAATCACTTATGATATATTCATGTATTTCACTTATTATAATCATTTTTACATATTTGAAAATCATGTATTTTGCACAGTTGTATATGGAGGAGTGATTATTGAGACTGTTTTTACACTGCAATTATGTATTTATGCGATTTATATATTAATTATTTATTGATTCTTGATTGTGGAGAGGGGTATATATATGTTTAAAACACCATTGTATATTTGTCACTGCTTGAGAAAGGTTCCATTGAGAGGACCGAAACGTTGCTTTCTGGTGAATAAACGTACGTTTTACCTCGGATGTTCCGCTGAATTTTATACATATATAAATACATATATATACAGTACAGACCAAAAGTTTGGACACACCTTCTCATTCAAAGAGTTTTCTTTATTTTCATGACTATGAACATTGTAGATTCACACTGAAGGCATCAAAACTATGAATTAACACATGTGGAATTATATACATAACAAAAAAGTGTAAAACAACTGAAAATATGTCATATTCTAGGTTCTTCAAAGTAGCCACCTTTTGCTTTGATTACTGCTTTGCACACTCTTGGCATTCTCTTGATGAGCTTCAAGAGGTAGTCACCTGAAATGGTCTTCCAACAGTCTTGAAGGAGTTCCCAGAGATGCTTAGCACTTGTTGGCCCTTTTGCCTTCACTCTGCGGTCCAGAGTTGGGTTCAGGACCGGTGACTGTGGAGGCCAGGTCATCTGGCGCAGCACCCCATCACTCTCCTTCATGGTCAAATAGCCCTTACATAGCCTGGAGGTGTGTTTGGGGTCATTGTCCTGAAAAATAAATGATGGTCCAACTAAATGCAAACCGGATGGAATAGCATGCCGCTGCAAGATGCTGTGGTAGCCATGCTGGTTCAGTATGCCTTCAATTTTGAATAAATCCCCAACAGTGTCACCAGCAAAGCACCCCCACACCATCACACCTCCTCCTCCATGCTTCACGGTGGGAACCAGGCATGTAGAGTCCATCCGTTCACCTTTTCTGAGTCGCACAAAGACACGGTGGTTGACACGGATGAACTTATCCTCCGCAGCAGAGGTGACTCTTGGTCTTCCTTTCCGGGGGCGGTCCGCATGTGAGCCAGTTTCTTTGTAGCGCTTGATGGTTTTTGTGACTGCACTTGGGGACACTTTCAAAGTTTTCCCAATTTTTCGGACTGACTGACCTTCATTTCTTAAAGTAATGATGGCCACTAGTTTTTCTTTACTTAGCTGCTTTTTTCTTGCCATAATACAAATTCTAACAGTCTATTCAGTAGGACTATCAGCTGTGTATCCACCTGACTTCTCCACAACGCAACTGATGGTCCCAACCCCATTTATAAGGCAAGAAATCCCACTTATAAAACCTGACCGGGCACACCTGTGAAGTGAAAACCATTTTAGGTGACTACCTCTTGAAGCTCATCAAGAGAATGCCAAGAGTGTGCAAAGCAGTAATCAAACCAAAAGGTGGCTACTTTGAAGAACGTAGAATATGACATATTTCAGTTGTTTCACACTTTTTTGTTATGTATATAATTCCACATGTGTTAATTCATAGTTTTGATGCCTTCAGTGTGAATCTACAATTTTCATAGTCATGAAAATAAAGAAAACTCTTTGAATGAGGTGTGTCCAAACTTTTGGTCTGTACTGTATATATATATATATATATATAAAGTATAAAAATCTACCGGCAGCACCACCTATGGAAAAATTGGGTGCAAAGTCCAAGGATGGCAACTGGAGCTTACCCACAATAGACAATGGAAAAAATTGGACAGCACTCCAGACGGTATCTTCGGTAAAGCAGATAAAGTTTAATCACCCATGTGGTGGCAGCAAAAAAGCAACGTTTCGGCTCTAAAAAAGCAACATTCCTTCTTCCTCTCTGAGGGAGGGAGGAGGGGATATATATATATATATATATATATATATATATATGTGTATATTCTAGATATATTAATGTTCATGTTCGTATAATTTTGCTTGAATAAACGATTGTTAGATAATTACGTTTACTTCACCAAAATTATAGGTAGTTACCAATGGAAGTGTGCTCCACCCGTAAAAAAAACATTAGTCATAAGTATCTGGGACAAAACTGATTATTGTTCCAAATTTACAAATAAATCGGATGCATCTTGAAATTTAACACTTCTGTCTTGAGATGTGACTCTACTTTCCACGCCATCCCTTTACTGGCTATTTATGAGACTTTTTAAAATATTACAGTTGATAAATCTGTCTTAAATCAGCTTAGCCCCCTTTCCGGACCATTTTTCTGAACTGGTGTAAGTGGTGTAAAAATGCAAACTTTCACAAAATGTTTGCACAAATGAGCCCCAAAAGTTGTAGAACCCTATTTTGCGACTTTTTAAAGCCAGACTCCTAGAGTGCAGGTACATGGAAAAGTTTATTTTTATGATCATTAAATATGTTTATATTAGTTCACTGGATAAAGATGTGTTCAGAGTGGACTGTTGTGAAATCTTTGAGTAAATCATTGAATAAAATCATTAAAAAAAGTGATTTCATAATTTTATAAAGCTATTGTAATAAAAGGCCCCTTTAAGGCTCCTTCACAAATGCTGATGCATCAGGCAATTATCTGGAATGAATCAAACATTCTGGATAACTGCCTGATCATTTACATGCAGCAATCATCTCCTCCTTATTGCAGCAGATATGTGTTCACACAGGGCAATGTGCTGCTGACATATTTCGATTTCACCTAATCAAACCCATTTTCATCCATATGCTAGTTTATCTTTTGACTGATGGCACATTTACACTGGCCAATTATTGTGAATGAGCATTAAAGGGGTTATCCGAGACTATAAAAAGCTCCCCCATATGCCTGGGCCCCTCACACTGAATATACTTACCTTGGCTCCCCACTCCCTGTGCCACTACTGGTCCCCACACAACCGCCACTGCTTCTCCCTGTCCTGTGCGTGGATGAAAACATCCGATGTCGGGGGGAGCCTCTCTAGCATCACGTAACAATGCTAGAGAGGCTCGTCCCCATCACTGCCTGCCATTGGCTGCTCCCCTCCGACACAGGATCTTTTCACCCGCGTATTGGGAGAAGCAGCAGCAGGGAGCCAGGTAAGCATATTCAGTGTGAGAGGCCCGGCATATGGGGGAGCAATTTATACAGTAGTTTCGGATAACCCCTTTAAGGGTCAATTTACACGTCCACAAAAGGGTTGCGGAACGGGTGCGGACCCATTCATTCTCTATGGGCCGGAAGTGAAGCGGAGAGCACACTGCGGACAAGAATAGGCATTTCTATAGCGGGTGCTGGCCGGGTGTGTTGCGGATCCGCAATTTGCGGGTCCGCAACACACCACGGACGTGTGAATGGACCCTAATACGAATGCTTATTGACAATAATAGGCCTTATAATCTGAATGTGTAAAAGAGCTTTTTAGCCTTTGGTTAAGTGTAGGATTAGTACTCTACAACAGGGACTAGCAACCTTTGTCACTCCAGCTGCTATAAAACTACAACTCCCAGCATGCAAACATGCTCAGCAGTTCCTCTAACTTCTACAGCTAGAGTGCGGGAGGTTGCTGATCCCTGCTCTACAATAATGGAACAAATATATTTACCATGCCCCAAGTCTCTTGGATTGGCTGTGTTATTGCTATTATTGCAGTATATTTGCTTGTTGAAGTGTGTCCCTGCTAACTCCCAGTAGCCAGGCTCTGATATAATCAGCGACTCCCTTCTTCCAGTGATTGGCCACCATTTTTCATAAACGATGTTACTGTGAACATCTGTATTGAACCTACCTACCTACAGTTTGTGCATAATTACAAGAATTCTAGCAGAAAATTAATCTCATCTTGATTCCCCATACATGTTTTGCAGTGGAGTTGAGCGATGTCTGATAGATATCAGGTGAATTGGTTAATATAACATAAAACAATATAATAGACAACCATACTGTCTCATGAGCTCACATTTTAGCCCAGGTATTGAGTCAGAACAATATTGGAGATGCTTAAGATAGCAAATGGTCAGATATCTTTACAATGCTAATCACTGAGTTCTCATAACCCCATAAATAAGGCTTCATGCACATGACTATATTTTTATTTGTATGGAATTTTTTAATGCTAGCACACTGACCCTTTTATTTTTATGGGTCAGATATACATGAGACATTCTAAAAATGATAGAACCCATTCTTATTCAAGTTGAGGACAGGGATATCCCACTTTATTGATGGGAATATAAAATGTGCAGAATGCACATGGAAGGTATCTGTATTTTGCGGATCCCATTTTTGTAGACCAAAATACAGGCAAGGAGAAAGATATAATGGACCATAAAAAATATGTGGGGTCATTTTTCAAAGTGGTGGAACTGACTTAGTTGCCCATAGCAAGTAGAAACCAATCAGATTCCACCTTTCATTTTTGACAGCTCTTTTGGAAAATGAAAGTTATAATCTGATTGGATGCTATGGGCAAATAAGCCAGTTCTAGTTTACACCGGTTTGATAAATAACCCCAATGGTCTTTAAAAAGAAACCAGGATGAGAAGTTTAAGAAGCAACTGACACATCGTTTAGAATTAAAGCTTTCTTATTTTTGTAATTTTAATTAGTTTTTTTATGAATAAAAACTAAAAGAATGAGTAAAACAAAGTGGGGCTATGAAAGTATGCGGGTTTCAGTGGCACTACTATTCAAGTGACTTGTGTTTAAACCTAGCGTGTGTGAGGCTTTTGATATTTATTGGCTTTTGTGAATATGTGTGAATTGTGTGTGAATTTATGATTGAAAGCAAAATCCAATGAGACCCTGTAGAATAGGGAAAGCCTAATGCCACACACATTAGGTAGCAGTAAGCAGAGTCCCCTGAATCCCCCTCCCTAATCAGGCCGAACTGGCTATAGGGCAGACCGGGCCGAACACAATCAGCTTAGCCGCCGACTGAGTGTTTTTTTAAAAAAAATTATGTGGCAGCAGCCAGGAAGGAGTGGAGATGAGCACATCCGTTGCAAGGGGGGTGCGGGCTGCACCGTTTGACACCAGCAGGGCCGGCAACTTGCACACTTCTCATTTACGAATCCCAGGCATAGTCAACTGTATTGCCATCCTCAGGAGAGGATGTGTCTGGGATTCGAACCCACAATCTTCTGTATCAAAGGCAAAGCACTTACCCACACAGCCATAAAAGCTGCATTGCCACTGACTGAAAAAATATGAGACTTCTACTGTTATAGCTGGCTAAGTGTACATCATATATAGAGATATAGCAGAGCTGAGTGTGCTGGGACAGCTGTCATATAGAGATATGTGTTAGGGCAGCTGTCATGTGTATAGATGTACACTTACCCAGCTATAACAGTAGAAGTCTCATATTTTTTCAGTCGGAGGCATTGCAGTTCTTATGGCTGTGTGGGTAAGTGCTTTGCCTCTGATACAGAAGGTCGTGGGTTTGAATCCCAGCAGACCCTTTTCTGAAATACAGGCTAAATTAGAATACACAAGCACTGACTCCATATATGGACATACAGGTCGGGACACAGGAAGAGGCTGACATGGAGGTAAGTATACGTTTTTTTTTTATACCCGACTGTTACTGCCATGGGGGGAGCGGGAGGCACTTGATACTGGCACATGGGGGGGGGGGGGGTTGGCACTATGATACTGGCACATGGGGGGAAGGAGAGAGGCACCTGATACTGGCACATGGGGGAGGGGGGTTGGCACCTGTTACTGGCACATGGGGGGGTTGGCACTATGATACTGGCACATGGGGGGAAGGAGAGAGACACTTGATACTGGCACATGGGGAGGAGAGAGGCACTTGATACTGGCACTTTTGGGGGGGGAGATGGTACTATGATACTGGGACATGGGGGGAGAGGCACTTGATACTGGCACATGGGGGGGTTGGCACTTGATATTGGCACATGGGGGGGTTTGGCACTATAATACTGGCACATGGGTGTGGGAAGGAGAGAGGCACTTGATACTGGCACTTTTGGGTGGGGAGATGGCACTATGATACTGGCACATGGGGGGTGGGAAGGAGATAGGCACTTAATACTGGCACTTTTTTGGGGGGGAGATGGCACTATGATACTGGCACTTGGGGGGCACTTGATACTGGCACTTAATTTTGGGTGGGGGAGATAGCACTATGATACTGGGACATGGGGGAGTTTGGCACTATGATACTGGCACATGGGGGGAGAGAGGCACTTGATACTGGCACTTTCTTTTTGGGGGGGAGATGGCACTATGGTACTCAGACATGGGGGGAGAGAGGCACTTGATACTGGCACATGGGGGGGTTTGGCACTATGATACTGGCACAAGGAGAGAGGCACTTGATACTGGCACATTGGGGGGGAGAGGGCACTATGATACTGGGACATGTGGGGGGAGGGGAGAGGCACTTGATACTGGCACATGATGGGGGCATCTATGGGGACACTTACTGGCACATTATTGGGGGGCATTATGGGGGACACTAGGCCGGCAGCCTATCAGAGGCTGGACACTGAGGGCATCTACTGGGGCACTATAAATGGGGAATTTTATACTGGTACATTATGTGGGGCACTAGCAGGAAGGGGGGAGAGGAGCACTATGGGGGAATTTACTGGGGGCACTATATAGGGGTATTTTATACTGGGACATTATGGGGGCACTATGGGGACATTAGCTCAACTGGGGCATTACAAGGGGGTATTTTTTGTCACATTATAAGGAGAATTATTTCTACTGGGGGGGCATTATCGTGGGCTTTATTACTCCCCCATGGTATGACCCCCTAGTAGCAGCAGCAGCCTCTCCCTGCTCTGCTATCCCTCTGCCCCTTCTCCAAATCCTTATTATGAAATCTTTCTCATTAGGATAAAACACAACATCAGCTCCACCGAGCCCTCAGCCAAGTGTTGAAGTGGTGTCCGAGATCCCCAACGGCCAAGCCAAGTAATTGTAAGTTTTCATATGAAATATGTTTGTTATACACATACAGCATACACTGTGCCCCACAATATACAGTATACCGCTACACTGTGTAGTCTGTTCTATAAGCACCATTGTTTTGTGGCGGCAGACAGAAAAAATAATCTGAAAGTGCCCCTCCCGAGACCAGGCTCTGACTGCTAGGGGGTTCTGCTGAGATAACGGATGCCCCCTATGGCAGTAGCACCACCATAGTCCCCATATATGGCTAAAAAAATTATTGCTTCGGGGGAGGGGGGGGGGGAGTGACACCATTTTCTACCGCATCGGGTGACACCAGCCCTAGCAACACCACTGCCATTTTGGAAGCGTTCATCTCCATGTTCATCTGTATCGCCATCATCAGGACAGCGATACAGATGAATGGAGCAGTGGAGAGATGTCTCCCTTGCCCATTCCTCTGATAGGCTACAGGCACTGTTACTGGCACAATATGGGGGGACACTATGCAGAAGAGGGGAAGCACTATGGGGCCCTATATACTGGCACAATATGGGGGGGCACTATGGAGAAGAGGGGAAGCACTATGGGGCCCTATATATTGGCACAATACGGGGGCACTATGGAGAAGAGGGGAAGCACTATGGGGCCCTATATACTGGCACAATACGGGGGCACTATGGAGAAGAGGGGAAGACCTATGGGGGCCCTATATACTGGCACATTATGGGGGAGCACTATGGAGAAGAGGGGAAGGAGCACTATGGGGGCATCTACTGGGGGCCCTATATACTGGCATGCATTATAGGTGGGCAATATGGAGAAGTGGGGGACAAGAGCACTATGAGGGCATTATATAGGGGCATTTAATACTGGCACCCATTTTGATGCCACTATGGGGAAGGGAGGAAAGGAGCATTATGGGGGTATCTATGTGGGGCAGTCTATAGGGGCATTTTATAGTGCCACATTATGGAGGGCACTATGGAGACGGGGAAGGAACACTATGGGGGCATCTTCTGGGGGGACTATATAAGAGTATTTTATACTGGCAGAAATTATAAGGTCACTAGTGCCGGCCTAGTGTCCCCCATAATGCCCCCCAATAATGTGTCAGTAAGTGTCCCGATAGAGGCCCCCATCTAAGTCAGCTGTCAAAAATTAATACAAATAAGTCACAGGGGCCTGATGGGATACACCCAAAGCTATTAAAAGAGCTCAGCGGTGAACTAGCAAAACCATTAACAGATTTATTTAACCAATCACTGGCAACAGGAGTCGTCCCAGAAATTTGGAAATTAGCAAATGTTCTGCCCATTCACAAAAAAAGGTAGTATGGAGGAATCGGGCAACTATAGGCCAGTAAGCCTGACATCAATAGTGGGGAAATTAATGGAAACCATACTTAAGGAGAGGATTGTGGAACATCTAAAATCCCATGGATCGAAAGATGAAAAACAGCATGGGTTTACTTCAGGGAGATCATGTCAAACTAATCTTATTGATTTTTTCGATTGGGTGACTAAAATAATAGATGAAGGAGGGGCAGTAGACATCGCTTATCTAGACTTTAGTAAGGCTTTTGATACTGTCCCACATAGAAGGCTTATCAATAAATTGCAGTCATTGGGCTTGGACTCCCATATTGTTGAATGGATTAGGCAGTGGCTGAGGGACAGGCAACAGAGGGTTGTAGTCAATGGAGTATATTCAGACCAAGGTCTTGTTACCAGTGGGGTACCTCAGGGATCTGTTCTGGGACCCGTATTGTTTAATATCTTTATCAGCGAAATTGCAGTAGGCCTCGATGGTAAGATGTGTCTTTTTGCTGGTGATACAAAGATTTGTAACAGGGTTAATGTTCCTGGAGGGATACACCACATGGAAAAGGATTTAGGAAAACTAGAGGAATTGGTAAAATATCCGGCAACTAAAATTTAATGTTAATAAGTGCAAGATAATGCACCTGCGGCGTAAAAACCCAAGAGCAGAATATAAAATCAGTAATACAGTCCTAACCTCAGTATCTGAGGAAAGGGATTTAGGGGTCATTATTTCAGAAGACTTAAAGGTAGCCAGACAATGTCATAGAGCAGCAGGAAATGCTAGCAGAATGCTTGGGTGTATAGGGAGAGGCATTACCAGTAGAAAGAGGGAGGTGCTCATGCCGCTCTACAGAGCACTAGTGAGACCTCATTTGGAGTATTGTGCGCAGTACTGAAAACCATATCCCCAGAAGGATATTTATACTTTGGAGAGAGTTCAGAGAAGAGCTACTAAACTGGTACATGGATTGCAGGATAAAACTTACCAGGAAAGACTAAAGGACCTTAACATGTATAGCTTGGAGGAAAGACAAGACAGAGGGGATATGATAGAAACTTTTAAATACATAAAGGGAATCAACAAGGTAAAAGAGGAGAGAATATTTAAAAGAAGAAAAACTGCTACAAGAGGACATAGTTTTAAATTAGAGGGGCAAAGGTTTAAAAGTAATATCAGGAAGTATTACTTTACTGAGAGAGTAGTGGATGCATGGAATAGCCTTCCTGCAGAAGTGGTAGCTGTAAATACAGTGAAGGAGTTTAAGCATGCATGGGATAGGCATAAGGCCATCCTTTATATAAGATAGGGCCAGGGGATATCCATAGTATTCAGTATATTGGACAGACTAGATGGGCCAAATGGTTCTTATCTGCCGACACATTCTATGTTTCTATGTTTCTACTATGGGCTCCTAAGCTCAACTGGTGGCACTAAGTGTTTTTTGTAGTGGCACACAGTACGGGTCATTGGAACACATGAGGGCACTTGGCTCTATTGGGGGCACTAAGAGGAGGTATTCCATTTTTTTACTGCCACACAACGGGGCTTTTGTACTGGTGCACATTATAAGGGGAGGGGGTTCTACTGTAACACATTATAAAGAGAATCATTACTATCGGGGCATTATGGTGGGCGTTTTTACAACTGGAAGACTATGGGAGCATTATTACTTGTGGGACACAATTAATGTTGGGGGCACTGTAGGAGCACTATTACTACTAAATGCACTCTGGCAAATAAATAATTACTATTGTTGGGACTTTGGGAGCACCATTACTTTGGGGGCACCCTGGCACAGCATCAGCTTAGCACAGTTCTTTTTGCAGTATAGTTTTGGGGAGCACAGCTTCTCAGTATTGGGGGTGCATGATGGGATGTTAATTGGAGGATGATAGAAAAGTAGGAAACTAAGATGTCTGTCAAACTCTGCACAGAAGTGAGATGGCTGAAAGAAATTATCATGGTGGTCTGGTCTGAATGGAGAAGATGAAGAAAGAGAACATCTACATCAGAGGAGACATCACTGGATATAAGAGGTATGGGGAACTATATTAGGCTACTTTCACATCTGCGTTAGTGATCCTGGCAGGCTGTTCCAGCTGAGAATTCACTGGATCCGGCACTGTTGGATGCTGACAGAATGCCCGCCAGCCCCATTAACTATAATGGGGTACGGCAGAGATCCGGCCACAATCTGGGAAAAATGCAGAGAATCAGCGGGACATAAACCGTTGCATGCTGTGCTTTGTGTCCAGTCGATTCCTTGCATTTTCTGCCGAACCCCTAATGTCACCTGGGGACCCCCAAAGAAGCTTGTGTGTTGGCTGAAGCCTTCCTATCTTACTGGTGGCTGGCCCTGCCTCTCAATTGTGCTTCCGGTTTTGGCTCCGTCTCTAGACTGCAAGGGGGTGGGGCCTGTTGGGGGTCATGTGATTGGGCTGCTCAGTCAAAAATGCCCGGGTCTATTTTTTGTCCCAGTCCGGCCCTGCCCCCAATAAACATACCTGCTCGGCTTATTTACAAGTGTCGTGAATGGGGAGATAAAAAAGCCACTGCCGGACAATAATAAAGATTGAATGTAGGAGGCATAAAAACAGACTGTCATGATGCCCTGTCCAAAAAATGGCCTATAAAAAGAGGACTGTGTTCTGCTGAGGCCACTCTCCTCAACGATGATAATTGCTTAAAGTTACTGTATATATTATAGAGTACCTGTAAGTTAATTCCTTTATATACAAGCTTAAGTTTATGACAGTTGAAACAACTTTCACACCTTCTTAATGGCAAATCTCGTTATTGTGAAAAGTTTAATTGAAAGAATGTATTGATAGTTAAAGCTGAAAAATGTATTTTTTGCCTGCATGTAGTTTTAATTATGTTTTCTCCGTAAAGGAAATTTGCATTTTGCATTTTAATAGTTAAAGGGAGTCTGTCACCTAATTTTCACCAAAATAAATAAAAGCACTGCCCCACAGAAGATTGCAGACGCATTCCATGCATACCTGTGTGCACTTTTATTCTCCTGTAAAACAGCTCCTAAGTGCCCAGCTGAAAGTGAAAGTAAAAACAGCTTTCACTCCTGACTCCTTATCTTCTGATATAGTGGACATAATGCTATGATTCTGGTATCGTTTGAAAGGTTGGAATGCCAGCTTTCAAACAAGGGCAGGCTACCAATTCCAAGATATGAGCAACTAAAGCAGACCTCCCCTCTTTAGTCTGGTTTGCTTTGGGCACTTGCAGCAGCAGAGCTGGGCACTTGGTAACTGTTTTCCAGCAAAATAAAAGTGCTTTTTCTGGACATGGAATAAAGGCACATAGTTGGGATGTGTATGCAATCTTCTTGTAAAAATATTTTTATTGAGTTTTTTTTTTCATTTTAAACGTATCACAATTATAACATTGGAAAGGAAAAATGAAAGAAATGACATTTTTCCAAGAATTAAGTATATAATTAGCATAACATAATTTTCCTTCTGTGGTACAGTGCTCTTAGATATATAGGTGAAAAACAAGTGACAGGCTCCCTTTAATTAAGTAGACTGAGTGACAGACTATCCAATAAGAGGGTTAACAAATCAACATGCATACAAAACTCACCTTCTGAGCAATTTTCTCCATGGTATCCAGTGTCCCGACAGTCACATCGTACATCCCCCTCCACATCATCTCGACATCTTCCTCCATTGAGACAGGGGTTTGCTCCTCTACATGAATTGACCCTCTCCCGATCTTCCCCCCTCTCTTCCTCTTCTTCTGTTCCTCCTACCCCCTGGCTAGCCAGTAACTGAGCTGGCCTTCCTCCCAACCTTAGCCCTTCTAATTCACCCAGAAAAGGTGGCTCATATTTGGCTCCACCCAAGGTTAAAGCTGATAAACGTAGATCAGAAGGGAGACCACCAACAAAAAGGTCACTGCGAAGAATCATTTCTCTACGCTTTGAACGCACTTCAGCTGCTCCTCTTTCTCCATCTACAGCCAACCACCCTTCCCGACCATTACCTCCAATTACTATACCATGCCAGAGCCCGTCTGATACCACGCGAGGTAAACGTACAACTGCAGGCTCTGAGCAAGAGATAGAGAACCTCAAACGTGGCCTTCCTCCATCAAGAGCTAACTCCAAGAAATCACAGTCACCTTCATCATCTTGATAAAGGAGTAGGCCACGGCTGGCATTGGTTCGAAGCCGGAAGGTGAGGTCTTCTCCCCACCCTCCATTACCACTTGCTAATGTAGGACGAGAGTAACGGACCCATTGACCAGGGGCCCCATAAAACTGGAGGGAAAGGGAACAGAGGGGAAGGGAGAGGAGGGAAGACAGACACAGAAAGGACCACATGGAGAGTAAATGAAGAGGAATTAGAATTGAAAATATACAAGAGGTGAAAAATAGGGCTTGGACATTAGTATAAAGGTTATTGAAAAAATAAAGCCATATTGATTGTAAGGAAGACAAGAAAAATATTCAAAAATGCAAAAAGATGATACATATATAAATGAAAAATATCATGAACATATAATTTGATTTATAAAAACCAGATGTGAAGCACAATAATATATAAAAATGCTATTAAACTAATAAGAAGAAAAAAGGAGTTTTAAAATTGTAAAATGGGGAAAAAGGAGAGAAGGAAGGGAAAACTTTTAAGGGAAGGATGGAAGGGGAGAGAAAAAAGGGGGAATATATCTTTACATTCCTGTCCCGGCTGTTGTTCTATGGAACAGATAGGTGCAGTTTAATAACCCAATAATAGAAATACCCCTCTCTTCTCTTACATGAGTTCTATATTATTTCTGTCTATTATTCCAGACTAACTAACAAACAAAATGTCCCCCTTTTCCCTTCTCTTTTGGGCAGTCTCTAGAAATGAAATGTCTCATTGAGATAGGAGCACTGTTAGAATGATGTCCCATGCACAGTGGTGATCTTGAACGCTGGAAAAAATAAATAAAAAAAAGAGAGAGAAACAAATTATTATATACAAAAACTTTTAGTCATAAAACACAATTTTTTTTAGCAAAAGATTTTATGATTTGAAGGGGCACTCATGTGACTCATGTGATTCAGTAGAAAGTAGACATGTGAACCAGGTGATTGGTGCTATGAGAAGCACAACACACTTGACCAGAGTATTTTAATACATAGTAAACAGGACAGAGAACTGAATCTTTGCTTCAATTTCAAATAAAAATTAATAAAATTAGCTTGATATTGCATAAAAAAGCTATAATTAAAACATAGCCAACATATCACTATTATTAGTTGTATTATTGTTGTAAATCTTAGATGTGTCCTTCCTTACCTTTCCTCTTGGCTTTATATGTCTTGAGATGAGAGGGTTAGATTACCAGCTTTAAACACATGCGTTATTTACAATGTCCACAAAGTGGGGCAAAAGTATTTTTCTTTTTCAAAGCTGGCCATCTTGTGCTACACATCCTGGGATATTTAAAACCAAAAGGAAAGGTAAGGAAGGACACATCTGCATGTGTGCTGTGGGGATTCACTCTGGTCGTTAGGACTAGCGGATGCAGTATAGAGACAAAGTACACAGTTCTTGAATCAAACAGCAGTGTTTATTCACACATTGGTGTATCACAAAATGCAGATAAGGTGTATCACAAAACGTAGGTGGCTTTGTGTTTGTTCACACACAAGGAAAGTTCATAGACAATAAAAGTCAAATTTTCTCCTGGGTGATAATTCACACCCTGTTAGCAGTTCAGCCTCATCAAGTCCATAGGCGGCCTGTTCACCTTTAGAGGGGCCTGAGTCCTCCAGCCCGGCTCAAACCTCAAATCCCAGCACAGCCCTCAGTTCACAGCACACATACTCCTGAGCTCGACTGTCAGAGGGAGGTAAGTCAACACATCTGGCAATGCTGGCTGGTTTTTATGCCTGGCAAAACCCGGTATGGAACATGGGGAGTAGTCAGCCACCAAGCACTTTGACTACTCCCAGTAAGAGCCGTCTCGGATCAGCTATGACAGCCATGCTAAATCTTTAAGTGTCAATTAGCAATAGCTGCTACTGACACATGAAATACCGGCTCTTAATTCACCGAGGCCAGGAACCTCGGTGACACATACCTTCCATCCACGATGATTCCAGGTACCTTCTTACAGTGCCCACTATTGGTAATTACTTTTAACTCTTTGCCATTTGCAAAGCATTGTGGTTCATGCAGCCTTGATCTGTTGCTGAAATGCAATCCTTTTTTCACTCTGTGAATCACTCATTTCCTTCCACTGGGAATAACCCCTCCCATGACGCACAAAAAAACTCAACATTAATTCCCATCCATCCTTCTCACCCCCCTCCGTGATCTCTCTTTAAGTAACTGACAGAAAAGTAATTTGTATACAGACTCCAATTTTCATCTCCTTAAATGCGAAAGCGCTAATTATTTAAAAAAGAACAGCATGCCGAATATTATAGAAGAAGGAGGGAGGAGAGAAGTTGGAGTGGCACAAAGGAGAGAACTGTAAAGATGATGAAATGAAGATTGTGGGAAAGCGCTAGGATGTTATAGGATGACAAGTGTTTTTATGGATCATTCAACATGTTTGCAGTAGAGTAAATACATGTATCTACCTATAAGGAATGTAACTATACTGGGTACAGAGGTTGCAGGTATGAGTCTGAAGGGTCCTAAACATTACAGATGCAGAGTACTACTGTAGATGATGTGTGACATTTGCATTGCTCTACAATGCATCCTGTTCTCAATTATCTTATACCTGGTTACATTTCCTATTTGGAGGGAGGGGGAGCATTTTTTGGCAGCTGAAAACAGCAGCTCTTTACATGGGTTTTTGCTTCTTTTGTACAATTGCATTAACAGAAAATACAAAACACTGCAGGTAATCATAGGAAAAAAAGAAAAGTAATAAATGCACCCTTCAAAGAAACACTGCATAAAATAGAAAGATTCAAACAGTAGGTAAAGGCATGAAATATATTGTAAAGCTTCAAGAAACTGGAAAGGGACATACAGTACCAGCATCATATATTAATTTTACCTTCTTCACATAGAATATGTACATTAACAGTAAATTACAAGCTTAAGGGGATATTTATTAAGATTAGCGTTAGAGATAATCGAACCACTCAAAATTCGGTTCAGTTCAGGTTTGCTGAATTTTTTTAAAACATTTCGGTTCAGAGTCCCAAATCGATTTGTTGCTATAATTGGCCTGAAAAATTGTATATAATACCCTCTAGTCTCCTAGGACTCAGAATTTTTAGGAAAACTTGTCTCTTTTCGTTTATTTTTTATGATTTTTTTTCCCTCTCCCCATCACAATCCTCAAGTTCTCGAACGCAATTAAAGCATTAGTAAATGATGTCTGAATGATCCTGACATACATAGCTATGGATAAATGCACATTTGACGGTGTAACATGCAGCGTGCTAAAAAACACACAGCACCAGCTCATACTTTTTAATACTCCAAAGCTTCCAAAATTGTCCCTTATTGGAGGGAGAGGATGTTTAAATACATGCAGTGTTATGGGATAAAAAAACAAAATATAAAAGTGACTTGGGGAACCAAGCGTCCACAAAATATGCCTTGACAGGGTCAGAATGCCTGCCCATATGACACGCACAAGTGTTGATTGTGAGAACAAAAAATGGCTTATTGAGAATAAGTCTAGAAACATTCTCCCTTTTTAATTGGAAGCAACAGCAGTTTAGTGTGAATATTGAAAGGGTATGGTGTGGATTTAGTGGCATATGCCACAATAGTAGCGGCAGCAGAAACAGCGTAGCATGGAACATACAAGGCAGTAGAATGCCTGTCTATGGGTAGTGGTAGTAATAGTAGTAGTAGTGGTAGTGATAGTAGAGGCAAATGCTTTATGTTAAAAGAGGTGGCATTAGAGGATTAGCAGTAAGGAGCAGCAGCTGAGGTGACAGCAGCAGCCATATGTATATTTTGGCAGGCAGCAGCATCCATAAAACAGCAGCAGGCTTCCGGGAGATGATGGTCGGCAGGCCACAGAAGTGGCATAATGGAGGCAGCAGCAGTAGCAGTTATACAGAACATTATGGTTGGCAGGTTGTAACAGTGGCATGATGGTGGTGGTGGCATGAAGGAGGCAGGTAGGTAACAGTGGCAAGATGGGCCACTGCTAGTAAAGCCAGATCTATTCATGGACCTCAGCTGGAGTAGTGTGAAAATCCTGCACAATCCAGGCTTGGTTCATTTTGACAAAAGTATTGTTTTGAACCATGTTATAAGGGAAAATAATAAAATTTACACAACACCGATCCCAAACCCGAACTTCTGTGAAGAAGTCCGGGTTCAGGTCTCAGTACCAAACATGCCGATTTTTCTCACGTGCATGTAACACGCATTAGAACGCTTTGCGCTCACGTGGAAAAATCACACATTTTCCCACAACGCACGTGCATCCTATCCAGCCCTCATACGCGACGTCCGTGTGAAAGAGGCCTAACTGCATATAAAGCTATTTTTAAAGTTCTGCCGTGCCAACAATTTTCTCCAGTCTCAGGAAACTTCTAGCAGCTTGGAAACTGTAGCAAAAGTGACCCACGCCTGTATTTTGCGCACATTCCGCGAATATTACATTGGCGATTTTTTGCAATCAAGAAAATAATCTCGAATTCGCTAATATATGATAAATATTCATCCAAATATTTGTGAAATATAGCCCTTTCCGCTCATCACTAGTGGTAATATGGGTCTGTTCATACTTTTTTTTAATTTAGCAACAGTAGGTGGTGTTATTCTGTTAATGCTATTTTAACAAATATAGCGGACTCATAATTGAAAACTAGTTAAAAAAATAAAAATAAATCTACACTTACTATAACCAGGCACAGATTTTCTACTGCTATAGATTTAATAGCTCTATAATATACTCCACTTGCTGACATAAATTAGGGTTAGGCCTTTTGTACACGGCCGTTGTGGGTCCGTTCCATGCATTGGGGAACGCAACTGGAATAGGTCCGTGATCTTTCCGCACCGCAAAAAAATAGTTCTATTTTTTTGCGGTGCGGAGGCACGGACAGAAACACCACGGAAGCACTCTGTAGTGCTTCCATGGGGTTCCGATCCGTGCTTCTGTTCGGCATCTCTGTGATGCGGAGTGCACACAGGCCGGTGCCTGTGTATTGCAGACCCACCATATGAGGGCCGCAATACGGCCACGGGCACACAACGGCCGTGTGCAAGAGGCCTAAATCTGACGGTGGCCTCCATCCCCGCCTAACCCCACCCACTTTAGTCAGGACTTTTTAAAATTAATCATAGAAATTAAATATATTCAAATTTTAGTGCAAACTTGGCATTTTTCAAAATTTTGAAAAATGAAGGAATTTACATAAGGAGCTCATTCGGCATCAGGTATGAAAGTGTCATAGAAAGTATATAAATTAACAAATGTAATAACTGGAACCACCTCCCTTCTGTATAGGATTTGCCAGGAGATGTCTTTGGTTGACATCTGGCGTTGCTTATATGGAGACAAAACTGCCTACTCCTGCTATAGTAAATCATATAAGGCTATGTCGCAAATAGACCTAGCTTTAGCTAGCATAGATTTTTTAGACATGATCAAAACGATGACCTATGAAGCCCACAGGATTTCTGATCATTCACCAGTATTGCTCTTAGGCCTCATGCACACGACCGTTTTTTTTTTACGGTCCGCAAAAACGGGGTCCGTAGGTCCGTGATCCGTGACCGTTTTTTCGTCCGTGGGTCTTCCTTGATTTTTGGAGGATCCATGGACATGAAAAAAAAGTCATTTTGGTGTCCGCCTGGCTGTGCGGAGCCAAACGGATTCGTCCTGAATTACAATGCAAGTCAATGGGGACGGATCCGTTTGACGTTGACACAATATGGTGCAATTTCAAACGGATCCGTCCCCATTGACTTTCAATGTAAAGTCAGGAGTCCCTTTTATACCATCAGATCGGAGTTTTCTCCAATCCCATGGTATATTTTAACTTGAAGCGTCCCCATCACCATGGGACCGCCTCTATGTTAGAATATACTGTCGGATATGAGTTAGATCGTGAAAACTCGTATCCGACAGTATATTCTAACACAGAGGCGTTCCCATGGTGATGGGGACGCTTCTAGTTAGAATATACTACAAACTGTGTACATGACTGCCCCCTGCTGCCTGGCAGCACCCGATCTCTTACAGGGGGCCGTGATCAGCACAATTAACCCCTCAGGTGCCGCACCTGAAGAGGTTAATTGTACGTATCATAGCCCCCTGTAAGAGATCAGGGCTGCCAGGCAGCAGGGGGCAGACCCCCTCCCCTCCCCAGTTTGAATATCATTGGTGGCCAGTTCGGCCCCCCCTCCCTCCCTCTATTGTAATAATAGGTTGGTGGCACAGTGTGCGCCCCCCCTCCATCCCCCCCCTTCCTCCCTCTATTGTAATAATTTGTTGGTGGCCAGTGTGCGGCCTCCCCCGGCCCTTTGTTGGTGGCACAGTGTGCGCCCCCCATCGGCCCCCCTCCATCTATAGCATTAACAGCATTGGTGGCCAGTGTGCGGCCTCCCATCTTTCCCCCCCCCCGATCATTGGTGGCAGCGGAGTTCCGATCGGAGTCCCAGTTTAATCGCTGGGGCTCCGATCGGTAACCATGGCAACCAGGACGCTACTGCAGCCCTGGTTGCCATGGTTACTTAGCAATAGTACAATAGTAGAAGCATCATACTTACCTGCTGGCTGCTGCGATGTCTGTGTCCGGCCGGGAGCTCCTCCTACTGGTAAGTGACAGTTCATTTAGCAATGCGCCGCACAGACCTGTCACTTACCAGTAGGTGGAGCTCCCGGCCGGACACAGACATTGCAGCAGCCAGCAGGTAAGTATGATGCTTCTTCTACTATTGTACTATTGCTAAGTAACCAGCGATTAAACTGGGACTCCGATCGGAACTCCGCTGACACCAATGATCGGGGGGGTGGGGAGGCCGCACACTGGTCACCAATGTTGTTAATGCTATAGAGGGAGGGGGGGCCGATGGGGGGTGCACACTGTGCCACCAACGAATTATTACAATAGAGGGAGGAAGGGGGGGCCGGCGTACACTGTGCCACCAACGAATTATTACAATAGAGGGAGGAAGGGGGGGACGGGTGGGGCGCACACTGTGCCACCAACAAATTATTACAATAGAAGGAGGAAGGGGGGGCCGGGGGGGGCGCACACTGTGCCACCAACAAATTATTACAATAGAGGGAGAAAGGGGGGGACGGGGGGGCGCACACTGTGCCAACAAATTATTACAATAGAGGGAGGAAGGGGGGCCGGGGGGGGCGCACACTGTGCCACCAACGAATTATTACAATAGAGGGAGGAAGGGGGGCGGCACTGGCCACCAATGAAATTTAAACTGGGGAGAGAGGGGGTCTGCCCCCTGCTGCCTGGCAGCCCCAGATCTCTTATAGGGGGCTATGATACGCATAATTAACCCCTTCAGGTGCGGCACCTGAGGCATTAATTGTGCGGATCACAGCCCCCTGTAAGAGATCGGGTGCTGCCAGGCAGCAGGGGGCAGTCTTGTACACAGTTTGTAGTGTATTCTAACTAGAAGCGTCCCCATCACCATGGGAACGCCTCTGTGTTAGAATATACTGTCGGATATGAGTTTTCACAAAGTGAAAACTTAGATCTGAAAAAGCTTTTATGCAGACGGATCTTCGGATCCGTCTGTATGAAAGTAACCTACGGCCACGGATCATGGACACGGATGCCAATCTTGTGTGCATCCGTGTTTTTTCATGGACCCATTGACTTGAATGGGTCCGTGAACCGTTGTCCGTCAAAAAAATAGGACAGGTCTTATTTTTTTGACGGACAGGATACACGGATCACTGATGTAGCTGCAAAACGGTGCATTTCCGATTTTTCCATGGACCCATTGAAAGTCAATGAGTCCGCGAAAAAAAACGGAAAACGGCACAACGGCCACGGATGCACACTACGGTCATGTGCATGAGGCCTAAATCAAAAAGCCTGGTCCTAGGAATTTTCCTAGAGTGTTTAGACTTAATCCTCATTAGATTCAAGTAATAGGTGATCAGGAGAGTATAGGGAGAGAAATCTTAGACTTTTGGGAGCGGAATATTGGCTCTGCCCATATTCACTTTGTCTGGGATGCTTTTAAGGCATTTTTGCAAGGGCAAAAATTGCTATACTAGTCAAAAATTAAGAAAAAAAAAGCGTCCTTTTGTAAAACAGAGAAATATGTAAAGAGAAACGTAAAGAGACCAGAGGCAGAAATTTATAAAAATAATTGAGTGGATAGGCAGCAATGGCTAACTGAAATCTGGGCAAAATTACAACACTATCTATTTCAGAAAGCCCAATCTTCTTCTCTGGGCAAAAAGTATTTTGTGAAACAGGGAAGCCTGGTAGATTATTATCATCTATGATATCAAATCAGCAGGGGCATAAAAAAAAATCAGATGCCTTAAATTAAGAAATGGGAATATAACCTATAATCTAGATATCATTAAACTTGAATTCTCCAAACATTTCTCAGCTTTGTACCAGTCAGAACTGGATGAGACGGAGGATAGAATAGGACCCTATTTGGACGGTATTGTGTGCCCCAAGCTTTCCGAACGGGACAGGACTGTATTAAATAATCCTATTTCTCTTACTGAACTACAGGAGGCATTAAAGAATATTAAGGGGAAATCTGCTCCCGGCAGAGATGGACTGCCATTTGAGATTAACAGATGTTTCGGGGATAAGATTCTACCAGTCTCGATCACTCTCATCTTAAAAAAAGCCAAGGACGGTACGGAGGTTGGCTCCTACTGCCCAATTTCATTATTAAACCCTGACTATAAAATTCTTGCAAAACTTTTGGCCAACAGGCTTAAAAAGGTGATACATAAATTGGTCCATCCTGACCAGACAGGCTTCATCCCTAAGTGACAGTCAAGATCTAATATCCGCAGAGTATTTGCTAATAATCAGTATGGGGAGGGGAAGGACCGCTCCATCCTGTCACTGGAGGCGGTGAAATCTTTTGACATGGTGGAGTGGCCCTTCCTTTGGTGGTTAATGGAGAGGATGAAATTAGGGATCAATTTTATTAAGTGGGCTCATATGCTCTACCATAGCCCTACAGCCAGAATTAACATCAATGGAACTAGCTCGGAGGCAATCTACCTAGATTGTGGTACTAGTCAGGGATGCCCTCTGTCCCAACTGTTATTTGCTCTCTTTCTGGAACCTTTATCCTGTATTTCAGGGCGGCAAAGACCATTGAAGGATTTGGAGGTAAAGGGATAGGGGACAAGATCTGTTTATATGCGGACGATATTATTTTTCTGAAATCAGGATGGAAGGGCCTATCCTAGTGATTGAAAATATAGACGATTATGGATCCCTGTCAGGGTATAAGATCAATTGAGAGAAATCTGTACTCCTTCCTTTGAACCGACCAGTACCCGATGATGTAACTAAAGTATGGGTGCTCTCAACTACTGATTTTATAGAATATCTTGGAATTAAGATTAGTTCCGACCGACAGAGATTTAATTAGCTTAACACACTCCCAATGATTAACAGAATTAAAGACAGGATAAGGACATGGCAGAGGCAGAAATTGCTGCTATCACAGGCAGACAGAATAGCCCTCGTAAAAATGTTTTTTCCCCCGATAGCGCTCTATGTTTTGACTAACTGCCCAGTATGGATTGAGGAGTTTTTTTTCAAACTATTGGAGAAATTATTAAATGATCTTATATGGGGCAGGAAATGCGTAAGAATAAAGCAACAATACTTATGGTTGGCTGAGGGATATTATATGGCAGCTCAAATCCAGTGGTGCTACCCTTTCCAGCTGCTTACCCAAGGAAATAAAGGCACTTCAAGAGACATCTTTAGCATATTGGAGTCTGGTTATCTCGATATAATGGGGAAATAGTGCCCCATTAGTAATATGCTACAAAAATGGTGGTATATAATTAAAAGAATATTGGGAATAACTCACGGTCTACACTTCACTTCAAATTGGCACAATACACACCTAGGTGAATTCGCAGCAATATTTATTGGATATTATAAGGTGCTTTCACATTATCACACTTAGTTACACAAGGAAAGCTAAACCCTAAAGATAAGCTACTTCCAGGAATAGAACCTTCACTATTGGATAAGTGCAGATATATCCAAATCCAACACGCATTTGCTTGCACAGTCCAAGAACAGAACTTTCTGGAGTTCTGCTTCAAAAATAATGGGACCTCCTTCACTATTGCACAAATATATCACAGGATACAGGTAGAACTGGCTACAGTGACAAAATGTAATAGTGTGTTTAGATGGGAAAAGGATTTGGGTAATATTGCACTTAATGGGGAATAATTTATAAAAATATAAAAGAATCCTCTGTTTCTAGTAAATACCGTTTAACACAATTCAAAATCATACATCGACTGTACTACACCCCCTTATCCTTATCCAAGATGTTTAAAGATAAAAATGATAGATGTCTGAAGTGCCATGGAGAAGCAGCAAGCTATTGCCATCTACTCTGGAACAGTCCATATATTCAAAATTTCAGGCAACAGATATATGCTGAATTAGGAAGCAACATGCCACAAAGATTGACACCATGCATATAACAATCAATATTTGGCTTACTCCCCAATAGTATTAAATCTAAACAAGATAAACGTAGATGGCTAGTGGGGCTCCAATTAGCAAGAGTCCTGATAGTAAACAAGTGGGGCTCTAAAAGAAACCCCGAAATTGTGGAATGGGGAACTCTGATGAATAGGTTAATGATATATGAACGCATAGCCCATCCCAACTTGCTGTCTAGGCTGGGAGTTCCACCTACGATGACCTAGGGGTTGCTTTGGGGGTTATGGGCGGGCTATGGGGGGGGAATATAAATGAACATTTTTGATAATATGCAGAATAATTGAAATCCATGATAAATAAGCTATGTATTTTTTATATCTGTTTTAATAAAATAAAAAAATAACAAAGGTGAACTGTCTGAACTATGAAAGCTTCACATTTTCAATAGAATGTCTGATGCATGCTTATTTTTAGCTGTATGACTCATGCATTGTTTTATGGGGAGAACTGACTCCTCTATCAAAGAAACCTTGTCCTTAGATGTTACCAACAACTTTGAAGCAAATATGTTTATGATTTATTAAAGAGAAGTTGTCTTTAGGGTCCATATACATGAATATATCATGTGAAGAACCTATGTCACTTTGTATATTATATTAGGGTGCTGCATGAATATCAATTCCCTAATATAAAGATATTAACAACAAAATGACATCACTAAAGGGCACACACGGCAGAAGACAGGCTAAATTTACAGTACATTACAGTTATATTATCTAACTAAAGGTAGCAGAGCGGCTGATTGGCAACGCAAGGTCTTCTCTGCTTGATCCATTCAGAAACTGCAAGCATAATGTTAACAGCGCCTGCATTCTACTAAGTCTACTTTCACATATGCCTTTAAACTATCATTGTTCCTGACTTAGCTGGATAGGGCCGGAGAACCACTAGACCCCATTGATTATAATGGGACCCCGCAGTGATCCGGCCTGATTCTGGCATTATTGCTGGCATTCAGTTGGACTAAAAATGGCTCTTGCACTAGTTTTTGTCTGGCCAAAACCTTGCTCTTGTGAGGCAATTTACCAAATGCTTTTGCAAAAACATGACATATCACATCTGTGGAAATATAACCCTATGAATCTATAAGAATGATGTTTAGTTATATAGTGCCACCATATTCTGTTGTGCTTTACAATTCAGAGGGCATACAGTTGCAATAAAAAGTATGTGAACCCTTTAGAATGATATGGATTTCTGCACAAATTGGTCATAAAATGTGATCTGATCTTCATCTAAGTCACAACAATAGACAACCAGAGTCTGCTAAAACTAAAAAGACAAAGAATTAAATGTTACCATGTTTTTATTGAACACACCATGTAAACATTCACAATGCAGGTGGAAAAAGTATGTGAACCCCTAGACTAATGAAATATCCAAAAGCTAATTGGAGTGGGGTGTCAGCCAACTGGAGTCCAATACATGAGATGAGATTGGAGGTGTTGGTTACAGCTGCCCTGCCCTATAAAAAACACACACCAGTTCTGGGTTTGCTTTTCACAAGAAGCATTGCCTGATGTGAATGATGGCTTGCACAAAAGAGCTCTCAGAAGACCTACGATTAAGAATTGTTGACTTGCATAAAGCTGGAAAGGGTTATAAAAGTATCTCCAAAAGCCTTGCTGTTCAACAGTCCACGGTAAGACAAATTGTCTAGAAATGGAGAAAGTTCAGCACTGCTGCTACTCTCCCTAGGAGTGTTCATCCTGTAAAGATGACTGCAAGAGCACAGCGCAGACTGTTCAATGAGGTGCTAGAGTGTCAGCTAAAGACTTACAAAAGTCTCTGGTATATGCTAACATACAGTACAGACCAAAAGTTTGGACACACCTTCTCATTCAAAGAGTTTTCTTTATTTTCATGACTATGAAAATTGCAGATTCACACTGAAGGCATCAAAACTATGAATTAACACATGTGGAATTATATACATAACAAAAAAGTGTAAAACAACTGAAAATATGTCATATTCTAGGTTCTTCAAACCTTTTGCTTTGATTACTGCTTTGCACACTCTTGGCATTCTCTTGATGAGCTTCAAGAGGTAGTCACCTGAAATGGTCTTCCAACAGTCTTGAAGGAGTTCCCAGAGATGCTTAGCACTTGTTGGCCCTTTTGCCTTCACTCTGCGGTCCAGCTCACCCCAAACCATCTCTATTGGGTTCAGGTCCGGTGACTGTGGAGGCCAGGTCATCTGGCGCAGCACCCCATCACTCTCCTTCATGGTCAAATAGCCCTTACACAGCCTGGAGGTGTGTTTGGGGTCATTGTCCTGTGGAAAAATAAATAATGGTCCAACTAAACGCAAACCGGATGGAATAGCATGCCGCTGCAAGATGCTGTGCTAGCCATGCTGGTTCAGTATGCCTTCAATTTTGAATAAATCCCCAACAATGTCACCAGCAAAGCACCCCCACACCATCACACCTCCTCCTCCATGCTTCACGGTGGGAACCAGGCATGTAGAGTCCATCCGTTCACCTTTTCTGCATCGCACAAAGACACGGTGGTTGGAACCAAAGATCTCAAATTTGGACTCATCAGACCAAAGCACAGATTTCCACTGGTCTGATGTCCATTCCTTGTGTTCTTTAGCCCAAACAAGTCTCTTTTGCTTGTTGCCTGTCCTTAGCAGTGGTTTCCTAGCAGATATTCTACCATGAAGGCCTGATTCACACAGTCTCCTCTTAACAGTTGTTCTTGAGATGTGTCTGCTGCTAGAACTCTGTGTGGCATTGACCTGGTCTCTAATCTGAGCTGCTGTTAACCTGCGATTTCTGAGGCTGGTCACTCAGTTGAACTTATCCTCCGCAGCAGAGGTGACTCTTGGTCTTCCCTTCCTGGGGCGGTCCGCATGTGAGCCAGTTTCTTTGAAGCGCTTAATGGTTTTTGTGACTGCACTTGGGGACACTTTCAAAGTTTTCCAAATTTTTCGGACTGACTGACCTTCATTCCTTAAAGTTATGATGGCCACTCGCTTTTCTTTACTTAGCTGCTTTTTTTTTTTGCCATAAAACAAATTCTAACAGTCTATTCAGTAGGACTATCAGTTGTGTATCCACCTGACTTCTCCACAACGCAACTGATGGTCCCAACCCCATTTATAAGGCAAGAAATCCTACTTATTAAACCTGACAGGGCACACCTGTGAAGTGAAAACCATTTCAGGTGACTACCTCTTGAAACTCATCAAGAGAATGCCAAGAGCGCGCAAAGCAGTAATCAAAGCAAAAGGTGGCTACTTTGAAGAACCTAGAATATGACATATTTTCAGTTGTTTCACACTTTTTTGTTGTATATATAATTCCACATGTGTTAATCCATAATTTTGATGCCTTCAGTGTGAATCAACAATTTTCATAGTCATGAAAATAAAGGAAACTCTTTGAATGAGAAGGTGTGTCCAAACTTTTGGTCTGTACTGTACATGTTAGCGAATCTACAATACGTAAAACACTAACTAAGAATGGATTTCATGGGGGGATACCACAGAGGAAGCCACTGCTGTCCCAAAAAAAACACTGCTGCACATTTACAGTTTGAACAAGAGCACCTGGATGTTCCACAGCAGTACTGGCAAAATATTCTGTGGACAGATAAAAGCAAAGTTGAGTTGTTTGGAAGAAACACACAACACTATGTGTGGAGAAAAAAAATGCACAGCACACCAACATCAAACCTCATCCCAACTGTGAAGTACGGTGGTGGGGGCATCATGGTTTGGGGCTGCTTTGCTGCATCAGGGCCTGGACGGATTTCTATAATCGAAGGAAAAATGAATTCCAAAGTTTATAATGAAATTTTGCAGGAGAACTTAACCCCTTAAGGACTCAGCCCTATTTTACCTTAAGGACTTGGCCATTTTTTGCAAATCTGACCAGTGTCACTTTAAGTTCTGATAACTTTAAAACGCTTTGACTTATCCAGGCCATTCTGACATTGTTTTTTCGTCACATATTGTACTTCATGACAGTGGTAAAATGAAGTCAAAACATTTCATTTTTATTTATAAAAAAATACCAAATTTACCAAAGATTTGTAAAAAATTGCAAATTACCAAGTTTTAATTTCTCTACTTCTATAATACATAGTAATACCTCCAAAAATAGTTGTTACTTTACATTCCCCATATGTCTACTTCATGTTTGGATCATTTTGGCAATGATATTTTATTTTGGGGATGTTACAAGGCTTAAGTTTAGAAGAAAATCTTGAAATTCTTCAGAAATTTTCAAAAAAAAACAATTTTTAGGGACCAGTATGGGTCTGAAGTCACTTTGCGAGGCTTACATAATAGAAATTACCCAAAATGACCCCATTCTATAAACTACACCCATCAAGGTATTCAAAAGGTGTTCCAAAAGAATTAATGGAAAATAGAGATACAATTTCAAAATTTCACTTTTTGGGCAGATTTTCCATTTTAATCATTTCTTTCCAGTTACAAAGCAATGGTTAACAGGCAAACCAAACTCAATATTTATGGCCCTGATTCTGTAGTTTACATAAACACCCCATATGTGGTTGTAAACTGCTGTACAGGCACACGGCAGGGCGCAGAAGGAAAGGAATGCCATACGGTTTTTGGAAGGCAGGTTTTGCTGGACTGTTTTTTTTTACACCATGTCCCATTTGAAGCCCCCTGATGCACCCCTAGAGTAAAAACTCCATAAAAGTGACCCCCATCTAAGAAACTACACCCCTCAAGGTATTCAAAACAGATTTTACAAACATCGTTAACATTTTAGGTGTTCCACAAGAGTTATTGGCAAATGGAGATGAAATTTCAGAATTAAAATTTTTGGGCAATTTTTCCATTTTAATCCATTTTTCCCAGTAACAAAGCAAGGGTTAACAGCCAAACAAAACTCAATATTTATGGCCCTGATTCTGTAGTTTACAGAAACACCCCATATGGGGTCGTAAACTGCTGTACAGGCACATGGCAGGGCACAGAAGGAAAGGAATGCCATACGGTTTTTGGAAGGTAGATTTTGCTGTACAGTTTTTTTTTTACACCATGTCCCATTTGAAGCCCCCCTGATGCGCCGCTAGAGTTGAAACTCCCAAAAATTGACCCCATTTTAGAAACTACAGGACAGGGTGGCAGTATTGTTGGTACTAGTTTAGGGTACATATGATTTTTGTTTGCTCTATATTACACTTTTTGTTAGGCAAGGTAACAAGAAATAGCTGTTTTGGCCCCGTTTTTATTTTTTGTTATTTACAACATTCATCTGACAGGTTAGATCATGTGATATTTTTATAGACCAGGTTGTCACAGATGCGGCGATACCTAATATGTATACTTTTTTTTATTTATGTAAGTTTTACACAATGATTTATTTTTTTAAAACAAAAATATCATGTTTTAGTGTTTCCATAGTATGAGAGCCATAATTTTTTCTGTTTTTTGGCGATTACCTTGGGTAGCGTATGATTTTTGCAGGATGAGATGACGGTTTTATTGGCACTATTTTGTGGTGCATGTGACTTTTTGATCGCTTACTATTATACTTTTTGTGATGTAAGGTGACAAAAAATTGCATTTTTTACACAGTTTTTATTTAATTTTTTTTACGGTATTCACCTGAGGACTTGGGTCATGTGATATTTTTATAGACCAAGTAATTATAGACGCTGCTATAACTAATATGTATACTTTTTTTTTATTTATATAAGCTTTACACAATGATTTCATTTTGAAGCAAAAAAAATCATGTTTTAGTGTTTCCATAGTCTGAAAGCCATAATTTTTTCAGTTTTTGGGGGATTACCTTGGGTAGGGTATGATTTTTGCGGGATGAGATGACGTTTTTATTGGCACTATTTTGGGGTGTGTGTAACTTTTTGATTGTTTGCTATTACACTTTTTGTGATGTAATGTGACAAAAAATGGTTTATTTAGCACAGTTTTTATTTTACATTTTTTACGGTGTTCATCTGAGGGGTTAGGTCATGTGATATTTTTATAGAGTCGGTCTATATGGACGCGGAGATACCTAATATGTATACTTTTTTTTTATTTATGTAAGTTTTACACAATAATATCATTTTTGAAACCAAAAAAAATCATGTTTTAGTATCTCCATATTCTGAGAGCCATAGTTTTTTCAGTTTTTGGGCGACTATCTTAGGAAGGGTCTCAATTTTTTGCAGGATGAGATTACGGTTTGATTGGCACTATTTTGGGGGTGCATATGACTTTTTTATCGCTTGCTATTAAACTTTTTGTGATGTAAGGCGACAAAAAATGGTTTATTTAGCACAGTTTTTTTATTTTTTATTTTTTACGGTGTTCATCTGAGGGGTTAGCTCATGTGATATTTTTATAGAGCCGGTCGATACGGACGCAGTTATACCTAATATGTATACCTTTTATTTATTTATATAAGTTTTACACAATAACAGCTTTTAAAAAAAAAAAATGATGTTTTAGTGTCTCCATATTCTGAGCCATATATTTTTTTATTTTTTGGGCGATTGTCTCAGTTAGGGGCTCATTTTTTGCGGGATTATGTGATGGTTAGATCGGTACTATTTTGGTGGGCAAATGCCTTTTTGATCGCTTGCTGTTGTACTTTTTGTGATGTAAGGGGACAAAAAAATTGTTTATTTAGAACAGTTTTTATTTTTTATATTTTTTACAGTGATCATCTGAGGGGTTAGGTCATGTGATATGTTTATAGAGCCGGTCGATACAGACGCGGCGATACCTAATATGCTAGTTTCCTAGACTAGTTGGCTCCCGTTTCTGGTCAAATTAAAACATAGCGTTTATTTTATTTGTTAAGAATAATATAAAACGGGAGAAAAAATAAAACTTTAAAATTCCAGGTGTAGTAGGACTCTATGGGCAGAGATAAGGGTTACTTCACCCGTATGTTCTGCCTCCATTACATGCGTCCATCTATCTTCTACTTAATATTTTAGCGGCACACTTTATTCGCCTTGATGGAATTTAATGTAAGGAGGTCACCTATTCAGTCGTTTTTAATCATTGATTTTCAATTTATATCTGTCTTTAGCACGACTCTCCACCACTGTGGTCAAGGTTTAGAGGAGTCTGCAGTTACTCCTCGCCGTGACGCTGGTCCTACCTAAGCTAATCTAAAATCTTAAGGCTAGAGCTCCCCTTAATCTTAAGGCTCGAGCTCCCCTTAAGGCTAGAGCCTTAAGAAGATGGGTGTTGCAACAGGACAACGACCCAAATCATAGAAGTAAATCAACAACAGAATGGCTTAAACAGAAGAAAATACGCCTTCTGGAGTGGCCCAGTCAGAGTCCTTACCCCAACCCGTTTGAGATGCTGTGGCATGACCTCAAGAAAGCGATTCACACCAGACATTCCAAGAATATTGGAATGTCTGGTGCACAGTGAATGTTTACATGGTGTGTTCAATAAAAACATGGTAACATTTAATTCTTCGTGTGTTATTAGTTTAAGCAGACTATGATTGTCTATTGTTGTGACATAGATGAAGATCAGATCACATTTTATGACCAATTTGTGCAGAAATCCATAACATTCCAAAGTTTTCACATACTTCTTGCAACTGTATGTACAAATCAAAATAGACATGACAGGATTACACGTTAATATACAATAAAAACAATAGGAGTAAAGGTATTGCTGCAATATATGAGGAAATGGAGCTGACACAAAATTTAAAATTATTTTCTAAAGTGGTTTAGCCATGTACGTAGTAAATAGATTAAGCCAGATGGAACTGTATTAGCTAGTGCATTGAATGTGGGGATTACTGTCAGAAGTTGACATTTAATTCTAAAGAATGAGGGGTGGAGGGTAAATGGGGAAGAGTCAGTTTAGGGAACATGATAAGCCTGCCCAAAAATATGTGCTTTGAAGACATCTTTAAAACGAAGAAAGCTAGGAATTAAAATGATTGCCAGGGGCAGTGCATTCCAGAGAGCTGACCCAGCTCGTGAAAAGTCTTGAAGTTAGAAGTGAGAGGTCTGAATTATGGAGGATGTTAATTAGAGATGATCGAATTGAATCCTATGAAGTGGAATTCGATCTGAATTTCAGGATAAATTCGATTCGACTTGAATCTGATTTTCCTTGTGCTTCGTGTCAGCGAATCGATTTAACCTGAAATACTATAAAAAAAAACTGAAAAATTCAAACTTACCTTCTCCATTTGCTCTTGACGGGCCGCCAGCCTCTATCTTGCTTGAAGATCTCGGCCAAAATACCGTGCAGCGCAAGATTACATAATCATGCCTGGCGTGATGACGTAATCTCGTGTTTTTCAAGCAAGATGGCAGCGGCCAGTCTGTCGCAAGCAAATGGAGGCTGTAAGTTTGATTTTAAAAAAATTTATTGTTAATTTTACACTCAGACACGGCGATCAGGTATGAACGCGGCATCTGAGGGGTACAATGACGGGGGGCTGTGGTATCCCAGCCCCCTATCATTGCGGCCGCTACTTACAAAAAAATTGTGATTCGTGACAAAGTTATTCATCAGAAAGCGAAGCAGCCGAATCAAATTTTCTATAAATTCGCTCTTCTCTAATGTTAATCTTAGATGATTGACAGAATAAAGAGCATGAGTAGAGTGGTAGACAGAAATAAGAGCACATATCTAGCACCTTGGAGTACTTTGTGGATGACAGTGAGAAGTTTGAACTGGAACTGTATTATGTGGTGGATGGTGAACAAGCGTTTTGGCCATTTCCACCATGAGAAAAGGAGATGTCTGGAGATGTTCTTGAGGGGAAGACTGTATGAGTATGCCAGTGATTGCATAGTGGAAGAAAAAGAAAGATCTGAGTCAAGCATGACCCAAGACAGTAGGCATGCTGGCCAGGGATCAAGTTCATGTAGGCTATTAGATGGGGGTAAGATAAAAAGTTAAGTTTTTTAAATATTCAGTTTCCGATAGAGAAAATACATGATGTTAGAGACAATGGACAGACAATCTGGTGTTTTTTAGCACTGCCAGAGTGACATCAGGAAATAAGTATATAGTTGTTATCAACAGAATACTAAAAACCCAATCTACTGATTGTCTGATAAGGGCTGTGTGGAGAAAAAAAAGATGAACCCTGAAAAACCTCAACATCAATAGGTTGAGTAGAGAAAGTAGAGACAGAAAATGACACACTGAAAGAGCGAGCAGAGAGATAGGAAGAAAACCAGGAGAATCAGTAGAAAGTAGTTGCCATTCCTTTTCGCCGTCAAGAGAGCGTTAGACACTTTGGTAAAGGCAGTTGCTGTAGAGTATAGAGTCTGAAAGTCAGATTGTAAGGGGTTAAGGAAAGAGTTATTATACAAAACAAAAAGCGAGAGTAGACCGAATGTTCCAGTTGTTTAGAGGGGAAGGGAAGGTTGGAGACAGGTCAGGAGTTAGTAGCATTGTTTTATTTTTGTTTTAGGGTTATAAAAAAATGTTTAAAAGAGTATGGAAAGATACCAAAATATAGTGGTAAAAATATTTTACTTAGGTGACTAATGACAGCTGGGAAGAGAGACTGGAGGAGGCGTGAGAGAATATGATCAATATTGCAGGTCATTGGAAGAGAAAAAGATAGAAGCTTGGAGACTTCTTCTGTTAGGTAAAGTGATAAGAGAAAACAAACTGAGCTAAATGTTCTTAATTGTATCTTTAAAATAAGTGACCAAGTCTTCAGCAAAGAGGTCAGCAATGGGCACATGCACTTTACGGCTAAGGAGGGAGTGAAAAGTATCAGTGTCATTTGGGGTTATTTGAATGTGAGAAGATAAGACAAGTGAAGTAGGCTTGTTTAGCAAGGTGAAGGGAAGGGTTGTAGTTTTTAGGCATAAATTTATAATGGAGAATATCTGCTGGCATATGTGATTTTTTTCCCCCATAACCTAGAGCACCACTGAAAATAATGTGTTTCAGGTATGTGCCAGAGTTGCCATGGAAGCTCAGAGTGTAGTGTGTTCATCCAGGGTGGTATTGGGGGGAAAGTTGTAATGATTGGCAGCAAGATCCATACAAGAGATGGAAGAAACTGGGGCCAGTTATAACTGTAGGTTGTTAATAGGTCCCTGGGAGTTAATGGTGTATAGTTTTTGTTTTTAATAGTGAATGGAAAAAGAATGTGGTCAGAAAGCAGGAAGAATAATTTGATTAAGTCACAAACTGAGCAGTGGTGGAAGAAGACTATATCAAGTGTATTGCCATCTTTGTGTGTTCCAGGGGAAGTAAGTTGTGAGAGGTTGAAAGAGGATGTTGTAGAAAGAATGTAAGAGAATGAAGAGGAGATTAAAATTACCCATAATAGAAGTGAGTAATTCACCCAATAGAAAATTAGGAAGCCAGGCAGAACAATGATCCAGGAAATGACCGGTAAGCCTGGGAGACAATAGACAAAACCACTCACAGAAAAAATATTTGGAGGAGTCTGATGGTGTGGCCCTCATAACAAAGAAATGTGAGAGTACAGGGGAAATTACCTGAAATGTTTATTGTGGAAAAAGCAACATACCTACTGCTCCACCATGCCTGTCACCAGGTCTGGTGGTATGGGAAAAGTGTAGCCCACCATAAGATAGAGCATTAGGGTAAGTAGTGTCAGAATTTTTAAGTCAAGTTTCTGTGAGATCTAGAAAGTTGAGAGATTTCTAGAGGAAGAAGTCATGGATAATGTGCGGTTTATTGCACATCAACCGAAAGTTCAGGAGAGCACAGTTAAAATAGACATGAGAATATATACAGCAAATATTAATCAGATGATTATGTCAGTTTTTTTCCTTGTCATAGCAATATCAACAGTGCTGCCCATAATTATTCATACCCCGGGCAAATTTAGACTTAAAGTTACTTTTTTTCAACCAGCAAGTAATTTTTTTGAGGGGAAATTACATAGATGTCTCCCAAAAGATAATAAGACGATGTACAAGAGGCATTATTATGGAAAAATTTCTCCGCTTTTATTTACATTTGAGCAAAAAATACAAGATGTTACGCACTGTGGAAAATCTCAGAGGATGTGGTCGGAAGCCAAAAGTGACACCTGTGCTGGCCAAGAGGATAGTTAGAGAGGTGAAAAAGAATCCAAGGATCACCACCAAGGCCATCCTGGTGAATCTGGGCTCCAATTGAGAATCTGTGGAGGGAGCAAAAGATCATGGTGATGGCAAGAAGACCCTCCAACCTGAAAGATTTGGAGCTCATTGCTAAAGATGAATGGGCAAAAATACCTATGGAGACATGCAAAAAGCTGGTCTGCAATTATAGGAAGTATTTGATTGCTGTAATAGCCAGTAAAGGCTTTTCTATTGATTATTGAGAAGGGTATGAATAATTTTGGACTGGACACTTTTTGCTCAAATGTAAATAAAAGCTGAGAAATGTTTATTTTCCACAATAATGCCTCTTGTACATCGTCTTATTATCTTTTGGGAGACACCTATGTCATTTCCCGTCAAGAAATGACTTGCTGGTTGAATAAAAGTAACTTTAAGTCAAAATTTGCCATGGGTAAGTGTCCTTTCACAAAACTATTGATACCTCTTTCTACCTAATAAAAATGCCACACTTTAATGAAATGATTGTCCTTAGAAGGGAAGTTTTTTTTTTTTTTATAATCAACCCTGTAGCCACCAACAACCACACAGGATTAGCAGCTACATATATTTTTCTATCAAGCTGTTCAGTCGCAATTCAGTCGTGCCCGACTATTTGAGACCCCATGGACCGCAGCACGCCAGGCCCCTCTATCTTCCACTGTCTCGAAGATTGCCTAAGCTCATGTTTGTTGCTTCCATGATACTGTCCAGCCATCTCATTCTCTGCCGTCCCCTTCTCTTTTTGCCTTTGATCTTTCCCAGCATCAGGGTCTTCTCTAATGACTCCTGCCTTCTCATTATGTGTCCAAAGTATTTCAGCTTCAGTATTGCTCCTTACAATGAACAATCAGGGTTAATTTATTCAAGGATTAACTGATTGGATCTTCTTGCAGTCCATGGAACTCTCAGAAGTCTTCTCCAGCACCACAGTTCGAAGGCGTCGATTCTTCTACGCTCAGCCTTCCTTATGGTCCAGCTCTCACAACCATACATTACTACAGGAAAAACCATGGCTTTGACCATACGAGCTTTTGTTGGCAAGGTGACATCTCTGCTTTTGATTACACTGTCCAAGTTTGTCATTGCTTTCCTTCCAAGAAGCAAATGTCTTTTAATTTCATGGCTGCAGTCACCATCTGCAGTGATCTTTGAGGTCCTAGAAAACAAAATATAATACTGCTTCCATTTCTTCCTGGTGGATCCTGGTGCCATGATCTTAGTTTTTGTAATGTTGAGACTTAGGCCAACTTTTTCACTCTCCTCTTTCACCCTCATCAAGAGGCTCCTTAATTCTTCTTCACTTTCTGCCATAAGAGTCGTATCTTCTGCATATCTGAAGCTGTTGATATTTCTTCCAGCAATTCTAATTCCAGCTTTTGCTTTGTCCAGTCCAGCATTTCGCATGATATATTCTGCATATAAGTTAAATAAATAGAGTGATAATATACAGCCTTGTTGTACTCCTTTTCCGATTTTGAACCAATCAGTTGTTCCATGTACAGTTCTCACAGTTGTTTCTTGACCTGCATACAAGTTCCTCAGGAGACATGTTAGGTGATCTGTTTAAGAACTTGCCATAATTTATTGTGATCCACACAATCAAAGTATTTGGTTTAGTCAATGAAACAGAAGTAGATGTTTTTCTGGAACGCTCTTGCTTTCTCCATAATCAAGCTAGACAGACTAAAATCTCAACATGCACTGGCTAAAGGCATGAGAGGGGGCACTCCTCTAGTTAGTCAGTGAGACAGCTTTACAATATGATATGATTGGTTAAATAGAGTGAATCTAGAGCCTGAAAAACACATTTACCTGAAGGAACGACCTGTCCTTTAAGTGTACGAGTATTCGATTAATACCATTACATTACATACAAGGGGTTAGGCCAGTGATTGGCAAGATTTATACCATAAGGGAACTTATCTAAAATGGTTTATCATTCTGAAAACGCCTACTAGCAAAAGTAAGTCTATTGAGTCAGGAAGCCAAATTTATCACAATGTGTATTGACAATTTCAACAAGGGTAGTGTTACACACAGCTTGCAAAAAAATGTTTAAAAAAATATGGTTTAAGGCATTGTCAATTCATTGTCAATTCAATTTACTTGTCGTTGCTTCAAAATAAAAAATGGGTTCCAAACCAGTTTGGCTTGGGATATAGGTGAAGATCATGTTCTGTAGGTGTTATGACTTTCATTTTATTTTTATTTTACAGTAGATATATTAAAAGGGAATATGTCATCAACTTTATGCTGCTCATACTAACGGCAGCATAAAGTAGAGACAGGTGAGTTGATTTCAGCGGTCTGTCTTTTAAAAGTTAAAAGTAAGTGGTTGCCGAGAACCAACATCACAATCATTGCAGACTGAGCCTGGAAAAGAGTCATGGCCACCTGAGAAGAGTCATGGTTATTCATAAATTCCTGCTCTCCCTGCCCACCTGCTGATGACTGACAGTCTTCTACCTAGTTTTCTCTCTTTCTCTCTAATAGAGAACTGCCAATCATCAGCAGATGGATGAGAGAGCAGGAGATTAAGAATAACCATGATTATTTTCAAGTAGAGTTGACTCTTATCAAGGTTCTCAGCAACCACTTACTTTTAGCTCATGAGTAGAGTTGAGCTCGTACCAAACTTAAGGATTTTTGGACCCCGGACCTGAACTTTTCAGTAAAACTTGTGTGCCCTTAGAAGCCATCACAGCCATGCCTACTAATGGCATGGTTGTGATTGGCCCGTGCAGTATGTGACCCAGCCTCTATATAAGCTGGAGTCACATAGCGCTGCACGTCACTCTGCTCTGATTAGTGTAGGGATAGGATGCTGCTGCTGTGAGGGAGAGAATAGGACAGAATCTTTAATCTGAAGTGCTTGTTAACTCGTCGATCTACCTAGATTTTGTTTTGTGGGTGCAGTGCACATCTTTTTACCCTGCCCTGAGCCCAGTGACCCAGAAAAATAACTTTTATCTATCTGTTAGCTAGGTGGGCGGCGGCGGCCGCCATTTCATGCAAGTTCTGTGCACCAGCACAGCATATGTGCATTTGTGACAGTCAAATAGAAGCTTGAAATACTGCAATAATTTTCTGGGTTTTAAAAAACAACCATTTTTGGAAATATCTGGGGCCTATGGCGCATTTGTCAGTGTGCAATTTAAGCTTGAAATACAGCAATAATTTTCTGGGTTTTAAAAAACACCCTTTTTGGGCAAAATACTACATTTTACAGCCCGTGCTGCATCTGTCAGTGTGAAATACAAGCATTATATACTGCTGTCATATTCTGTTATATTTAAAAAAAAAACATTTAGGGCAAAATCCTAATTTTGCGGCGTTTGCTGCATCTGTCATTGTTAAATACAAGCTTGAAATACAGCAATAATTTTCTGGGTTTAAAAAAGCACCCCTTTTTAGCAATGCCCTCCATCATAACCAAGTGACTGAACATACCGGAGGGCATAGCAGGAGAATGGAGTGGCACTCAGGGATAATAATAAGTGCAGTGAGATCCCTGGGCACCGCACTACATATCATGATACTTAGTTCACAATGTTTTGCCAGAGGAAAGGTCCTCTTTAAATACAAGTTTGAAATACAGCAATAATTTTCTGGGTTTGAAAAAGCACCCCTTTTTGGCAATACCCTCCATCTGGGGCCTATGCAGCATTAGTCAGTGTGCAATTTAAGCTTGAAATACAGCAATAATTTTCAGGGTTTTAAAAAACACCCTTTTTGGGCAAAATACTACATTTTACAGCCCGTGCTGCATCTGTCAGTGTGAAATACAAGCATTAGATACTGCTGTCATATTCTGTTATTAAAAAAAACATCCATTTAGGGCAAAATCCTAATTTTGCAGCGTTTGCTGCATCTGTCATTGTTAAATACAAGCTTGAAATACAGCAATAATGTTCTGGGTTTAAAAAAGCACCCCTTTTAGGCAATACCCTCCATCTGGGGCCGATGCAGTTTTTGTCAGTGTGCAATTTAAACTTGAAATACTGCAATCATTTTCTGGGTTTAAAAAAACACAAATTTTTGGTAATATCCTACATCTGGGGCATATGCTGCATTTGTTAGTGTGACATACAAGCTAGAAATACTGCAATAATATTTTGGGTTTAAAAAAACACAAATTTTGGGCCAAATACTAAATTTGCAGCCTTGGCTTCATCTGTCTGTGTGAAATACATGCGCTAGATATGGGTGTACTATTCTGTTATTAAAAACACAAATTTTGGGCCAAATATTAAATTTGAGGCCTTGGCTGCATCTGTCAGTGTGAAATACACGCGTTAGATACTGGTATTCTATTCTGTTATTAAAAAACACCCATTTTGGGCAAGATCCAAGATTTGCGGAGAATGAGGAGAGCGTTGAATAAAGGTTGTGGCCCCGGTTGTAGTGCTGCTGGGGGAGCTCCTGTTGCATGGACGTGGTCGATCTGTGCAAGCTACATGCACAAGTGAAACACCTTCCTCAGGTGCGAGTAGGCGACAGAACCTTCAGCATTATTTGGTCAGGCCTAATGCGGCTCTGCGAATGGTGAGGCCAGAACAAGTAAAGGCGATAGTAGATTAGGTTGCTGACAGTGCCTCCAGTTCCTTCACATTGTCTCCCACACAGTTTCCTGCTGAAAGATCAGAGTTAGCACCTGCAGCCGATGTCCATCAGTCTTTCACCTCACCCCCTTGCAAATCAGCCAAGCAGTCTGAGCCCCAAGTCATGCAGCAGTCTCTTCTGCTTTTTGATGACTCTGTTAGCAGGGTTTCCCAGGGCCATCCACATAGCCCTGCCCCAGAAGTGGAAGAGATTGAGTGCACTGATGCCCAACCACTCATGTTTCAAGATGAGTACATGGGAGGACCACCGCAGCGCGTCTCCGATGATGACGAAACACAGGTGCCAACTGCTGTGGCTTTCTGCAGTGTGCAGACCAACAAGGAGGGCATGGGTGAAGACTGGGTGGAAGATGATGTGGAGGGCAATGAGGTCCTCGACCCCACATTGAATCAAGGTCATGCGAGTGACCTGTGTAGTTTGGAGGAAGAGGTGGTGGTAGCACAGAGCCACCAACACAGCAGAAGAGAGAGCAGGGTGCAAAAGCGGAGCTGCCGTCCCTTAGACAGTACGCCTGCTACTGCCCAACGCAGCAAGGGACCAAGCACACCAAAGCCAGCTCCAAGGAGTTCCCTGGCATGGCAGTTCTTCAGACAATGTGCTGACGACAAGACACGAGTGGTTTGCACGCTGTGCAATCAGAGCCTGAAGCGAGCAACAGCAGGTGATAGTGGAGCTTCAGCTGCAGCACGCACGGGTGAGTCGCTCTGCGGAACAGCACCACTTCACCACCAATGACTGGGCCTCCATGTGAGACCTGTGTTCCTTGTTGCGCTGTTTTGAGTACTCCACCAACATGGCCAGTGCCGATAACGCCGTTCTCAGCGTTACTATCCCACTACTATGCCTCCTTGAAAAAACGCTTCTGGCTATGATGGAAGAGGATGTGGCACAGGAGAAGGAGGAGAAAGAGGGATCATTTCATAGGGTTTCCAGCCAGTCATTCACAAGTGGCTCCGAGGGTGGGTTCCTGCACCCACAAATGCCAGGTACACAATTGTCCAGCCAGGGCACAGTTCTGAAGGATGACATGGTGGAGGATGAGAAGATGGAGGAGGAGGAACAGTGTTCACAGCAGGGTGGAACCCAAACCAGATCATGGCCAACACTGGTGCGTGGCTGAAGGGATACAGAGGACACAGACGATACACCTCCCACAGAAGACAGCTTGTCGTTGCTTCTGGGCAGCCTGGCACACACGCAATTACATGCTGCAGTGTCTCCGCAACGACCGCCGAGTTGCCCATATTCTAACTTGTGCTGTTTACTTGGTGCCCACGCCGCTGGATCCCCGTTACAAGGATAACATACCGTCCTTAATTCCGTCACTTCAGCGTGATCATTAGATGTGCGAGTACAAGTGCATGCTGGTAGACACAAGGCTGGTGGCATTCCCACCTGACAGCGGGGGCACAGTGGAAGCATAAGGCGAAAAGGCAGAGGACGAGGAAGAGGTCGCCAACGCATCTGGGGCACCACCAGCATCTCAGAAGGCAGGGTTAGCATGGCCGAAATGTGGAAAAGCGTCAGCATGCCACAACAACCAGCACCACCAGCTGATATGGAACGTCCTAGCAGGAGGCAGCATTTCAGCAACATGGTGGAGCAGTATGTGTACACATGCTTACATGTACTGAATGATGGGTCTGCCCCCTTCAACTTCTGGGTCTCCAAATTGGGCACATGGCCTGAGCTTGCCCTTTGCGCGTTGGAGGGGGCGCTATCACAGACATGCGCAGCTGCCTGTCCACAGCCAATGTGGACAAGCACACGTTCATTAAAATGAACCAGCCATGGATTCCACAAGACTTACCTTGTGCAGAATAGACATGTATACCGGCCTTACCCAGCCATTTTTATACTACAGTGCAATTGCTCATTGTTGTGTTTTGAATATTTCCCACTCTTTTGGAGAGTACCCTAATTAAAAAAATAAAATTAAAATTAAAACCAAAAACCAGTGTTGGCTACCTTGTCCTCCTCCACCGCCGCTTCCACCTACAACGCTACGTCCACTGCTTCCTCAAACCCCTACTCCATATGGACCTCCACCTCATAAATCAAGATTATTGTTTTTGATTTGTACGTATTTTATTTTATATCATGCCATTTTACTAATTTGTCTGTTACATTTTTGGGTGAAATTGACCAATTTTTGGCTGTGATATACCACTGCTATACCTAGTAGACAGGTAAAAAAAATTCAGTAATTTTTCTGTTACATATTCAGGCGAAATTCACCAGTTTTTCGTTGTGATATACCCCTGCTATACCTAGTAGACAGGTGAAAATATTTCACTAATTTGTCTGTTACATTCTTGGGTGACATTTGACCATTTTTGCCGTGATTAAACCCCTGCTCTGTGAAAGGCTACTTTCACACTGGCGTTTCTGGGTCCGCCTGTGAGATCCGTTTCAGGGCTCTCACAAGCAGTCCAAAACGGATCAGTTTAGCCCCAATGCATTCTGAATGGATAAGGATCCGTTGAGAATGCATCAGTTTTGCTCCGTTCAGCCTCCATTCCGCTCTGGAGGCGGACACCAAAACGCTGCTTGCAGCCAAACGGATCCGTTCTAAACGGATACAAGCGTTTGCATTATAGGTGCGGATCCGTCTGTGCAGATACCAGACGGATCCGCACCTAACGCAGGTGTGAAAGTAGCCTAACTCTGCTATATTTCTGTAGTCTGCAACCTCTGACTGCCCAGTTGGGCTGAAACTACTACACCCAACATGTTCTGGCAGTAATAGTAAATGGATATTGGTGTAATTCTAAGCTACTAGTCTATATAATACATATGTATTATATAGACTAGTAGCTCAGAATTGCACCAATATCCATTTACTATTACTTCCAGAACATGTTGGGTGTAGTAGTTTCAGCCCAACTGGGCAGTCAGAGGTTGCAGGCTACAGAAATATAGGAGAGCTAGTTATAAAGCCAGCCCCTGCCAGCCCCCAGCAGACCCTACTCAGAGTCTATTCTGAACTCACTCACCATAAATGTGGTGAGCAATTATGAAGACCTTTTTTTTTCTTTTTTTTTTCTTTACAAATCTAATCTTATCTTCATTTCGGACCGGCACTGGCATCTTTGCGAGCTTTTCCGGCGCCTTCTCCCTGCTGCGTCTCGGCGTTGTTGTGCGTCTGCGCAGCCTTGGGAAACGCCATGTCCCGTGCGGCCGCCCAACAGGAAATGACGAGGCACGCCGCACCCACAGGGAGGAGAATCAGGGGGAGGAGAATCAGGGGGAGGAGACTGAAGGAGGGTAGGGCTGGCACGTAGCACATAACACGTAACACTGGGAGACGGGCCCCGGGTCGGCCGCCTGGTTTATACAGGCAGGCACAGCACTACTGCAGGGCGGGGCCAGGGGTCCACAGGCGGCCGGGCCCCCTGGAGTGCCGGGCCCGGTCGCAACTGCGACCCCTGTATGAACGCCCCTGAGCAGTATGTGTGCAGACGCCTACACATACTGACTGATGGGTCTGCCCCCTTCAACTTCTCAGTCTCCAAATTGGGCACATGGCCTGAGCTTGCCCTTTACACCTTGGAGGTGCTGGCCTGTCCAGCAGCCAGTGTATTGTCTGAGGGGGTTATCACAGGTTATATTTCCCAACATCCAGCATAAAGGCAGGGCGATTGCTGGTTGCAGTGTGCGATTGCATTTTGTGTTTTTACATTTATATCTCTATTTCGCCATAGCAATCTGCACCTGCTAGGGGTTGTGCGGGCTGAAATTTCCATATTTTTCTCTTTGTAGTACGTATTGGAGGCGTGGCGATCTCCAAGCAGTCAAGCACACCTGTCCAGTTAATCTGCCCCCTGGAGGCTGGTTTTAAAGTCAGTATAAAACTGAGTCTGCTTATACAGCACCTACCAGTAGCCATTAGGCTCCAGGAGAAGTATAAAGTGGGCTCAGCATGCATGTGAGTACTTGCATCCCTGGATCCGATGAAAGCTGTAATGGCACCGGACGGGGTTAAAAGCAGAGTGTGCTTGGCGTGCATGCTGTGCCTGCGCTCCCTGGACTTTATCTGGCTGTCATGGCCCATAAAAGGTAGGAACTAGTGTTAGGGACCACTCATGAAGGCGACCTTGACGTGGTGAGTGGCTTATTACGCTTTGGCCAAAATGTACACCAATGCCTTATTCAACATCCAGCATAAAGGCAGGGCAGAGTGCTGGTTGCAGTGTGCGATTGCATTTTGTGTTTTTACATTTATATCTCTATTTCGCCATAGCAATCTGCACCTGCTAGGGGTTGTGCGGGCTGAAATTTCCATATTTTTCTCTTTGTAGTACGTATTGGAGGCGTGGCGATCTCCAAGCAGTCAAGCACACCTGTCCAGTTAATCTGCCCCCTGGAGGCTGGTTTTAAAGTCAGTATAAAACTGAGTCTGCTTATACAGCACCTACCAGTAGCCATTAGGCTCCAGGAGAAGTATAAAGTGGGCTCAGCATGCATGTGAGTACTTGCATCCCTGGATCCGATGAAAGCTGTAATGGCACCGGACGGGGTTAAAAGCAGAGTGTGCTTGGCGTGCATGCTGTGCCTGCGCTCCCTGGACTTTATCTGGCTGTCATGGCCCATAAAAGGTAGGAACTAGTGTTAGGGACCACTCATGAAGGCGACCTTGACGTGGTGAGTGGCTTATTACGCTTTGGCCAAAATGTACACCAATGCCTTATTCAACATCCAGCATAAAGGCAGGGCAGAGTGCTGGTTGCAGTGTGCGATTGCATTTTGTGTTTTTACATTTATATCTCTATTTCGCCATAGCAATCTGCACCTGCTAGGGGTTGTGCGGGCTGAAATTTCCATATATTTCCCAATATTTTGGGGTGTACCCTAATTTAAACAAAAAAATTAATTAAAACCAAAAACCAGTGTTGGCTACCTTCTCCACCACCACTTCCACCTACACCGCCACATCCACCGCCTCCTTAACCTCCTACTCCATATGGACCTCGTCCTCCTAGATTAATATTATTATTTTGTTATGTATTTTATGTTATTTGAAGTCATTTCCCTATCCACATTTGTTTGCAGAGCACTTGCCATGCTCTTAACCACATTTTGCTGCCATTTGCAGCCATTTGCAGCCCTCTAGCCCTTTCCATGACTTTTTTAGAGCTATTTTAGTGCTCCAAAGTTCGGGTCCCCATTGACCTCAATGGGGTTTGGGTTCAGGGTCAAGTTCGGGTCAAGTTTGCATCCCTAAATCGAGCTTTTTTGTGAAGTTCGGCCCAACCTGTCAAACCCGAACATCCAGGTGTCAGCTCAACTCTACTCATGAGTGACACAGCGCTGAAATCAGTATTTTTGTCACTATTTCATGCTGCCCTCAGTTAGGTCAGTATAAAAATGATGACAGTTTCCCTTTAAATATTATGATTTTATGCAATATTTGTTAGTTATAGGTCTCATAAAAATTACTTTTGCAGTGGGTATGATATTTTATAGGGAAAAGATGGCTGGTTACAAAGCATTAAGCATTAATTCTTATCCAATACATTTACACTGTTGCCATTACATGCATGTTACAATGCCTCCGGAGAAAGTTCATGTGACTTGTACTTACATGAAGGTAAATGATTTAAATGGTTAAGGTACAATCCTAACTCTGAAAGTAATGTATTGTCCAATTTCATGTTGAACATTTTAAATATTAATCAAACAGCTTTTAATTTCGAGCCTTATGCAGATTAGACACTGATTTATTTATAGTCTTCTTCCTCTCATTGGTGGATGGTTTTAATTAGCTTTCATGAACTAATTATCCAATCAAATTAAAACAGCACCTGTTCTGATTCTTGATTACTGATCTGAATAGTAGAGGGGATCCCCCTGCCATCCTAAACTGTGAACCAAGTATGATCCAGGAATACAAAGCCCAGAATGCTTTGCATATACAGCAAGTAAAAACTATGCTATGCAAGACTGTCAGGTCACATTTCTGCACAGACTATTTGTAGCAGAAGTAGTAGGGATTTTGGGGGACATTTATTATCAGATATACACAATTTTTTTGTGCATATTGGTCTCAGATTCGGTCGCAAAGCGGATTTAAGGCCAAATCTGCGACTTTTTACTTATCATGCCAGGTCTAAAAAGGGGCATGGCCTGGGCGGCGAAGGGCTGGGTCATCAGGTCCTTCTTTTTTATCATTTTCTATGCCTTTTTAGGTGAGATGGTGCAAATTTAGACAGGTGGTGGATGCGCCTAAGTTTTGTAGTGGACATCGCCCCTACATACCTTTGACACATTCACCACCAGGCCAAGGGGTATTAAGACCGGCATCTAATAAACCTGTCTTAATAAATTACCTCATCTGTCCCTGGGCCTTACTACTAAATGACTCCTCACTAAATGACGCCTAGGAGTGTTGACTGGCTTACAATACTCCTCATGTATTCTTGGTGCCCTCTATGAGGAGATATTGCATTCTAACCAAGGCTTCTCGGGGAGCCAAGCTTGGGAGGCCTTGCTCAGTTCTGTTAAGAGGTAGTTACTCCGAAAAGAGCTGGGTTCCTGGTATAAAGCACTTTGGTTTCCTTTCTTTTTAGAAAGTGGATTAGCTTGCATGGAAAGGGATGCAAATGAGGTCTTAACAAGCTCTGCCTCTAATGCTGGCAGATGTAAGGCAGTTATCCTATGAGTCAATGTTCAACCCTTTAAATAGGCCTTGACCCATGACCATAAGCCAGAACCTCATCTACAGACAGCTGTTTCGGGGTGATAGTATCCCAAATCTTTTCCAGAGTTGCATTCTGTGGGGACTCAAGCACAGCAATGGATAAAAAAAATCTTATTATGAAAATGCACTGATTGAACATTTTGAGGCTACAACCAAAAACTTTGTGGCAACAAAATAGGGGATGTTGATCTATAAAAACACAAGGAGATATGTATAACTTTACATACTAAAATGAGCAAATCAATTCTAGCAATTGTGAATACAAACTGGATTTCCCAAACAATTTAGATTCTAACAAACCCCAAAAATTCAGCTCAGTTCATTTGAGGCAATTTAAGAGAGAGATTCACATATGAAAAACATGTCTAATTCAGAATTTTTTTTTTTTATTTTTTTTGCAAAAGGACGAAAAAAACTAATAAAAAGTGTTTCACAACTACAGCATAGCCTTCCAGTAATTGCTCATAACTAGAATAATAGCTAATTCAGCACAACACAACCCAGACAGACCCAGAACAGCATACTAGTCTCTCTCTCAATTCAATAACTCCATCCCTTTAGTTGATGCTACGAGCTCTCAAAAAAAACATCCATCTTCTCATAATGCAGGATTGCATGTTCTCAGTCCATGAGAAATTCATATACAAGCTTCTTCTCAGTCCAACACCAAACCGATTGGCCAATCTCTAGTTTATACCACCAGTCCTCACTCAAACTGTCAATCATTGCCTTGACTTTCATCAGTCAGTAACTTGCCAGTATTTTGTATTAACATTTATTAGCCAAAGCGACGAGTGGAATCTACAAAAAAATATAATGGAAATATTCATACCTCTTCGGGTTTTGGCTTACAAATACTGATGAAAATTACTGACCAAATGCTGACCATCTTCAGACACCATATCTAAAATAGCATTGCTGGGTGCCGAGGATTAATAATAATGACCCCGATCGAACTTAGGCCTAATGGTAAATTATTTGAGATTTCACAAACAAAATTTTTAAAATGGTACTCTAACCTGATGACTTATCTACAATTCTTTACAACTGCACAAATTCCTCCTTCCCCCAAAAATATGACAGCATCATACCGAAGCTAGAAATATGGAGTGAACAGCTAACTAGCACCCCATACCATATTAAATTTGGTCTCTTTGGCAATGAGTATTAGCTCTTTCAAGGTTTTTAATAAATTGTGCTTGATTGTTTCTAAAGGGAATGAATCACAATTATGTTTAATATATTTTTAAAGAATTTTTTATATTATTTTTAATTTTCCATGTCAATATCTATAATTAAACAAAAAACATAAAATCCTCCTGTTTTCACACTGGCCACTAAGCCTAATAATAGGCACCACTTCTTGGTCTTTACAGATCATTTTACTGCAGTTACCTGCTTATTTGTCATTCTAATCCAGCCTGTAATGATATCACCTCTGTGTATAGCTAATAGGATCCACTGTTAACAACAGGACATTGTCAAGGCTTATCTATTCATTTCTTGTACGATGACCTCTGCACAGGCCACAAAGCATGTCTAGAAAACTCTTCTATAGAAGTCAATGAAGTCCACTCCAGACCATTGTGTCTATGGCCCGTTTTCTGCCATAAAGGGCCCAATTTTCTTAATGCTTTCAAAATGCTGCCCCCAAAATCATGTTCAGGAAATAGAATAAAGAAAATATGAAATCAGAAAATAAAAACATTATTAAAAAAAGGATGCATCACTATCTGGTTTTAAAGGGGTTGTCTGGGTTAAATCCCTCCATTTTCACCCCGGCAGCCCCCCTGACATGAGCATCGGAGCAGTTCATGCTCCGATGCTCTCCAAAGGCATTTTTAGGAGTTCCGGTGACGTACCGGGGCTCTCCATGGGGCTGACAGGAACCCCGGTAACGTCACCGGCACTGATGGGCGGGATTTAGCTCTGCACTAGCCAGTAAAACGGCTAGGGCAGAGCTAAAGCCCGCCCCTCAGAGTCGGTGACGTCACCGAACACACTGCCGGGCAGAAGTTCCTGCCAGGCAGTGTGTTATTGAAAACAAAAGAGCCTGTGCCCTGCGCGATTTAGCGCAGGGCATGGGAGCGCATCGGAGCATGAGATGCTCCGATGCTAGCCTATGGGGGACTGTATGGGTGAAAAAAAGGACATGTCCGGGTTTAGCTCTAAACCCGGACAACCCCTTTAACTACGGTCACACATAGTTATTTTTTTTTTTTTAAACCATGCATGTTTTAGGGCCCTTCTACATAGTCTGATACAGATGGACCTTCATTCCTGATCACTGTCCTCTTGTTACCTGCAAACAGTAATGATTGCTGCTATAGGGAATGAAACATCCCAATACAGTTTCAATGTTTGTCCACAGAACATCCGTGTTTACATGGGAAGAAGAGCTATCAGCAAACTAAGACTTTTGGTGCTGCATGGAAGCTGCGTTCATCTGATAAATGAGCAAGTAATTGGCAGCACAATGAGATGGGGCAATTATCAGAAACATACGTTTGTCTGGGATAACTGGCCCGATGCTTGGTCCATGCAAATGAATCTTTAGTCTGATATTTGGCCTTCTTCCACTATTTGCTTTAGTTTTCTGATTATACTTACTTGAGAAAAAATATGTGAACCCAATATTGAATTTTTTTTATAATTGTTCTGCATCAACAACCAGACATCAGAAGTCATTCATAGCTTTTTGGAGAAATATAAAACAGCGCACAAAGAGGCTGTCCTTTTCTTCAATTAACTTTTCAGTGCATATGGCATATCAAAAGGCAACTCCCATACATATTAAGCAGTCAAGATTCCCTGGGGTACTGCTTTGTTCATGGTTGGCTTCTCTGCTAGGCTCTTCTGGACATCACCTTTTAGAGTAACGTAGAAGTACTACTGAGCACAGGTATCCTTTTGAGTCTCACTTTCTGTCTCTAATCTGCAGCAAGACTGGCATCCTTGGTCACTGGATACCCATATCTTGATGATAGCTGATAACTATAGTTAGTGTGCCCTTTTTATGCTTTGTTCTGTGATCCATGTCTGTATAGTTGGGGTTCTGTGTAGGTAGGGTGAGTGTCGGCCTTTGGAAGGGGAGTTTGATGCTGACCAATTTGTTCTAACCATACACATTTTTTGGGCTGGCGGTGCACTGATTTCTTCTTACTGAAATTGTTCAATGTACTGGGGGCAGACACACCAGTAAAAAATACCAAAAGAGACAGGCAGTAGTCAAGAAGCATATCTGTGAAACAGGTCCAAGGTCGAGGCAGGGGCAATAGGGCAAAATGGTAAAAAGGCCAGGGTCTAGACAGGAGACTGGAGCCGAATTCGTAGTCAGGCATGAATTCAGTACACAGGCAATCAGACAGATTAATATCACCTTCACTTGGCAAACTAGAGACTAGGAGCCTAAACCTTAGACACCCTCACCTTGGGGAGGCTGCCTTACATACCAAGGGATATCCAACCATTGGCTGGGAACACATTTGGCTGTGCATATTAGCCCTTTAAGAGGTTCAGGGTAAGTAGGCTTGCCTTACAGAGCAGGCCAGGGGCCTATGATACACATGCAGGACATTGCATGCAGAACTTAACAAGGATGCTGGTGGCTGGGAGCATCAGCATGACATCTACATTGATCAAGCTGGGGAAATCTATCACAATCAATATCCTTTAGGTTCTTGTACATAAGCTTGTTAACACCATTGAATGGAGATATTTGTACTCCTGTCTATGGGTTTTTGGATTTGGGACTAACTTTTTAAGGTGCTTTATTCTTCCCCTGAGGCCCATATTATGATGAGGGGTCATTTATCTCCCTCATTCTCTCTGGGGAGAGGTACTTTAAGGGTGTCCTCACTGTTCAACAATGACCATGTTTGTTTTCAATGGCTATAGAGTCTTTGCTCTGTCTATTGGTGGTTTGATCCAAATTGGCACTCCACACTAAGGGGTGCAGACTTTAGATATGGATGCCAGACCTTATCAAAATGTGGATGCTGGAAGCAATATACCCTTTCCACAGCAGTAATGTCTCATGCTATAGATGAGCAAATACCTTACTGACACTATTGTGCACAGCCTTGTTGGTTCAGGACATTCTAAGATGTCTTCTCTCTTTCTCCCAAGGTTTTTATGATTATTGTGGGTAAATTGTTTGAAGGTTTTCTGAGAGATGCTATATTAGAGCATCTCAACAGAAATAAGCAAATAACGCCATATCAGCATGGCTTCGTGAGGGATCGGTCATGTCAGACTAATTTAATCAGTTTCTATGAGGAGGTAAGTTCTAGACTTGACAGCGGCGAATCAATGGATGTCGTATATCTGGACTTCTCCAAAGCATTTGACACTGTACCACATAAAAGGTTAGTATATAAAATGAGAATGCTCGGACTGGGAGAAAACATCTGTATGTGGGTAAGTAACTGGCTCAGTGATAGAAAACAGAGGGTGGTTATTAACGGTACACACTCAGATTGGGTCACTGTCACTAGTGGGGTACCTCAGGGGTCAGTATTGGGCCCTATTCTCTTCAATATATTTATTAATGATCTTGTAGAAGGCTTGCATAGTAAAGTATCAATTTTCGCAGATGACACTAAACTGTGTAAAGTAATTTACACTGATGAGGACAGTATACTACTACAGAGGGATCTGGATAGACTGGAGGCTTGGGCAGATAAGTGGCAGATGGGGTTTAACACTGATAAATGTAAAGTTATGCACATGGGAAGGAAAAATGCAAGTCACCCGTACATACTAAATGGTAAAACACTCGGTAACACTGACATGGAAAAGGATCTAGGAATTTTAATAAACAGCAAACTAAGCTGCAAAAACCAGTGTCAGGCAGCTGCTGCCAAGGCCAACAAGATAATGGGTTGCATCAGAAGGGGCATAGATTCCCGTGATAAGAACATAGTCCTACCACTTTACAAATCGCTAGTCAGACCACACATGGAGTACTGTGTACAGTTCTGGGCTCCTGTAAACAAGGCAGACATAGCAGAGCTGGAGAAGGTCCAGAGGAGGGCAACTAAAGTAATAACTGGAATGGGGCAACTACAGTACCCTGAAAGATTATCAAAATTAGAGTTATTCACTTTAGAAAAAAGACGACTGAGGGAAGATCTAATTAATATGTATAAATATATCAAGGGTCAGTACAGAGATCTATCCCATCAGCTATTTATCCCCAGGACTGTGACTGTGACGAGGGGACATCCTCTGCGCCTGGAGGAAAGAAGGTTTGTACACAAACATAGAAAAGGATTCTTTACGGTAAGAGCAGTGAGACTATGGAACTCTCTGCCTGAGGAGGTGGTGATGGTGAGTACAATAAAGGAATTCAAGAGGGGCCTGGACGTATTTCTGGAGCTTAATAATATTACAGGCTATAGCCACTAGAGAGGGGTCTTCCTCTGGATCAACTTGCGGGATAACAGGCCGAACTGGATGGACAAATGTCTTTTTTCGGCCTTATGTACTATGTTACTATGTTACTATGTATAAAGAAACTTCTATCACAGATGTAGACTTAGAAATAAAGATTCTCTGAACTTTGGTCTAGTATGCAGGATTTTGCACATGTAGGTCCTATCCCTTGCTCTGCTCAGGCTAGACTCCTTAACCAGTGGGCAGGCAAAGTCCATCACTCTGGTTACCTAACCAAATCTGCCAGTGTAAACTATATATTACCTATACGTTTCTGTTAGGTGTACAGTGTGCATTCAGAAAGAAGTGCTTTAACAGTAAATCTGAACATTTACTCAATAGCATTAAATTAACCCTTTTAGTATTAGCTAACACTTTTTGCAGTCGCCATCTGGGGCTTGCAAGACCAAGATCCTTCTCCATGGTCCAACTGGGTATACCAGTCTTCAGATATGTGAAAAAATTACTTCCCTTCACAGGCTTGCTCAGCAGGTTTGGAGTCATATTCTTTGTATTAGACTCTGTACCCATTTGGTACATATAGGGAAACCCTTTACTTAGAGATTTCGTGCAAATGCAAGATTTGGATCCCTGACACAATAGAGGTAGATGTCTTAGCTGCTCCATGAAGGAACATGGTTGAGCTCCATGAAGGAACATGGTTGATCTGTGAACAGCTGTGGATTGAGTATGATGCACCCTCTTAAACATTTTTGTAGGTTTTCCAGTTGTGGCAGGCACTGTAGGCCCAATTTCCAGACTACCCAACAACTATTTTTCTTTAATTGTCTTGCAATTGATGTATTTGTCTCAAGTAAAGCAGCTTCTACTATATTTGTGTTGTGTAATGTTACAAGGTCGGTTCCATGAGCTCCACCCACTTGCTTCATGTGGACAATGGACTAGACATTTCCGAGTTATACAGATCAGATCTGGGAATATATGTTAGGCTCCCATACTATGCTTATGACTGCAGCTACAAACCCTACATCCGTCATAGGCTGAGGGTGCAGATATTTGACACATCATCTGGTCATGTGCCACAATCCCTGATTTCTAGAGTAAGGTGATAGCGACCGTGAGAGATGTAATGGAGTTTCCTTTCCCACTAGAACCCAAGTTTTGTCTATTTGATTATCCAGATGATGAGAATAGTTTTTTCACCAACAACAAATCATTCTCTTTTTTTAAATCAGATATTTTTATTTGATTTTCAAAAGCATATTAAGAACAGAGGTGACCCTACCTCTCCCCCCTCCCCCCCCCCCAAACTTTTCCTAGCTTGATATAAGACCAGTCCAATAGCCAGCTTCTTTTTTGCCATGCCTGGCAATATCTCAAAATACCTTAATACTAGAGTTGAGCGAACACCTGGATGTTCGGGTTCGAGAAGTTCGGCCGAACATCCCGGAAATGTTCGGGTTCGGGATCCGAACCCGATCCGAACTTCGTCCCGAACCCGAACCCCATTGAAGTCAATGGGGACCCGAACTTTTCGGCACTAAAAAGGCTGTAAAACAGCCCAGGAAAGAGCTAGAGGGCTGCAAAAGGCAGCAACATGTAGGTAAATCCCCTGCAAACAAATGTGGATAGGGAAATGAATTAAATTAAAAATTAAATAAATAAAAATTAACCAAAATCAATTGGAGAGAGGTTCCATAGCAGAGAATCTGGCTTCCCGTCACCCACCACTGGAACAGTCCATTCTCAGATATTTAGGCCCCGGCACCCAGGCAGAGGAGAGAGGTCCCGTAACAGAGAATCTGTCTTCATGTCAGCAGAGAATTAGTCTGCATGTCATAGCAGAGAATGAGGCTTCACGTCAGCCACCACTGCAACAGTCCATTGGCATATATTTAGGCCCAGCACCCAGGCAGAGGAGGGAGGTCCCGTAACAGAGAATCTGTCTTCATGTCAGCAGAGAATTAGTCTGCATGTCATAGCAGAGAATGAGGCTTCACGTCAGCCACCACTGCAACAGTCCATTGGCATATATTTAGGCCCAGCACACACACAGGCAGAGGAGAGAGGTCCCGTAACAGAGAATCTGGCTTCATGTCAGCAGAGAATCAGTCTGCATGTCATAGCAGAGAATGAGGCTTCACGTCAGCCACCACTGCAACAGTCCATTGGCATATATTTAGGCCCAGCACACACACAGGCAGAGGAGAGAGGTCCCGTAACAGAGGATCTGGCTTCATGTCAGCAGAGAATCAGTCTGCATGTCATAGCAGAGAATCAGGCTTCACGTCAGCCACCACTGCAACAGTCCATTGTCATAAATTTAGGCCCAGCACCCAGGCAGAGGAGAGAGGTCCCGTAACAGACAATCTGGCTTCATGTCAGCAGAGAATTAGTCTGCATGTCATAGCAGAGAATGAGGCTTCACGTCAGCCACCACTGCAACAGTCCATTGGCATATATTTAGGCCTAGCACACAGGCAGAGGAGAGAGGTCCCGTAACAGACAATCTGGCTTCATGTCAGCAGAGAATCAGTCTGCATGTCATAGCAGAGAATGAGGCTTCACGTCACCCACCACTGCAACAGTCCATTGGCATATATTTAGGCCTAGCACACAGGCAGAGCAGAGAGGTCCCGTAACAGACAATCTGGCTTCATGACAGCAGAGAATCAGTCTGCATGTCATAGCAGAGAATGAGGCTTCACGTCACCCACCACTGCAACAGTCCATTGGCATATATTTAGGCCTAGCACACAGGCAGAGCAGAGAGGTCCCGTAACAGACAATCTGGCTTCATGACAGCAGAGAATCAGTCTGCATGTCATAGCAGAGAATGAGGCTTCACGTCACCCACCACTGCAACAGTCCATTGGCATATATTTAGGCCTAGCACACAGGCAGAGCAGAGAGGTCCCGTAACAGACGATCTGGCTTCATGTCAGCAGAGAATCAGTCTGCATGTCATAGCAGAGAATGAGGCTTCACGTCAGCCACCACTGCAACAGTCCATTGGCATATATTTAGGCCCAGCACCCAGGCAGAGGAGGGAGGTCCCGTAACAGAGAATCTGTCTTCATGTCAGCAGAGAATTAGTCTGCATGTCATAGCAGAGAATGAGGCTTCACGTCAGCCACCACTGCAACAGTCCATTGGCATATATTTAGGCCCAGCACACACACAGGCAGAGGAGAGAGGTCCCGTAACAGAGAATCTGTCTTCATGTCAGCAGAGAATTAGTCTGCATGTCATAGCAGAGAATCAGGCTTCACGTCACCCACCACTGCAACAGTCCATTGGCATATATTTAGGCCCAGCACCCAGGCAGAGGAGGGAGGTCCCGTAACAGAGAATCTGTCTTCATGTCAGCAGAGAATTAGTCTGCATGTCATAGCAGAGAATGAGGCTTCACGTCAGCCACCACTGCAACAGTCCATTGGCATATATTTAGGCCCAGCACACACACAGGCAGAGGAGAGAGGTCCCGTAACAGAGAATCTGTCTTCATGTCAGCAGAGAATTAGTCTGCATGTCATAGCAGAGAATGAGGCTTCACGTCAGCCACCACTGCAACAGTCCATTGGCATATATTTAGGCCCAGCACACACACAGGCAGAGGAGAGAGGTCCCGTAACAGAGAATCTGGCTTCATGTCAGCAGAGAATCAGTCTGCATGTCATAGCAGAGAATGAGGCTTCACGTCACCCACCACTGCAACAGTCCATTGGCATATATTTAGGCCCAGCACCCAGGCAGAGGAGGGAGGTCCCGTAACAGAGAATCTGTCTTCATGTCAGCAGAGAATTAGTCTGCATGTCATAGCAGAGAATGAGGCTTCACGTCACCCACCACTGCAACAGTCCATTGGCATATATTTAGGCCTAGCACACAGGCAGAGCAGAGAGGTCCCGTAACAGACAATCTGGCTTCATGACATCAGAGAATCAGTCTGCATGTCATAGCAGAGAATGAGGCTTCACGTCACCCACCACTGCAACAGTCCATTGGCATATATTTAGGCCTAGCACACAGGCAGAGCAGAGAGGTCCCGTAACAGACGATCTGGCTTCATGTCAGCAGAGAATCAGTCTGCATGTCATAGCAGAGAATGAGGCTTCACGTCAGCCACCACTGCAACAGTCCATTGGCATATATTTAGGCCCAGCACCCAGGCAGAGGAGGGAGGTCCCGTAACAGAGAATCTGTCTTCATGTCAGCAGAGAATTAGTCTGCATGTCATAGCAGAGAATGAGGCTTCACGTCAGCCACCACTGCAACAGTCCATTGGCATATATTTAGGCCCAGCACACACACAGGCAGAGGAGAGAGGTCCCGTAACAGAGAATCTGTCTTCATGTCAGCAGAGAATTAGTCTGCATGTCATAGCAGAGAATCAGGCTTCACGTCACCCACCACTGCAACAGTCCATTGGCATATATTTAGGCCCAGCACCCAGGCAGAGGAGGGAGGTCCCGTAACAGAGAATCTGTCTTCATGTCAGCAGAGAATTAGTCTGCATGTCATAGCAGAGAATGAGGCTTCACGTCAGCCACCACTGCAACAGTCCATTGGCATATATTTAGGCCCAGCACACACACAGGCAGAGGAGAGAGGTCCCGTAACAGAGAATCTGTCTTCATGTCAGCAGAGAATTAGTCTGCATGTCATAGCAGAGAATGAGGCTTCACGTCAGCCACCACTGCAACAGTCCATTGGCATATATTTAGGCCCAGCACACACACAGGCAGAGGAGAGAGGTCCCGTAACAGACAATCTGGCTTCATGTCAGCAGAGAATTAGTCTGCATGTCATAGCAGAGAATGAGGCTTCACGTCACCCACCACTGCAACAGTCCATTGGCATATATTTAGGCCCAGCACCCAGGCAGAGGAGGGAGGTCCCGTAACAGAGAATCTGTCTTCATGTCAGCAGAGAATTAGTCTGCATGTCATAGCAGAGAATGAGGCTTCACGTCAGCCACCACTGCAACAGTCCATTGGCATATATTTAGGCCCAGCACACACACAGGCAGAGGAGAGAGGTCCCGTAACAGAGGATCTGGCTTCATGTCAGCAGAGAATCAGTCTGCATGTCATAGCAGAGAATCAGGCTTCACGTCAGCCACCACTGCAACAGTCCATTGGCATATATTTAGGCCTAGCACACAGGCAGAGGAGAGAGGTCCCGTAAAAGACAATCTGGCTTCATGTCAGCAGAGAATCAGTCTGCATGTCATAGCAGAGAATGAGGCTTCACGTCAGCCACCACTGCAACAGTCCATTGGCATATATTTAGGCCCAGCACACACACAGGCAGAGGAGAGAGGTCCCGTAACAGACAATCTGGCTTCATGTCAGCAGAGAATTAGTCTGCATGTCATAGCAGAGAATGAGGCTTCACGTCAGCCACCACTGCAACAGTCCATTGTCATAAATTTAGGCCCAGCACCCAGGCAGAGGAGAGAGGTCCCGTAACAGACAATCTGGCTTCATGTCAGCAGAGAATTAGTCTGCATGTCATAGCAGAGAATCAGGCTTCATGTCAGCCACCACTGCAACAGTCCATTGGCATATATTTAGGCCTAGCACACAGGCAGAGGAGAGGTTCATTCAACTTTGGGTAGCCTCGCAATATAATGGTAAAATGAAAATAAAAATAGGATTGAATGAGGAAGTGCCCTGGAGTCCAATAATATATGGTTATGGGGAGGTAGTTAATGTCTAATCTGGACAAGGGACGGACAGGTCCTGTGGGATCCATGCCTGGTTCATTTTTATGAACGTCAGCTTGTCCACATTGGCTGTAGACAGGCGGCTGCGTTTGTCTGTAATGACGCCCCCTGCCGTGCTGAATACACGTTCAGACAAAACGCTGGCTGCCGGGCAGGCCAGCACCTCCAAGGCATAAAAGGCTAGCTCTGGCCACGTGGACAATTTAGAGACCCAGAAGTTGAATGGGGCCGAACCATCAGTCAGTACGTGGAGGGGTGTGCACACGTACTGTTCCACCATGTTAGTGAAATGTTGCCTCCTGCTAACACGTTGCGTATCAGGTGGTGGTGCAGTTAGCTGTGGCGTGTTGACAAAAGTTTTCCACATCTCTGCCATGCTAACCCTGCCCTCAGAGGAGCTGGCCGTGACACAGCTGCCTTGGCGACCTCTTGCTCCTCCTCTGCCTTGGCCTTGGGCTTCCACTTGTTCCCCTGTGACATTTGGGAATGCTCTCAGTAGCGCGTCTACCAACGTGCGCTTGTACTCGCGCATCTTCCTATCACGCTCCAGTGCAGGAAGTAAGGTGGGCACATTGTCTTTGTAGCGTGGATCCAGCAGGGTGGCAACCCAGTAGTCCGCACAGGTTAAAATGTGGGCAACTCTGCTGTCGTTGCGCAGGCACTGCAGCATGTAGTCGCTCATGTGTGCCAGGCTGCCCAGGGGTAAGGACAAGCTGTCCTCTGTGGGAGGCGTATCGTCATCGTCCTGCCTTTCCCCCCAGCCACGCACCAGTGATGGACCCGAGCTGCGTTGGGTGCCACCCCGCTGTGACCATGCTTCATCCTCATCCTCCTCCACCTCCTCCTCATCCTCGTCCTCCTCGTCCTCCAGTAGTGGGCCCTGGCTGGCCACATTTGTACCTGGCCTCTGCTGTTGCCAAAAACCTCCCTCTGAGTCACTTCGAAGAGACTGGCCTGAAAGTGCTAAAAATGACCCCTCTTCCTCCTCCTCCTCCTCCTCCTGGGCCACCTCCTCTTCCATCATCGCCCTAAGTGTTTTCTCAAGGAGACATAGAAGTGGTATTGTAACGCTGATAACGGTGTCATCGCCACTGGCCATGTTGGTGGAGTACTCGAAACAGCGCAACAGGGCACACAGGTCTCGCATGGAGGCCCAGTCATTGGTGGTGAAGTGGTGCTGTTCTGTAGTGCGACTGACCCGTGCGTGCTGCAGCTGAAACTCCACTATGGCCTGCTGCTGCTCGCACAGTCTGTTCAGCATGTGCAAGGTGGAGTTCCACCTGGTGGGCACGTCGCATATGAGGCGGTGAGCGGGAAGGCCGAAGTTACGCTGTAGCGCAGACAGGCGAGCAGCAGCAGGATGTGAACGCCGGAAGCGCGAACAGACGGCCCGCACTTTATGCAGCAGCTCTGACATGTCGGGGTAGTTGTGAATGAACTTCTGCACCACCAAATTCAGCACATGCGCCAAGCAAGGGATGTGCGTCAAATTGGCTAGTCCCAGAGCTGCAACGAGATTTCGCCCATTATCACACACCACCAGGCCGGGCTTGAGGCTCACCGGCAGCAACCACTCGTCGGTCTGTTGTTCTATACCCCGCCACAACTCCTGTGCGGTGTGGGGCCTGTCCCCCAAACATATGAGTTTCAGAATGGCCTGCTGACGTTTACCCCGGGCTGTGCTGAAGTTGGTGGTGAAGGTGTGTGGCTGACTGGATGAGCAGGTGGAAGAAGAGGAGGAGGAAGCCGAGAAGGAGGAGGTGGCAACAGGAGGCAAAGAATGTTGCCCTGCGATCCTTGGCGGCGGAAGGACGTGCGCCAAACAGCTCTCCGCCTGGGGCCCAGCTGCCACTACATTTACCCAGTGTGCAGTTAGGGAGATATAGCGTCCCTGGCCGTGCTTACTGGTCCACGTATCTGTGGTTAGGTGGACCTTGCCACAGATGGCGTTGCGCAGTGCACACTTGATTTTATCGGATACTTGGTTGTGCAGGGAAGGCACGGCTCTCTTGGAGAAGTAGTGCCGGCTGGGAACAACATACTGTGGGACAGCAAGCGACATGAGCTGTTTGAAGCTGTCTGTGTCCACCAGCCTAAATGACAGCATTTCATAGGCCAGTAGTTTAGAAATGCTGGCATTCAGGGCCAGGGATCGAGGGTGGCTAGGTGGGAATTTACGCTTTCTATCAAATGTTTGTGAGATGGAGAGCTGAACGCTGGCGTGTGACATGGTTGAGACGCTTGGTGACGGAGGTGGTGGTGGTGGTGTTGGTGGTACATCCCCTGTTTGCTGGGCGGCAGGTGCCAACGTTCCTCCAGAGGCGGAGGAAGAGGCCGAGGCGGCAGCAGCAGAATAGGCCGAGGCGGCAGCAGCAGAAGAGGTAGCAGGGGGAGCCTGAGTGACTTCCTTGGTTTTAAGGTGTTTACTCCACTGCAGTTCATGCTTTGCATGCAGGTGCCTGGTCATGCAGGTTGTGCTCAGGTTCAGAACGTTAATGCCTCGCTTCAGGCTCTGATGGCACAGCGTGCAAACCACTCGGGTCTTGTCGTCAGCACATTGTTTGAAGAAGTGCCATGCCAGGGAACTCCTTGAAGCTGCCTTTGGGGTGCTCGGTCCCAGATGGCGGCGGTCAGTAGCAGGCGGAGTCTCTTGGCGGCGGGTGTTCTGCTTTTGCCCACTGCTCCCTCTTTTGCTACGCTGTTGGCTCGGTCTCACCACTGCCTCTTCCTCCGAACTGTGAAAGTCAGTGGCACGACCTTCATTCCATGTGGGGTCTAGGACCTCATCGTCCCCTGCATCGTCTTCCACCCAGTCTTGATCCCTGACCTCCTGTTCAGTCTGCACACTGCAGAAAGACGCAGCAGTTGGCACCTGTGTTTCGTCATCATCAGAGACATGCTGAGGTGGTATTCCCATGTCCTCATCATCAGGAAACATAAGTGGTTGTGCGTCAGTGCATTCTATGTCTTTCACCGCTGGGGAAGGGCTAGGTGGATGCCCTTGGGAAACCCTGCCAGCGGAGTCTTCAAACAGCATAAGAGACTGCTGCATAACTTGAGGCTGAGACAGTTTCCCTGGTATGCATGGGGGTGATGTGACAGACTGATGGGGTTGGTTTTCAGGCGCCATCTGTGCGCTTTCTGCAGAAGACTGGGTGGGAGATAATGTGAACGTGCTGGATCCACTGTCGGCCACCCAATTGACTAATGCCTGTACCTGCTCAGGCCTTACCATCCTTAGAACGGCATTGGGCCCCACCATATATCGCTGTAAATTCTGGCGGCTACTGGGACCTGAGGTAGTTGGTACACTAGGACGTGTGGATGTGGCAGAACGGCCACGTCCTCTCCCAGCACCAGAGGGTCCACTAACACCACCACGACCATGTCCACGTCCGCGTCCCTTACTAGATGTTTTTCTCATTGTTATGGTTCACCACAACAACAAATATATTATTTGGCCCAATGTATTGTATTCAAATTCAGCGGGATATAAATTTGAGGCCTAGTATTTAGGCGCTGGGTGACCGGTATGGATTTAGTGACAGAATTAGACTTGGAAATGCACAGAAGCGTGTGTGTGAAGTTATTCTGAATGACCCTATGTGCACCTTCAATATGATCTACCCTTTTAGGGATAGATTTCAAAAAGCTCTGATATAGCAGAAACGACTAAATTATGAAATTGCTAAATTGGGAATTGTATTTCAACCCAGAACAAAAAATGTGCTTTGACGGACACTAAATAACTTTCCCAGCCACAACAGGACAGCGGTAACGAGAGATTTAGCGGGATATAAATTTGAGGCCTAGTATTTAGGCGCTGGGTGACAGGTATGGGTTTAGTGACAGAATTAGATTTGGAAATGCACAGTAGCAGGTGTGTGAAGTTATTCTGAATGACCCTATGTGCACCTTGAATATTATATACCCTTTTAGGGATAGATTTCAAATAGCTCTGATATAGCAGAAACCACTAAATTATGAAATTGCTAAATTGGGAATTGTATTTCAACCCAGAACAAGAAATGTGCTTGAACGGACACTAAATAACTCGCCCAGCTACAGCACTAGGGACAGATTTAGCTGGATATAAATTTGAGGCCTAGTATTTAGGCGCTGGGTGACCGGTATGGATTTAGTGACAGAATTAGACTTGGAAATGCACAGAAGCGTGTGTGTGAAGTTATTCTGAATGACCCTATGTGCACCTTGAATATTATATACCCTTTTAGGGATAGATTTCAAATAGCTCTGATATAGCAGAAACCACTAAATTATGAAATTGCTAAATTGGGAATTGTATTTCAACCCAGAACAAGAAATGTGCTTGAACGGACACTAAATAACTCGCCCAGCTACAGCACTAAGGACAGATTTAGCGGGATATAAATTTGAGGCCTAGTATTTAGGCGCTGGGTGACAGGTATGGGTTTAGTGCCAGAATTAGACTTGGAAATACACAGTAGCGGGTGTGTGTGAAGTTATTCTGAATGACCCAATGTGCACCTTGAATATTATATACCCTTTTAGGGATAGATTTCAAATAGCTCTGATATAGCAGAAACCACTAAATTATGAAATTGCTAAATTGGGAATTGTATTTCAACCCAGAACAAGAAATGTGCTTGAACGGACACTAAATAACTCGCCCAGCTACAGCACTAAGGACAGATTTAGCGGGATATAAATTTGAGGCCTAGTATTTAGGCGCTGGGTGACAGGTATGGGTTTAGTGCCAGAATTAGACTTGGAAATACACAGTAGCGGGTGTGTGTGAAGTTATTCTGAATGACCCAATGTGCACCTTGAATATTATATACCCTTTTAGGGATAGATTTCAAATAGCTCTGATATAGCAGAAACCACTAAATTATGAAATTGCTAAATTGGGAATTGTATTTCAACCCAGAACAAGAAATGTGCTTGAACGGACACTAAATAACTCGCCCAGCTACAGCACTAAGGACAGATTTAGCGGGATATAAATTTGAGACCTAGTATTTAGGCGCTGGGTGACAGGTATGGGTTTAGTGCCAGAATTAGACTTGGAAATACACAGTAGCGGGTGTGTGTGAAGTTATTCTGAATGACCCAATGTGCACCTTGAATATTATATACCCTTTTAGGGATAGATTTCAAATAGCTCTGATATAGCAGAAACCACTAAATTATGAAATTGCTAAATTGGGAATTGTATTTCAACCCAGAACAAGAAATGTGCTTGAACGGACACTAAATAACTCGCCCAGCTACAGCACTAGGGACAGATTTAGCTGGATATAAATTTGAGGCCTAGTATTTAGGCGCTGGGTGACCGGTATGGATTTAGTGACAGAATTAGACTTGGAAATGCACAGAAGCGTGTGTGTGAAGTTATTCTGAATGACCCTATGTGCACCTTGAATATTATATACCCTTTTAGGGATAGATTTCAAATAGCTCTGATATAGCAGAAACCACTAAATTATGAAATTGCTAAATTGGGAATTGTATTTCAACCCAGAACAAGAAATGTGCTTGAACGGACACTAAATAACTCGCCCAGCTACAGCACTAAGGACAGATTTAGCGGGATATAAATTTGAGGCCTAGTATTTAGGCGCTGGGTGACAGGTATGGGTTTAGTGCCAGAATTAGACTTGGAAATACACAGTAGCGGGTGTGTGTGAAGTTATTCTGAATGACCCAATGTGCACCTTGAATATTATATACCCTTTTAGGGATAGATTTCAAATAGCTCTGATATAGCAGAAACCACTAAATTATGAAATTGCTAAATTGGGAATTGTATTTCAACCCAGAACAAGAAATGTGCTTGAACGGACACTAAATAACTCGCCCAGCTACAGCACTAAGGACAGATTTAGCGGGATATAAATTTGAGACCTAGTATTTAGGCGCTGGGTGACAGGTATGGGTTTAGTGCCAGAATTAGACTTGGAAATACACAGTAGCGGGTGTGTGTGAAGTTATTCTGAATGACCCAATGTGCACCTTGAATATTATATACCCTTTTAGGGATAGATTTCAAATAGCTCTGATATAGCAGAAACCACTAAATTATGAAATTGCTAAATTGGGAATTGTATTTCAACCCAGAACAAGAAATGTGCTTGAACGGACACTAAATAACTCGCCCAGCTACAGCACTAGGGACAGATTTAGCTGGATATAAATTTGAGGCCTAGTATTTAGGCGCTGGGTGACCGGTATGGATTTAGTGACAGAATTAGACTTGGAAATGCACAGAAGCGTGTGTGTGAAGTTATTCTGAATGACCCTATGTGCACCTTGAATATTATATACCCTTTTAGGGATAGATTTCAAATAGCTCTGATATAGCAGAAACCACTAAATTATGAAATTGCTAAATTGGGAATTGTATTTCAACCCAGAACAAGAAATGTGCTTGAACGGACACTAAATAACTCGCCCAGCTACAGCACTAAGGACAGATTTAGCGGGATATAAATTTGAGGCCTAGTATTTAGGCGCTGGGTGACAGGTATGGGTTTAGTGCCAGAATTAGACTTGGAAATACACAGTAGCGGGTGTGTGTGAAGTTATTCTGAATGACCCAATGTGCACCTTGAATATTATATACCCTTTTAGGGATAGATTTCAAATAGCTCTGATATAGCAGAAACCACTAAATTATGAAATTGCTAAATTGGGAATTGTATTTCAACCCAGAACAAGAAATGTGCTTGAACGGACACTAAATAACTCGCCCAGCTACAGCACTAAGGACAGATTTAGCGGGATATAAATTTGAGACCTAGTATTTAGGCGCTGGGTGACAGGTATGGGTTTAGTGCCAGAATTAGACTTGGAAATACACAGTAGCGGGTGTGTGTGAAGTTATTCTGAATGACCCAATGTGCACCTTGAATATTATATACCCTTTTAGGGATAGATTTCAAATAGCTCTGATATAGCAGAAACCACTAAATTATGAAATTGCTAAATTGGGAATTGTATTTCAACCCAGAACAAGAAATGTGCTTGAACGGACACTAAATAACTCGCCCAGCTACAGCACTAAGGACAGATTTAGCGGGATATAAATTTGAGGCCTAGTATTTAGGCGCTGGGTGACAGGTATGGGTTTAGTGCCAGAATTAGACTTGGAAATACACAGTAGCGGGTGTGTGTGAAGTTATTCTGAATGACCCAATGTGCACCTTGAATATTATATACCCTTTTAGGGATAGATTTCAAATAGCTCTGATATAGCAGAAACCACTAAATTATGAAATTGCTAAATTGGGAATTGTATTTCAACCCAGAACAAGAAATGTGCTTGAACGGACACTAAATAACTCGCCCAGCTACAGCACTAAGGACAGATTTAGCGGGATATAAATTTGAGGCCTAGTATTTAGGCGCTGGGTGACAGGTATGGGTTTAGTGCCAGAATTAGACTTGGAAATACACAGTAGCGGGTGTGTGTGAAGTTATTCTGAATGACCCAATGTGCACCTTGAATATTATATACCCTTTTAGGGATAGATTTCAAATAGCTCTGATATAGCAGAAACCACTAAATTATGAAATTGCTAAATTGGGAATTGTATTTCAACCCAGAACAAGAAATGTGCTTGAACGGACACTAAATAACTCGCCCAGCTACAGCACTAAGGACAGATTTAGCGGGATATAAATTTGAGGCCTAGTATTTAGGCGCTGGGTGACAGGTATGGGTTTAGTGCCAGAATTAGACTTGGAAATACACAGTAGCGGGTGTGTGTGAAGTTATTCTGAATGACCCAATGTGCACCTTGAATATTATATACCCTTTTAGGGATAGATTTCAAATAGCTCTGATATAGCAGAAACCACTAAATTATGAAATTGCTAAATTGGGAATTGTATTTCAACCCAGAACAAGAAATGTGCTTGAACGGACACTAAATAACTCGCCCAGCTACAGCACTAAGGACAGATTTAGCGGGATATAAATTTGAGGCCTAGTATTTAGGCGCTGGGTGACAGGTATGGGTTTAGTGCCAGAATTAGACTTGGAAATACACAGTAGCGGGTGTGTGTGAAGTTATTCTGAATGACCCAATGTGCACCTTGAATATTATATACCCTTTTAGGGATAGATTTCAAATAGCTCTGATATAGCAGAAACCACTAAATTATGAAATTGCTAAATTGGGAATTGTATTTCAACCCAGAACAAGAAATGTGCTTGAACGGACACTAAATAACTCGCCCAGCTACAGCACTAGGGACAGATTTAGCTGGATATAAATTTGAGGCCTAGTATTTAGGCGCTGCGTGACAGGTATGGGTTTAGTGACAGAATTAGACTTGGAAATACACAGTAGCGGGTGTGTGTGAAGTTATTCTGAATGACCCAATGTGCACCTTGAATATTATATACCCTTTTAGGGATAGATTTCAAATAGCTCTGATATAGCAGAAACCACTAAATTATGAAATTGCTAAATTGGGAATTGTATTTCAACCCAGAACAAGAAATGTGCTTGAACGGACACTAAATAACTCGCCCAGCTACAGCACTAGGGACAGATTTAGCTGGATATAAATTTGAGGCCTAGTATTTAGGCGCTGGGTGACCGGTATGGATTTAGTGACAGAATTAGACTGGGATATGGCCAAAAAATAAACAGACTATTGCTGGTTAAATGCACTTGGTGTGACAGCTTCACCCTGATGTAGGCTTTAGCCAAAAAACAACCACACCATTGAGGGTTAAATGCACTTGGTGACAGGCGCAGCTTGCCCCTGATTTAGTATATGGCCAAAAAATGAACAGACTATTGCTGGTTAAATGCACTTGGTGTGACAGCTTCACCCTGATGTAGGCTTTAGCCAAAAAACAACCACACCATTGAGGGTTAAATGCACTTGGTGACAGGCGCAGCTTGCCCCTGATTTTGTATATGGCCAAAAAATGAACAGACTATTGCTGGTTAAATGCACTTGGTGTGACAGCTTCACCCTGATGTAGGCTTTAGCCAAAAAACAACCACACCATTGAGGGTTAAATGCACTTGGTCGCAGCTTGTGCTGGCGCACCACAAGACACAAAATGGCCGCCGATCACCCCAGAAAAATGTGACTGACAAACGGTCTGTGCAGCCTAAAAACAGTGAGCAATTGAGGATCAGCAGCTCAATGATCCACAGCTGCAGATCGATCAGTTAATCAAGTCCTTTGGAGGAGTTAATCTGCCTAATCTCGCCCTACTGTCGCAGCCGCAACCTCTCCCTACGCTAATCAGAGCAGAGTGACGGGCGGCGCTATGTGACTCCAGCTTAAATAGAGGCTGGGTCACATGGTGCTCTGGCCAATCACAGCCATGCCAATAGTAGGCATGGCTGTGATGGCCTCTTGGGGCAAGTAGTATGACGCTTGTTGATTGGCTGCTTTGCAGCCTTTCAAAAAGCGCCAAGAAAGCGTCACAAAAGCGCGAAGAAAGCGACGAACACCGAACCCGAACCCGGACTTTTACGAAAATGTCCGGGTTCGGGTCCGTGTCACGGACACCCCAAAATTCGGTACGAACCCGAACTATACAGTTCGAGTTCGCTCATCCCTACTTAATACGCAACATCAAGGCTTACCTCAAAAACAGTGTTTATTAGTTCTATGACCTCTGTCCAATACCGCCTCAGTCTTGGACAGTTCCACATGAGATGAATTAAGTCTGCACTGGACATGTCACACCTTGGGCAGAGATCATTGTCCCTATATCCCATTTTTTTCAGGACCAGTGGCGTTCTGTAGACCCTATGCAATAAGTACAATTGGGAGACTCTCTGCGCTTCACTGACAGCTAACAACGGGCAATCTTCTAACACCTTTTCCCACTGTTCCTCAGTGAGGTCTGATATGTCTGATTTCCACTTGGCATACAATTGTAAAGGTGCGCTTTTAATTTGCATATCAATAAATACACTGTAGTGAAGTGAAATAACTCCATTAGTAGTACCACTTGTCGCTGTAAGATCTATAATACTATGCTTTGATGCGGGGGCAACATTTTCAGACTTGTCTTGCGTCTTTTATGGCGTGTCGGAGCTGCAAGTAGAAATAAAATAATTTCTTTGGGATATTAAATTCCTGTTGTAGCTGTGTGTATTCTTTTAATGTACCCTCCGAGTACAACTGAGTCATTTTATTAAGGTTATACGAATTCCACACCCGTAATTCTGTAAGTTTGTCTACTTCCTTGTACATAAAATTAGGCCAAATTAGGGTATACGCTGTATAACCAGAGACTTTCGTTATATCTCTGGCCTTCCACCACACCTTGTGGATAGTGCTTAGTACACCATACTGACCCCCTTTAGTATGGAAGGTGCCATCTTCCAACGCAGACATCAAACATGGCCGCCCTACAAGAAATCTCACTATTTTCCTCGTCGTATTCACCTTCTCCATATCTCCCCATCCTCTAACATGCTGTAACTGACTCGACAAATAATACAACCACGGGTCCGGTAGGGCCAGGCCTCCATGTGTTTTAGGTCGTCGTAGGGTGCTAAGTTTAATACGAGGGACCAACCTTCTTCCAAATTAAATCCCTAAACAGGGCATTCACTTTATAGTAAAAACAGATTGGGATCCAGCAAGGTGTATTATGGAGAAGATACAGTAACTGGGGCATCAGAATCATTTTTATAAGGTTGCTCCTCCCTACCATGGAAAGCGGCAGCTTGATCCACGTATTCACCTTATCTTTAAATCTATTTAGCAAAGGCGTTAGGTTCAGATTTTCATAATCTCTAGTATCAGGGGTTATTTGGACGCCTAAATACTTAAAGGAGGATACTATCGTCAGTCCCATGGTGTCCTCCGGGGTCGGAACATCTCCGTTAGTTAATGGCATTACTACAGACTTCGTCCAATTAATACGGAGACCAGACAGTGCACCATAGTCATTAATAACCTGCATGGCTCCTTTGAGGGAATTTCTCCAATCCTCCATGAACAGCAGTAGGTCATCAGCATAGAGAGCGACTTTTTCAGTCAGCTCCCCATACTGAAAACCCTGCACCGAGACTGCCTGTCTCAAAGCCTCCGCCAAAGGCTCCACCGCCACCGCAAACAAAAGGGGCGACAGGGGACACCCTTGTCTCGTCCCCCTATGCAACTCAAAGGGATCCGACAAAGCACCGTTAACTCGCAACACAGCCTTCGGGGATGCATACAAGAGCTGTACCCACTCTAGGTAGTGACATCCAAAGCCCATCCTCTCCAGCACTAGCCATAAATATCGCCATTCCACACTGTCGAATGCCTTGGCCGCATCAAGAGATGCAACCGCCGCACACGAGGTGTGGACCTGGCTCGCCTGAATATTCATAAAAAGTCTTCTGACATTGACAGCAGTGGAGGCATTTGGCATAAAGCCCACCTGGTCTGTGTGAATAAGCATCGTAATAACCTGATTTAATCTGTTAGCCATCACTTTCACCAGCAGTTTCACGTCAGTCTGCAGGAGCGAGATAGGTCTGAAGGAATCTGCTTCTTTGTCATCTTTACCGGGTTTCGGGATAAGCACAATTACAGCCTCATTCATCGAGGCAGGTAGGCGTCCCGCTTCCTTCGCCTCCTTACAAACCTCCAGCAACTGCGGCAAAAGTACGGCCGAATACCTTTTATACAGTTCAGGTGGTAGACCATCCCTCCCTGGCGCCTTATTATTAGACATGGATCCTAAGGCCTCCTCCAACTCCTTAAGGGTTATTGGGGCATCTAACATATCCCTGTGTTCTCCCGACAGGGTACGCAGCGGCAACTGTTGTAAAAATTCCCGAATTTCCTCATCTGTGGCTGTTATCCTAGACTTGTACAACGAGGAATAGAAGGACTGCATAATATGAACTATCATGTCAGGGTCATCCCTTAGTACTCCCTCGGAATCCCTAACGCTGGGTTCAGACCTGAGCGTTCGCGATGGAGAGCTCTGTATGTTCGATTGTACGGGCGTTTGCAATCGCGCATACAGAGACAAGCGAACGCCCATTGTCGCGCATTCCCGCTGAAGTCTATGTACGGGAACACGCGACAAGACGCCCCAAAGAAGCTCATGTAATTCTTGGGGCGTCGGGCGATTTAAAGCGTAAAACGCTCAGGTGAGAACCATTCCCATAGGGAATCATTGGTTCTTGCCCGTTGAGCGTTTTACAGCGCGTAGGAACGCGCTGTAAAACACTCAGGTGTGAACCCTGTCTAAGCGCCGCTATATATGATGTATATATATAGGCCAGCAGTACCCCCACTTTTTCACCCTCCTCATAATAGGACTGCTTTTGAAAGAATCTCCTATTCTTTGCATTCTGCACCAATTTTTCATTCAACTTTTCCTGCGCCTCTTTCCACCGCGCCTCAGTGTCCGCTGTTGGAGCAGCGACATGCGCTGCCTCCAAGAGCTCCACCGCGGTAGTGAGTCTTTGTACTGTCAGTTTAGTTTCGGTCTTCTTAGCATTGATATCCACTAGGGATGAGCGAACTCGAACTGTATAGTTCGGGTTCGTACCGAATTTTGGGGTGTCCGTGACACGGACCCGAACCCGGACATTTTCGTAAAAGTCCGGGTTCGGGTTCGGTGTTCGTCGCTTTCTTCGCGCTTTTGTGACGCTTTCTTGGCGCTTTTTGAAAGGCTGCAAAGCAGCCAATCAACAAGCGTCATACTACTTGCCCCAAGAGGCCATCACAGCCATGCCTACTATTGGCATGGCTGTGATTGGCCAGAGCACCATGTGACCCAGCCTCTATTTAAGCTGGAGTCACATAGCGCCGCCCGTCACTCTGCTCTGATTAGCGTAGGGAGAGGTTGCGGCTGCGACAGTAGGGCGAGATTAGGCAGATTAACTCCTCCAAAGGACTTGATTAACTGATCGATCTGCAGCTGTGGATCATTGAGCTGCTGATCCTCAATTGCTCACTGTTTTTAGGCTGCCCAGACCGTTTGTCAGTCACATTTTTCTGGGGTGATCGGCGGCCATTTTGTGTCTTGTGGTGCGCCAGCACAAGCTGCGACCAAGTGCATTTAACCCTCAATGGTGTGGTTGTTTTTTGGCTAAAGCCTACATCAGGGTGAAGCTGTCACACCAAGTGCATTTAACCAGCAATAGTCTGTTCATTTTTTGGCCATATACAAAATCAGGGGCAAGCTGCGCCTGTCACCAAGTGCATTTAACCCTCAATGGTGTGGTTGTTTTTTGGCTAAAGCCTACATCAGGGTGAAGCTGTCACACCAAGTGCATTTAACCAGCAATAGTCTGTTCATTTTTTGGCCATATACTAAATCAGGGGCAAGCTGCGCCTGTCACCAAGTGCATTTAACCCTCAATGGTGTGGTTGTTTTTTGGCTAAAGCCTACATCAGGGTGAAGCTGTCACACCAAGTGCATTTAACCAGCAATAGTCTGTTTATTTTTTGGCCATATCCCAGTCTAATTCTGTCACTAAATCCATACCGGTCACCCAGCGCCTAAATACTAGGCCTCAAATTTATATCCCGCTAAATCTGTCCTTAGTGCTGTAGCTGGGCGAGTTATTTAGTGTCCGTTCAAGCACATTTCTTGTTCTGGGTTGAAATACAATTCCCAATTTAGCAATTTCATAATTTAGTGGTTTCTGCTATATCAGAGCTATTTGAAATCTATCCCTAAAAGGGTATATAATATTCAAGGTGCACATTGGGTCATTCAGAATAACTTCACACACACCCGCTACTGTGTATTTCCAAGTCTAATTCTGGCACTAAACCCATACCTGTCACCCAGCGCCTAAATACTAGGCCTCAAATTTATATCCAGCTAAATCTGTCCCTAGTGCTGTAGCTGGGCGAGTTATTTAGTGTCCGTTCAAGCACATTTCTTGTTCTGGGTTGAAATACAATTCCCAATTTAGCAATTTCATAATTTAGTGGTTTCTGCTATATCAGAGCTATTTGAAATCTATCCCTAAAAGGGTATATAATATTCAAGGTGCACATTGGGTCATTCAGAATAACTTCACACACACCCGCTACTGTGTATTTCCAAGTCTAATTCTGGCACTAAACCCATACCTGTCACCCAGCGCCTAAATACTAGGCCTCAAATTTATATCCCGCTAAATCTGTCCTTAGTGCTGTAGCTGGGCGAGTTATTTAGTGTCCGTTCAAGCACATTTCTTGTTCTGGGTTGAAATACAATTCCCAATTTAGCAATTTCATAATTTAGTGGTTTCTGCTATATCAGAGCTATTTGAAATCTATCCCTAAAAGGGTATATAATATTCAAGGTGCACATTGGGTCATTCAGAATAACTTCACACACACCCGCTACTGTGTATTTCCAAGTCTAATTCTGGCACTAAACCCATACCTGTCACCCAGCGCCTAAATACTAGGCCTCAAATTTATATCCCGCTAAATCTGTCCTTAGTGCTGTAGCTGGGCGAGTTATTTAGTGTCCGTTCAAGCACATTTCTTGTTCTGGGTTGAAATACAATTCCCAATTTAGCAATTTCATAATTTAGTGGTTTCTGCTATATCAGAGCTATTTGAAATCTATCCCTAAAAGGGTATATAATATTCAAGGTGCACATTGGGTCATTCAGAATAACTTCACACACACCCGCTACTGTGTATTTCCAAGTCTAATTCTGGCACTAAACCCATACCTGTCACCCAGCGCCTAAATACTAGGCCTCAAATTTATATCCCGCTAAATCTGTCCTTAGTGCTGTAGCTGGGCGAGTTATTTAGTGTCCGTTCAAGCACATTTCTTGTTCTGGGTTGAAATACAATTCCCAATTTAGCAATTTCATAATTTAGTGGTTTCTGCTATATCAGAGCTATTTGAAATCTATCCCTAAAAGGGTATATAATATTCAAGGTGCACATTGGGTCATTCAGAATAACTTCACACACACCCGCTACTGTGTATTTCCAAGTCTAATTCTGGCACTAAACCCATACCTGTCACCCAGCGCCTAAATACTAGGCCTCAAATTTATATCCCGCTAAATCTGTCCCTAGTGCTGTAGCTGGGCGAGTTATTTAGTGTCCGTTCAAGCACATTTCTTGTTCTGGGTTGAAATACAATTCCCAATTTAGCAATTTCATAATTTAGTGGTTTCTGCTATATCAGAGCTATTTGAAATCTATCCCTAAAAGGGTATATAATATTCAAGGTGCACATTGGGTCATTCAGAATAACTTCACACACACCCGCTACTGTGTATTTCCAAGTCTAATTCTGGCACTAAACCCATACCTGTCACCCAGCGCCTAAATACTAGGCCTCAAATTTATATCCCGCTAAATCTGTCCTTAGTGCTGTAGCTGGGCGAGTTATTTAGTGTCCGTTCAAGCACATTTCTTGTTCTGGGTTGAAATACAATTCCCAATTTAGCAATTTCATAATTTAGTGGTTTCTGCTATATCAGAGCTATTTGAAATCTATCCCTAAAAGGGTATATAATATTCAAGGTGCACATTGGGTCATTCAGAATAACTTCACACACACCCGCTACTGTGTATTTCCAAGTCTAATTCTGGCACTAAACCCATACCTGTCACCCAGCGCCTAAATACTAGGCCTCAAATTTATATCCCGCTAAATCTGTCCTTAGTGCTGTAGCTGGGCGAGTTATTTAGTGTCCGTTCAAGCACATTTCTTGTTCTGGGTTGAAATACAATTCCCAATTTAGCAATTTCATAATTTAGTGGTTTCTGCTATATCAGAGCTATTTGAAATCTATCCCTAAAAGGGTATATAATATTCAAGGTGCACATTGGGTCATTCAGAATAACTTCACACACACCCGCTACTGTGTATTTCCAAGTCTAATTCTGGCACTAAACCCATACCTGTCACCCAGCGCCTAAATACTAGGCCTCAAATTTATATCCCGCTAAATCTGTCCTTAGTGCTGTAGCTGGGCGAGTTATTTAGTGTCCGTTCAAGCACATTTCTTGTTCTGGGTTGAAATACAATTCCCAATTTAGCAATTTCATAATTTAGTGGTTTCTGCTATATCAGAGCTATTTGAAATCTATCCCTAAAAGGGTATATAATATTCAAGGTGCACATTGGGTCATTCAGAATAACTTCACACACACCCGCTACTGTGTATTTCCAAGTCTAATTCTGGCACTAAACCCATACCTGTCACCCAGCGCCTAAATACTAGGCCTCAAATTTATATCCCGCTAAATCTGTCCTTAGTGCTGTAGCTGGGCGAGTTATTTAGTGTCCGTTCAAGCACATTTCTTGTTCTGGGTTGAAATACAATTCCCAATTTAGCAATTTCATAATTTAGTGGTTTCTGCTATATCAGAGCTATTTGAAATCTATCCCTAAAAGGGTATATAATATTCAAGGTGCACATTGGGTCATTCAGAATAACTTCACACACACCCGCTACTGTGTATTTCCAAGTCTAATTCTGGCACTAAACCCATACCTGTCACCCAGCGCCTAAATACTAGGCCTCAAATTTATATCCCGCTAAATCTGTCCCTAGTGCTGTAGCTGGGCGAGTTATTTAGTGTCCGTTCAAGCACATTTCTTGTTCTGGGTTGAAATACAATTCCCAATTTAGCAATTTCATAATTTAGTGGTTTCTGCTATATCAGAGCTATTTGAAATCTATCCCTAAAAGGGTATATAATATTCAAGGTGCACATAGGGTCATTCAGAATAACTTCACACACCCGCTACTGTGCATTTCCAAATCTAATTCTGTCACTAAACCCATACCTGTCACCCAGCGCCTAAATACTAGGCCTCAAATTTATATCCCGCTAAATCTCTCGTTACCGCTGTCCTGTTGTGGCTGGGAAAGTTATTTAGTGTCCGTCAAAGCACATTTTTTGTTCTGGGTTGAAATACAATTCCCAATTTAGCAATTTCATAATTTAGTCGTTTCTGCTATATCAGAGCTATTTGAAATCTATCCCTAAAAGGGTAGATCATATTGAAGGTGCACATAGGGTCATTCAGAATAACTTCACACACACGCTTCTGTGCATTTCCAAGTCTAATTCTGTCACTAAATCCATACCGGTCACCCAGCGCCTAAATACTAGGCCTCAAATTTATATCCCGCTGAATTTGAATACAATACATTGGGCCAAATAATATATTTGTTGTTGTGGTGAACCATAACAATGAGAAAAACATCTAGTAAGGGACGCGGACGTGGACATGGTCGTGGTGGTGTTAGTGGACCCTCTGGTGCTGGGAGAGGACGTGGCTGTTCTGCCACATCCACACGTCCTAGTGTACCAACTACCTCAGGTCCCAGTAGCCGCCAGAATTTACAGCGATATATGGTGGGGCCCAATGCCGTTCTAAGGATGGTAAGGCCTGAGCAGGTACAGGCATTAGTCAATTGGGTGGCCGACAGTGGATCCAGCACGTTCACATTATCTCCCACCCAGTCTTCTGCAGAAAGCGCACAGATGGCGCCTGAAAACCAACCCCATCAGTCTGTCACATCACCCCCATGCATACCAGGGAAACTGTCTCAGCCTCAAGTTATGCAGCAGTCTCTTATGCTGTTTGAAGACTCCGCTGGCAGGGTTTCCCAAGGGCATCCACCTAGCCCTTCCCCAGCGGTGAAAGACATAGAATGCACTGACGCACAACCACTTATGTTTCCTGATGATGAGGACATGGGAATACCACCTCAGCATGTCTCTGATGATGACGAAACACAGGTGCCAACTGCTGCGTCTTTCTGCAGTGTGCAGACTGAACAGGAGGTCAGGGATCAAGACTGGGTGGAAGACGATGCAGGGGACGATGAGGTCCTAGACCCCACATGGAATGAAGGTCGTGCCACTGACTTTCACAGTTCGGAGGAAGAGGCAGTGGTGAGACCGAGCCAACAGCGTAGCAAAAGAGGGAGCAGTGGGCAAAAGCAGAACACCCGCCGCCAAGAGACTCCGCCTGCTACTGACCGCCGCCATCTGGGACCGAGCACCCCAAAGGCAGCTTCAAGGAGTTCCCTGGCATGGCACTTCTTCAAACAATGTGCTGACGACAAGACCCGAGTGGTTTGCACGCTGTGCCATCAGAGCCTGAAGCGAGGCATTAACGTTCTGAACCTGAGCACAACCTGCATGACCAGGCACCTGCATGCAAAGCATGAACTGCAGTGGAGTAAACACCTTAAAACCAAGGAAGTCACTCAGGCTCCCCCTGCTACCTCTTCTGCTGCTGCCGCCTCGGCCTATTCTGCTGCTGCCGCCTCGGCCTCTTCCTCCGCCTCTGGAGGAACGTTGGCACCTGCCGCCCAGCAAACAGGGGATGTACCACCAACACCACCACCACCACCTCCGTCACCAAGCGTCTCAACCATGTCACACGCCAGCGTTCAGCTCTCCATCTCACAAACATTTGATAGAAAGCGTAAATTCCCACCTAGCCACCCTCGATCCCTGGCCCTGAATGCCAGCATTTCTAAACTACTGGCCTATGAAATGCTGTCATTTAGGCTGGTGGACACAGACAGCTTCAAACAGCTCATGTCGCTTGCTGTCCCACAGTATGTTGTTCCCAGCCGGCACTACTTCTCCAAGAGAGCCGTGCCTTCCCTGCACAACCAAGTATCCGATAAAATCAAGTGTGCACTGCGCAACGCCATCTGTGGCAAGGTCCACCTAACCACAGATACGTGGACCAGTAAGCACGGCCAGGGACGCTATATCTCCCTAACTGCACACTGGGTAAATGTAGTGGCAGCTGGGCCCCAGGCGGAGAGCTGTTTGGCGCACGTCCTTCCGCCGCCAAGGATCGCAGGGCAACATTCTTTGCCTCCTGTTGCCACCTCCTCCTTCTCGGCTTCCTCCTCCTCTTCTTCCACCTGCTCATCCAGTCAGCCACACACCTTCACCACCAACTTCAGCACAGCCCGGGGTAAACGTCAGCAGGCCATTCTGAAACTCATATGTTTGGGGGACAGGCCCCACACCGCACAGGAGTTGTGGCGGGGTATAGAACAACAGACCGACGAGTGGTTGCTGCCGGTGAGCCTCAAGCCCGGCCTGGTGGTGTGTGATAATGGGCGAAATCTCGTTGCAGCTCTGGGACTAGCCAATTTGACGCACATCCCTTGCTTGGCGCATGTGCTGAATTTGGTGGTGCAGAAGTTCATTCACAACTACCCCGACATGTCAGAGCTGCTGCATAAAGTGCGGGCCGTCTGTTCGCGCTTCCGGCGTTCACATCCTGCTGCTGCTCGCCTGTCTGCGCTACAGCGTAACTTCGGCCTTCCCGCTCACCGCCTCATATGCGACGTGCCCACCAGGTGGAACTCCACCTTGCACATGCTGGACAGACTGTGCGAGCAGCAGCAGGCCATAGTGGAGTTTCAGCTGCAGCACGCACGGGTCAGTCGCACTACAGAACAGCACCACTTCACCACCAATGACTGGGCCTCCATGCGAGACCTGTGTGCCCTGTTGCGCTGTTTCGAGTACTCCACCAACATGGCCAGTGGCGATGACACCGTTATCAGCGTTACAATACCACTTCTATGTCTCCTTGAGAAAACACTTAGGGCGATGATGGAAGAGGAGGTGGCCCAGGAGGAGGAGGAGGAGGAGGAGGAAGAGGGGTCATTTTTAGCACTTTCAGGCCAGTCTCTTCGAAGTGACTCAGAGGGAGGTTTTTGGCAACAGCAGAGGCCAGGTACAAATGTGGCCAGCCAGGGCCCACTACTGGAGGACGAGGAGGACGAGGATGAGGAGGAGGTGGAGGAGGATGAGGATGAAGCATGGTCACAGCGGGGTGGCACCCAACGCAGCTCGGGTCCATCACTGGTGCGTGGCTGGGGGGAAAGGCAGGACGATGACGATACGCCTCCCACAGAGGACAGCTTGTACTTACCCCTGGGCAGCCTGGCACACATGAGCGACTACATGCTGCAGTGCCTGCGCAACGACAGCAGAGTTGCCCACATTTTAACCTGTGCGGACTACTGGGTTGCCACCCTGCTGGATCCACGCTACAAAGACAATGTGCCCACCTTACTTCCTGCACTGGAGCGTGATAGGAAGATGCGCGAGTACAAGCGCACGTTGGTAGACGCGCTACTGAGAGCATTCCCAAATGTCACAGGGGAACAAGTGGAAGCCCAAGGCCAAGGCAGAGGAGGAGCAAGAGGTCGCCAAGGCAGCTGTGTCACGGCCAGCTCCTCTGAGGGCAGGGTTAGCATGGCAGAGATGTGGAAAACTTTTGTCAACACGCCACAGCTAACTGCACCACCACCTGATACGCAACGTGTTAGCAGGAGGCAACATTTCACTAACATGGTGGAACAGTACGTGTGCACACCCCTCCACGTACTGACTGATGGTTCGGCCCCATTCAACTTCTGGGTCTCTAAATTGTCCACGTGGCCAGAGCTAGCCTTTTATGCCTTGGAGGTGCTGGCCTGCCCGGCAGCCAGCGTTTTGTCTGAACGTGTATTCAGCACGGCAGGGGGCGTCATTACAGACAAACGCAGCCGCCTGTCTACAGCCAATGTGGACAAGCTGACGTTCATAAAAATGAACCAGGCATGGATCCCACAGGACCTGTCCGTCCCTTGTCCAGATTAGACATTAACTACCTCCCCATAACCATATATTATTGGACTCCAGGGCACTTCCTCATTCAATCCTATTTTTATTTTCATTTTACCATTATATTGCGAGGCTACCCAAAGTTGAATGAACCTCTCCTCTGCCTGTGTGCTAGGCCTAAATATATGCCAATGGACTGTTGCAGTGGTGGGTGACGTGAAGCCTCATTCTCTGCTATGACATGCAGACTAATTCTCTGCTGACATGAAGACAGATTCTCTGTTACGGGACCTCCCTCCTCTGCCTGGGTGCTGGGCCTAAATATATGCCAATGGACTGTTGCAGTGGTGGGTGACGTGAAGCCTGATTCTCTGCTATGACATGCAGACTAATTCTCTGCTGACATGAAGACAGATTCTCTGTTACGGGACCTCTCTCCTCTGCCTGTGTGTGTGCTGGGCCTAAATATATGCCAATGGACTGTTGCAGTGGTGGCTGACGTGAAGCCTCATTCTCTGCTATGACATGCAGACTAATTCTCTGCTGACATGAAGCCAGATTGTCTGTTACGGGACCTCTCTCCTCTGCCTGTGTGTGTGCTGGGCCTAAATATATGCCAATGGACTGTTGCAGTGGTGGCTGACGTGAAGCCTCATTCTCTGCTATGACATGCAGACTAATTCTCTGCTGACATGAAGACAGATTCTCTGTTACGGGACCTCTCTCCTCTGCCTGTGTGTGTGCTGGGCCTAAATATATGCCAATGGACTGTTGCAGTGGTGGCTGACGTGAAGCCTCATTCTCTGCTATGACATGCAGACTAATTCTCTGCTGACATGAAGCCAGATTGTCTGTTACGGGACCTCTCTCCTCTGCCTGTGTGTGTGCTGGGCCTAAATATATGCCAATGGACTGTTGCAGTGGTGGCTGACGTGAAGCCTCATTCTCTGCTATGACATGCAGACTAATTCTCTGCTGACATGAAGACAGATTCTCTGTTACGGGACCTCCCTCCTCTGCCTGGGTGCTGGGCCTAAATATATGCCAATGGACTGTTGCAGTGGTGGCTGACGTGAAGCCTCATTCTCTGCTATGACATGCAGACTAATTCTCTGCTGACATGAAGACAGATTCTCTGTTACGGGACCTCCCTCCTCTGCCTGGGTGCTGGGCCTAAATATATGCCAATGGACTGTTGCAGTGGTGGGTGACGTGAAGCCTCATTCTCTGCTATGACATGCAGACTGATTCTCTGCTGACATGAAGCCAGATTGTCTGTTACGGGACCTCCCTCCTCTGCCTGGGTGCTGGGCCTAAATATATGCCAATGGACTGTTGCAGTGGTGGCTGACGTGAAGCCTCATTCTCTGCTATGACATGCAGACTGATTCTCTGCTGACATGAAGCCAGATTGTCTGTTACGGGACCTCTCTCCTCTGCCTGTGTGCTAGGCCTAAATATATGCCAATGGACTGTTGCAGTGGTGGCTGACGTGAAGCCTCATTCTCTGCTATGACATGCAGACTGATTCTCTGCTGACATGAAGCCAGATCGTCTGTTACGGGACCTCTCTGCTCTGCCTGTGTGCTAGGCCTAAATATATGCCAATGGACTGTTGCAGTGGTGGGTGACGTGAAGCCTCATTCTCTGCTATGACATGCAGACTGATTCTCTGCTGTCATGAAGCCAGATTGTCTGTTACGGGACCTCTCTGCTCTGCCTGTGTGCTAGGCCTAAATATATGCCAATGGACTGTTGCAGTGGTGGGTGACGTGAAGCCTCATTCTCTGCTATGACATGCAGACTGATTCTCTGCTGACATGAAGCCAGATTGTCTGTTACGGGACCTCTCTCCTCTGCCTGTGTGCTAGGCCTAAATATATGCCAATGGACTGTTGCAGTGGTGGCTGACGTGAAGCCTCATTCTCTGCTATGACATGCAGACTAATTCTCTGCTGACATGAAGCCAGATTGTCTGTTACGGGACCTCTCTCCTCTGCCTGGGTGCTGGGCCTAAATTTATGACAATGGACTGTTGCAGTGGTGGCTGACGTGAAGCCTGATTCTCTGCTATGACATGCAGACTGATTCTCTGCTGACATGAAGCCAGATCCTCTGTTACGGGACCTCTCTCCTCTGCCTGTGTGTGTGCTGGGCCTAAATATATGCCAATGGACTGTTGCAGTGGTGGCTGACGTGAAGCCTCATTCTCTGCTATGACATGCAGACTGATTCTCTGCTGACATGAAGCCAGATTCTCTGTTACGGGACCTCTCTCCTCTGCCTGTGTGTGTGCTGGGCCTAAATATATGCCAATGGACTGTTGCAGTGGTGGCTGACGTGAAGCCTCATTCTCTGCTATGACATGCAGACTAATTCTCTGCTGACATGAAGACAGATTCTCTGTTACGGGACCTCCCTCCTCTGCCTGGGTGCTGGGCCTAAATATATGCCAATGGACTGTTGCAGTGGTGGCTGACGTGAAGCCTCATTCTCTGCTATGACATGCAGACTAATTCTCTGCTGACATGAAGACAGATTCTCTGTTACGGGACCTCTCTCCTCTGCCTGGGTGCCGGGGCCTAAATATCTGAGAATGGACTGTTCCAGTGGTGGGTGACGGGAAGCCAGATTCTCTGCTATGGAACCTCTCTCCAATTGATTTTGGTTAATTTTTATTTATTTAATTTTTATTTTAATTCATTTCCCTATCCACATTTGTTTGCAGGGGATTTACCTACATGTTGCTGCCTTTTGCAGCCCTCTAGCTCTTTCCTGGGCTGTTTTACAGCCTTTTTAGTGCCGAAAAGTTCGGGTCCCCATTGACTTCAATGGGGTTCGGGTTCGGGACGAAGTTCGGATCGGGTTCGGATCCCGAACCCGAACATTTCCGGGATGTTCGGCCGAACTTCTCGAACCCGAACATCCAGGTGTTCGCTCAACTCTAATATCCTCTATTAGTAGCCCCCTTAAATAGGCCTTCATGGCGTCCCATACCACTAGTTTAGATGCCCATGGGAGATTAATGTCAAAATATTCCTTTAGTTTGTCCCCTATTCCTCCCAGATCTGGTAATACATACAACCAATGTGGGTTAAACTTCCAGACCATATTTCTTCTTATCCTGCTGGGCTGAAAGTCAGCAACCGCCAGAACTGGAGAGTGGTCCGATAGTTTACGAGGTAGGTATTTGATATCCCGGATAAAGTGCCCCATACCAGCATTCCCCAATATGAGGTCAATCCTAGATAAAGAATCATAGTTAGAGGAGACACACGAATACTGTTTCAACAATGGATTTTTCAATCGCCACAAATCCAACAAGAGGGATTCCTGCAGAAGCTTTCCAAATGGCGAGAGGCCACACCCAGGAGAGTGTGATCCCCCTCCCATCCTATCTAGTGCAGGGTTAACAATATTGTTAAAGTCTCCCATAACTTTGACCGGGACATCCGGTACTTCTGTCAAGTAGCTTAGAATAGCCTTAAGCACTTGCGGAGAGTAAGGCGGAGGGATGTAAACCCCTATTATTACACATGAGACATTGTACAGCATGCAATGTAGGCATATATATCTACCTTCCTTGTCTATCCTATGCGAGATGCATGTAAATGCTATGGATTTGTGTACTAAAATACTCACTCCCCTCGCATATGTAGAGTATGTAGCATGATAGCAGTGTCCAGCCCAATGCGGACTGAGCAGTTTTGTTTGGTCCTCCAGTAAATGCGTTTCCTGGATGCAGCATATCACAGGGCAATGCTGTTTGACACTATCTAGAATAGCCCTCCGTTTATTACACTCATTCACCCCTCTGACTATCCCTGCCATAATAATAGTTTAGTCATCAGGTCAGTAAATCGGATGTAACCTCGGGAGTCTATTATTAAAGGACATCACATATTCCGTTTTTCATGCTCTAGGACTCTAACTGTGGAACTTTGAGAAATCATTGTCACACTTCACAGACTCTAACTATCAGAAGCAGGAACCCCCCCCCCCTCCCCTGTCTTTAGACTGAACAGACAACAAAAACCCCCCCTCAAAAAAAAAGGGGGCGCTTTAGCCTCCACAGCGGGGCACCACTAAAGACACCCGAATTATCAGGCCCGTGGGATCCAATTGGCACCCGCCGCCAAGGCTAAGCAACAGTAGTTAGCCTATTTACCCCAAATGTAGGGCAGTATCTGCAAAACCGATATCTATAGGAAATAACAACAAAAAACAATTCACGTTATATTTAGCAAATATACGACATACACCTGCACCCTCTGCACCACTTAAACCAGGAGGTATTGAACCCAATACAGGATGTCTCCCTCATTAATAACCAGTTTTTTAAACAGGAGCTATTGCATTCAGTACATTTTAACCCCTAGTAATAACAATCTCGCCAGCCATACTGCCACCCATACCGTCTGACACACCACATATCCTCATTAATGACTGTATCGATTATCACTGCCTCTTCTGGCCATCAGTTTCCCTCTGCCGCCAGCTGACCCTCATGTCGGTCCAGCCATTTCCTCGCTTCTTCCGGAATGTCATGGAAAGTTGTAGTCCCCAGGGCCACTATCCGCAATTTGGCAGGATACTGTCACAACCAGACAGCTGAGAAGCTCTGACAGAGGCCTTTCAGAACTTCCTCCTTGAGTTTTCTTTGTTGTGGTATTCAGTTCCTCATCTCGTTAGCCTCTCTCAGCTGTCATGTAGTTGGACTGATTGCTTCCCTTTAAATTCCTCCCCATAATGCTTTACTGGGTGGCTTATACTTCTTCCTGGAGTGTGTGTGCATGCTGATCCTGTTTCCCAGTCTGCTACAAAGTTAAGTGCTGTACATTTATCTGTTATTTTCTGTTTGCTGGATCCCAGGTGACCCTGACTCCCTCCGTGTCTGGTGTAGGGAGCCGGTGGTCGTGTCCCCTCACTATTGTAGGGTGTTCAGGGGTTATATAGTCGAGGTACGTGGATATGCAACCATCCACCTTTGGGATATTTGCATAGGCTGAGCAGCCAGGGAAAGTGCTAGGTCTTGTGCAGGGGTCTCCCTTTTGGTTCCTTAGCTTTGGATCCAGTGAGTCATATATGCATGTTGCTTTGTCTTGTTTTCTGTACACCGTCCGTGACATTATAAGCCGCCTAAACCGTCTTAAGCATGGATCCGGTTTCACTTTTGGCTGAACGCCTTCAGGGTCTTTCATTGAAGGTAGCTGACCTCTGCAGGACTTTTTCTCAGCTTCAAGTGACCGGTTCAGCTGGCGTTCATGGAGTTTGTTCTGAGTCTAAGATCTCGCTCCCGGATACGTTTTCCGGGGGCAGTGAGAATTTTGTGCGTTTTAGAGAGGCTTGCAAACTCCATTTTCGCCTTCTTCCCCATTCCTCTGGTGATGAGGAACGGAGGGTGGGGATCATTATATCGCTGCTCAGGGGTAACGCTCAGTCCTGGGCCTTTTATCTGCCAGAGGGGGCACAGCCCCTCCGTTCAGTGGATGAATTCTTTTTAGCCCTGGGTCAGATATATGATGATCCGGATCGTATTGCTCTGGCTGAGTCTAGACTACGTCTATTATGCCAGGGTAAAAAATCCGCAGAGATATACTGCTCAGAATTTCGGAGATGGGCAGCTGATACTGGTTGGAATGATGCTGCACTCCGAAGTCAATTTTGCCATGGTCTTTCAGAGGGATTGAAAGATGCATTTGCCTTTCATGAAAGGCCTATTTCCTTGGACTCTGCTATGTCTCAGGCCGTTCGTATTGACAGGCGTCTTAGAGAGAGAGGAGAGAGCTCTCCTTCCTGTCATACCCAGTCCCAGGACAGTGCAGCGGTCCCATTCTGTGCCCAGAGGTCTCAGTCGCTGTCCGCCCCTTCTGAGCAGGAGCCCATGCAGCTGGGGTTGATTGCTTCTGACAATAGAAGATTCAGCCCGCATGGGAGGGTTTGTTTTTGTTGTGGAGGTATAAATCATTTGGCAAATGTTTGTCCCTCTAGGAGATTCAGGCAGTTCTCTGGGAGTAATAAAGAAACAAAGAGGAAAAAATCTTTTAAAAATGTTCCGTCTGTTACTATTGGCAGGGTTGAGGCGGAAATTGAAGATTTTCCATTTGCTTGTAGTTCCCGTTTTTTCCTGGTGGCGCTAGAGAGCAAGAACATAGTGGAGCAGCGGTCAATCTCATTGATAGTCAATTTGCAATAACTCATGGTTTCCAGGTGTGCACTTTGGGAAAGGATATTCCTGTTTTTGCTATTGATTCCGCTCCACTTTCTCAGAAATCATTAAAGGGCATAGTTCACAATATCCGTTTAATTGTGAGTGATGCTCATGTTGAGGATGTGTCATGTTTCGTCCTTAGCGGTTTGCCTACTCCTCTAGTGTTGGGGCTACCCTGGCTCACTAAACATAATCCCACCATTGATTGGCAAGCGAGGCAAATAAATGGTTGGAGTGACTTTTGCAGAGAGAATTGCCTCACGACATCTGTTTCTGAGGTTGCTACTAAGACTGGACCATCTTTTCTCTCTGAGTTTTCGGATGTCTTCTCTGAGAGTGGAGTTCAGGATTTGCCCCCGCACAGGGAGTACGATTGCCCTATTAATCTCATCCCAGGCGCCAAGCTGCCTAAATCTCGTTTATACAATCTTTCCCAACCTGAAAGGATCGCTATGCGTGCTTATATCTCTGAGAGTCTGAGAAAAGGACACATACGACCCTCGAAGTCACCTGTTGCCGCTGTTTTTTTCTTTGTTACGAAAAAAGATGGTTCTTTAAGACCTTGTCTGGATTTCAGGGAGCTGAACAGTATCACTATTCGTGACCCTTATCCGCTTCCTCTGATCCTGGACCTGTTTAACCAGGTTGTTGGGGTTAAAGTCTTTTCCAAATTAGATCTAAGAGGGGCATACAACCTGGTCAGGGTCAGAGAAGGAGACGAATGGAAGACGGCCTTCAATACCCCTGAGGGCCATTTTGAATATGTGGTTATGCCTTTTGGTTTGATGAATGCCCCAGCCGTTTTTCAGCATTTCGTGAACAGCATTTTTTATCATTTGATGGGAAAATTTGTATTAGTGTATTTGGATGACATTTTGATTTTTTCTCCTGATTTCAAAACTCATAAGGAACATTTACGTCAGGTCTTGCTCATCCTGCGGGAGAATAAAGTATATGCGAAACTGGAAAAATGTGTGTTTGCGGTTCCAGAAATTCAATTTCTGGGGTTTCTTCTCTCCGCTTCTGGTTTTTGCATGGACCACAAGAAGGTCCGCGCTGTGCTTGAGTGGGAGCTTCCTGAGAATCAGAAGGCGCTGATGCGTTTTTTGGGCTTTGCCAATTATTACAGGAAGTTTATTTTGAATTATTCCTCTATTGTTAAACCATTCACTGATATGACCAGAAAGTGGGTAGATTTTTCTTCTTGGTTCGGTAGAGGCGCGTAAGGCTTTTTCTAATATCAAGGAGAGTTTTGCTTCCGCTCCCATCTTGGTACAACCTGATATTTCTCTACCCTTCATAGTTGAGGTTGATGCTTCTGAGGTGGGTGTGAGTGCGGTCTTGTCTCAGGGTTCCTCTCCTGCCAAATGGCGACCGTGTTCCTTTTTCTCGAAAAAACTCTCCTCCTCAGAGAGAAATTTACGATGTGAGAGATAGGGAATTGTTGGCCATCAAGTTGGCTTTTGAGGAATGGCGCCATTGGCTGGAGGGAGCCAGACACCCTATTACCGTGTTTACTGACCATAAAAATCTGGCCTACTTGGAGTCAGCCAAGCGTCTGAACCCGAGACAGGCCAGATGGTCTTTGTTCTTTTCAAGATTTAATTTTGTTGTCACGTTCCGCCCTGGAGTTAAGAATGTGTCACGTTGAATGTGTCACGTTGTTTTCCGGAAGGCAGGAATTTTGAAGACCCGGGTCCCATTTTGGCTGAAGGTTTGGTGGTCTCTGCTCTTTTTTCTGAATTGGAGGCAGAGGTGCAGGCAGCCCAGTCAGAGGCTCCTGATCTTTGTCCTCCTGGGAGGTTGTTTGTGCCTCTCGCTTTAAGACACAAGATTTTTAAGGAACACCACGATACGGTCCTTGCTGGGCACCCGGGGGCAAGAGCCACACTGGATCTCATCGCTCAGAGATTCTGGTGGCCTGCGCTTCGTAAGTCGGTTGAGGGTTTTGTGGCAGCCTGCGAGACTTGTGCTCGTGCCAAAGTCCCTCATTCACGGCCATCAGGTCCTCTCCTTCCCTTACCCATTCCTTCCCATCCTTGGACACATCTGTCCATGGACTTCATAACGGACCTGCCTCGTTCCTCGGGGAAGACTGTGATTCTGGTGGTGGTGGACCGTTTTATCAAAATGGTGCATTTCATCCCTTTTCCTGGTTTGCCCAATGCTAAGACGCTGGCATTTATTGATCACATTGACAAATTGCACGGTATTCCTTCAGACATAGTCTCTGATAGGGGCACGCAGTTTGTTTCCAGATTCTGGAAGGCTTTCTGTTCTCGCTTGGGGGTTCGGTTGTCATTCTCTTCTGCTTTCCACCGGCAGTCGAATGGCCAGACAGAGCGCGTCAATCAGAATCTGGAGACATATCTGCGCTGTTTTGTGGCGGAGAATCAAGAGGATTGGTGTTCTTTTTTGTCCCTTGCTGAGTTTGCTTTAACAAACTGTCGTCAGGAGTCCTCTGATAAGTCACCATTTTTTGGTGCATATGGGTTTCATCCGCAGTTTGGGACTTTCTCGGGAGAGGGGTCTTCTGGTTTACCTGATGAGGACAGATTTTCCTCGTCTTTGTCATCTATTTGGCAAAAGATTCAGGATAATCTAAAGAGCATGAGTGAGAGATATAAGCGTGTGGCAGATAAGAGACGTGTACTTGGTCCGGACCTGAATGTTGGTGATCTGGTGTGGTTGTCTACCAAGAATATCAAATTGAAGGTTCCCTCCTGGAAGTTGGGTCCTAGGTTTATTGGGCCTTACAAAATCCTGTCTGTCATCAATCCTGTTGCCTACCGTCTTGATCTTCCTCAGACTTGGAAGATCCATAATGTTTTTCATAAGTCCTTATTGAAACCTTATGTTCAACTCATTGTACCCTCGCCTTTGCCTCCTCCTCCGATTATGGTTGATGGGAATCTTGAATTTCAGGTCTCTAGGATTGTGGATTCTCGTCTTGTCCGCGGTTCTCTTCAGTACCTTGTTCATTGGGAGGGTTATGGTCCTGAGGAGAGGATGTGGGTCCCAGTGACGGACATTAAGGCCTCTCGTCTCATCAGGGTTTTCCATAGGTCCCATCCTGAGAAGGTGGGTTCTGAGTGTCCGGAGTCTACTCGTAGAGGGAGGGGTACTGTCACAACCAGACAGCTGAGAAGCTCTGACAGAGGCCTTTCAGAACCTCCTCCTTGAGTTTTCTTTGTTGTGGTAATCAGTTCCTCATCTCGTTAGCTTCTCTCAGCTGTCATGTAGTTGGACTGATTGCTTCCCTTTAAATTCCTCCGCATAATGCTTTACTCGGCGGCTTATACTTCTTCCTGGAGTGTGTGTGCATGCTGATCCTGTTTCCCAGTCTGCTACAAAGTTAAGTGCTGTACATTTATCTGTTATTTTCTGTTTGACCCTGACCCTGACTCCCTCCGTGTCTGGTGTAGGGAGCCGGTGGTCGTGTCCCCTCACTATTGTAGGGTGTTCAGGGGTTATATAGTCGAGGTACGTGGATATGCAACCATCCACCTTTGGGATCTTTGCATAGGCTGAGCAGCCAGGGAAAGTGCTAGGTCTTGTGCAGGGGTCTCCCTTTTGGTTCCTTAGCTTTGGATCCAGTGAGTCATATATGCATGTTGCTTTGTCTTGTTTCCTGTACACCGTCCGTGACAGATACATCATGGAATACGCAACCTTCAGGGATCGCAGATGTTTCTTTATGTCTAGGAATTTCGCTCTCCGTCTTTGCACTTCTTGAGAGAAGTCGGGACACAGGGACACCTTATTTCCATTAATCGTAAGATCCGCCAGCTCCCTGGCTTTTCTCAAAATAATGTCCCGATCTCTGTAATGCAGCAATTTCACCAGCATGGGTCTCGGAGGCACCCCCGGCGGTAACGGTCTGGTGGGAACTCTATGAGCTCTCTCTATAGCAAAAAACTGCGTCAGCACCTCTGCTCCAAACTGATTCTTGAGCCAGGTTTAGAAGAACTCTGCCGGGTGATTCCCCTCAGCTCTCTCAGGTATGCCAACTATTCTAATATTATTCCGGCGGGCCCGGTTTTCCAGGTCATCCTGTTTGGCAGCAATGACATCCACCCTGCTGACGTACTCTCTCATATCTCTTTTCAGGGGGGGTAAAATATCCTCTACTCCACCCATTCTGTCTTCCAGGGCTGTGGTACGTTCTGCCAATTTTCTCATATCATTGCGGACAATGGTAACGTCCTCTTTTATGGCTCCTACCTTTTCAGTAAGAGTAGCCCGTGACTTGCCACAGCTAGTTATGGCCGCCATCACATCTTTCAGAGTAGGTTCATCCACATCAGACTCTGCAGCCCCCATAGTGTTTGCATCCTTGTCAGGGCACAGTGGAGAGAATCTGTTATTCTGGTCAATGTACTCCCCAGACGACTCCTCCATTTCAGGATCAGAGTCCATTTGTACATCCCCCTTCACAGTTGCTTGCCTCTTTTGGGACCCTTTGCTCACCGCCACTGCAGAGGTCCTAGCGAATCTTTCAAGCCTGGCCGCAGCGTCCCGTTGTGTCTCTGCTGCCGGCACTGTCGGCCTGGAGTTGCCGCGCCGGCGCCATTTTGGGCCTCCCTCTCCACAACTCTCCCGTCTTTCTTCAGTTTCATTGCGGTGGGACGTGAGCTCCGAGACGATCCAGGGGCCGGCGGTGTATTCAGGAGCCGAACCGGAGCCTCCCCCTAGCGCTCAATATGGATATCAGTGGGTTTCAGGATGATTTATCCAAACGGTGCAGAGGAGCTCGGCCGGCGTGCTGCCGCTCACATGCTCTGCTTAGCTCCGCCCCACAAAAAATCATTCTCAGGGAGTCCTTTTTTATGGCCAGGATGGCTCCAGACTCCCCAGACAAAACTTTCTGAATTAAACTCATTAATGACATGCTCCTGTTTGTCATAGTGGTATACTAGCACCATAAGTCCCCCAATAAGTTAAATATGGTGTGGGCCCTGTGGTGTGCTCTTCTGGTGTTGTCTTTTGTCTAGGTATGCAATACACAGACACAGCCATCCGGAAAATGTAATTCATCAGACCAGACTGCCTTCTTCAATAGCTCCAGGGTTCAGTTCTGATCTTTAAGTGCCCATTGTGAGCACTTTCAGTGGTGGACAGTGGTCAGCATTGGAAATTCTGGCTGGTCTGTGAGTATGCAGTCCCATGTGCAGCAAGTTGCGGTGCACTATATGTTCTGACACTTTTCTATCATAGTCAGCATTAAAGGGGTTCCCGCCGATCAGCTGTATGAAGAGGAGGCGTGCGCCAGCACTGCCTACTCTTCACTGTTTTCCTTCTCACCGTCGCCTCTGCAGCGGTGAGTAGGTGTAATTACACCTAACCGTCCCATTCACTTGTATAGGATCGATCTGTCTGATTGAAATGAATGGGACGGCTTGGGTGTAACACCTTCTCACCGCTGCAGAGGCGACGGCGAGAAGGTAAACAGTGAAGAGGAGGCAGCGCTGTCACACCGCTCGCCTCCTCTTCAAACAGCTGATCAGCGGGGTTGCCGGGTGTCGGACCCCCACCGATCTGAAATTGATGACCTATCCTGAGGATAGGTCATCAATATTAAAAACCTGAAGAACCCCTTTAAGGAACTAGTCATGCATGTAATACTACTGTAACTAAGAAGCTGTGTAATTGGTTTCATCCCAGTTCAGTTGTATAAATATATTTTGAAGCCTTTAATTGTCGGCAGCTGTGTCATGTGATCCCCAGTCTAAGAAAATCCATCCTGGCAGTTGTCAGACGACTCCTCCCCACAATGTCCACCCTTCTTGTTCCTCTGTACAGTATGTTCCCCTAAACATAGAGTGCTGCTAAAGATATTGTTTCTAATGGACCAGGAGTAAATCCAGAGAAAAGAAGGAGAGATATTATGGCCTGATAAAGGCACTGGTTCACTGCTGAACCGCGTTGTCTTCAAAAAAGCTTTCATCTTGAACTCCAGCAGCCAGACTCTCTCACATTCTACTGGCAGTGCGGCAAGATTCTCATTTTTCCTTCTTCTCATTGGATTTTCTTTCCTTTCAAGGATGTCACAGCAGCTAGCTTTATGTGATATTCACCATATTGTCCTCTTTAAAGTTGAACCTAATTAGCACAACAGCTCAAGGTTGAGTCTCCACCTATTTGAATTTTATATTGCTTTATTAATATTGGTGATACTGCCTATGGCACACCTTGCATGGTTTTATCTTCTCAACTTAATGGACCGAAAGGGCATTGACATAGTAGATGAGCTACAATAGTAAGCTACAGAGGTACAAACGTCCCTCACTGATACTGTCTGTCTAGAATATCTGTGTGTGCCATGTGCAGAATGTTCAGTGTATTTTTTTAGATGCTGCTTGTGATTATTCCTTCTGTATTTAGGGGCTGATATAGATAAATGTATCACAACAGAAGGCAGGGGCGACAGGATGATGCTGTACTACAGTCCCTCCATTTCCATGTAGTTGACATTTCAGAGAACTGATGGCTTGTGTTCAACCCAAGGTGGAGCATCCGAAGCCGACATTACTTTTCCAAAAAAGCTGTACCAGCCCTGCACACATTGAGCAGAAGGTGGGCCAGTCCTTGGGCCTCTTGGTGTCTGGTAGAGTTCACGCCAGCGCTGATGTATAGAGTAGTAACTATGGTCAAGGACAATATATGTTGTTCACAGCCCACTGGGTAAATGTGATTCTGGCCCATGCACACCAGCAACTTGGGCAGATGATGGTAATTCTACCTCTTTTTTTATGCTGGGATTTCAGCACCAATGTCCTCTTCTGCCCCCTCATCCTCCACCTTAGACTTACCCTACCCTCTAGGCACAGTTCACAGTGGTCCTCCAGCATGTCACCAATGAAAAGCTAGATGTTGTTATACAGTTCTGCACCTGGTCAACCTTTGCGAACGGAGCCACACTGGGGAGGAACTGCTCGACGTCATCAATAAAGAAATCAAACACTGGCTATCTCCTCGACAACTGGAGATAGGAACCACGGTTACTAATAATGGGAAGAACATTTTGTCTGTGCTGCGTCAGGGAGAACTGACCCATGCACCCTTCATGGTGCATGTCTTCAATCTCATTGTCACCTAGTTCCTCAGGTCTTCCACTAAACTGCAAGAGCTGTTAAAAATGTCCAGGAAACTGTGCATGCACTTTAGCCACTCTTACCATGCAAAATATGCCCTCCTTGAGCTACAAAGGCAAAATGTTCTTCCCCAACATCACTTGATATGCAATGTTTCCACCTGTTGGAACTCCACGCTCCATATGTTAGACCTCCTGTACGAGCAGAGGAAGGTGGTCAACGATTTTTTAATGCCGCAGGTGGACAGGTCTACTCCCTGTTGTGACTTTCATGTTAGCCAGTGGCAGCTCATTTGTGACAAGTGCCGTTCAGGCCCTTTGAGAAGGCCACTTTATTTGTCAGTCGGCAGAACTAAGAGATGAACGATCTAATTCCACTCCTTAACATCCTGGAAGGGATGGTGAGAAATCAGACTGGCAAGAGGACAGACAAGGCACCTACATCTTACGGCCACTGGAGCCCTGAGGAGGATGAACTGGCAGAGGAGGAGGGTGCGGATGAGTAGGAGGACATAAACGCCCAGGAATTTTATATACAACTTCTTACAACCTAAGCGACAGGAGAGGAGCAGGAGGAGCTGGACGGTGATGAGAAAGATGATGCAGATGGCCCCGACAGACCGTGGAAGTATGCAGTGAAGATGGAGGCTGGGATGCATGCTTTTTTTGTTTGTGTTTTGACAGCTGCATTGTAAGGATTCAGCAGAAGGGGACACAAGGGAATTTTTTAGACCTTCTGAAAGGGATGCAAAAATGGACTACTATAGAGACATGCTGTGTAGTTGGTTGGTTGCTGCCTCCAAGCACCATCACCCATCCTCAGGAAGGTCTGACCAGGGGAGCCTCTGTGCTTACACTCCACTGCCATGACTGTTGGTGGTGTTGGGGTGCTGTTGCCACCCTCCCCACTATCTCATGGCGCCATTACTGTCACTGTTACTGCCACAGCTACTGCTTCCACCCTCTGCACTCTGTCATGGGACCACTACTGTCACTGTTACTGCCACAGCTGCTGCTTCCACCCTCCTCACTCTGTCACAGGGCCACTATGTCTCTGTTAATGCTGCTGCCCTCTCCCCACCCTGTCATGGGGCCATTACTGTCACTGTTACTGCCACAGCTACTGCTTTCACCTTTCCCACTCTGTCATGGGACCACTTCTGTCACTGTTACTGCCACAGCTGCTCCTGCCACCCTCATCACTCTGTCATGAGGCCACTCTGTCACTGTTACTGCTGCTGCCCCCTCCCCACTCTGTCATGGGGCCACTATTGTCACTTTTACTGCCACTGCTGCAGCTACTGCCGCCACCCTCCCAACTCTGTTATGGGGCCACTACTGTCACTGTTACTGCCACTGCTGTTGCTGCCACCCTCCCCACTCTGTCATGACGCCACTACTTGAATATTGGTGCACTGCACAGTTATGTACATGGCAATAAATTGTAGCAGAGTCGGTAGTTCAGCAGTCTCCTATGCTCTCCTTGCAGTTTATTTTCCAAGGCTTCACACTGAGATTGGGCCACCAAGTGGGAAGAATATGATTAGGCAGATTAGCCTGGATATACCTGACTTATCAAGATTCATGACAAATGAATTCAGAAGGAATAACATTTCTTATCACCCAGGCAGCCCCGCTGACTTGAGCATTGGAGCATGCTAAGGCAGCACTAAAGCCCGCCCATCAGAGCCGGTGACGTCACCGAATACACTGCTAGGCGGAAGCCTCCGCCCAGCAGTGTGTTATTGTAAACAAAAAGAGCCCTTGCCCTGCGCGATCTAGCACAGGGCAAGGGAGCGCATCCAAGCATGAAATGCTCCGATGCTAACATCAGTGGGGCTGCCTGGGTGAAATTATGGGTATGTCCAGGTTCAGCTCTGAACCTGGACAACCCCTTTAAGCCATGCTGCCATGTTCTTTGTAGGAAGAAGAGGCTTTCTTCAGACAAATCTTCCAAACAAGTCATGCTTAATCAGTCTTTTTCGAATTGTACTGTCATGAACTTGAATATGTAACATGATAATTAAATTTGTAAATTTTCTGAGAGTTGCAGGCTCTGACCTTTGGGTAAATTTGCTAGGACATCCACTCCTGGGAATATTGTCAACTTTATTAAATGTTTACCACATATGAATAACCTTTCTCACTGTAGAATGATGCACTTTAAACCAAGAAAATCGCTGTATAACTCTTCCCAAATTGATGGGCAGCAACAACTGCTTCTCTAAAATCAATGCTGATGCCAATCCTCCTTGGCATTGTGTTAACACACACCTGACTGCTCCAGACCTAGGAAATTTGTATAGAGGTGCTCACTAGGAGTGAGCGACTCGAGCTTCTGGTCCAAAATGCAACATCGATTCATTCCTAGAGATGAGTGGACCCGTGGATGTTTGGGTTCGCCGGGTTCACCAAAACTCGAACCCCAACCCCGTTGAAGTTAATGGGGACCTGAACTTTGGTGCACTAAAATGGCTGTAAAATAGTCTTAAGTAAGGGCTAGAGGGCTGCAAAAGTAAGCAAAATGGGGGTAAGAGCAGGACAGTTGCCCTGCAAACAAAAGTTGGTAGGGAAATTACTTAAAATAACATAGGATAAAAAAAATAATAGTCCTGAACTAGGAGGCGGAGGTCAAAGTGCAGTAGGAGGTTGAGGAGGCGGTGGACATGGCGGTAGTGGAGTAGCATGGCGGCAGTGGCGTAGTGACTGCTTTTGCGCTCTGCTCCCTCTTTTGATGTACGGCTGGCGCTGTGTGACCACCACCTCTTCCTCCCAACTGCACATGTCACTCGCATGACCTTGATTCCATGTGGAGTCTAGGACCTCATCATCCTCCACATCATCTTCCACCCACTCTTCACCCCTGCCCTCCTTGCCAGTCTGCACACTGCAGAAAGCCGCAGCAGTTGGCATCTGTGTTTCGTCATCATCAGAGACATGCTGTGGTAGTCTGGCCTCACCATTCGTACACCGGTATTTGGTCCTACAAAATGACACTGAACGTCCTGTTGCATACGTGCACCTGAGGAAGGTGTTTCATTTGGGCGTGTAGCTGGCTCAGAACGACCACATCCTCTCCCTGCAACAGGAGCTCCACCAGCAACAGCAGCACCACGACCAGGGCCACATCTCTTATTTTATGCTCTCCTCATTCTTTGAGGTCACCCACCGAACTAACAGACAGATTAACTATATTAATTTCCCTGTCACATATGCAGTGCAGGTGTACCTCACACCAAAAATCGCTATGTCGCCCACCAAACTAACAGACGGATTAACTATATTAATTTCCCTGTCACATATGCAGTGCATGTGTACCTCATACCAGAAATGGGAATATGTCACCGGCCGAACTAACAGACGGATTAACTATATTAATTTCCCTGTCACACATGCAGTGCTTGTGTGTCTCACACCAAAAATGGGTATATGTCACCGGCCAAACTAAAAGTAAGATTATATTAATTTCCCTGTCACATATGCAGTGCACGTGTATCTCACACCAAAGATGGTATATGTCACTTATCGAACTAACAGACAGATTAACTATTATATTTTCATGTCAGGGGTACATAAATGGTGCATTGCACCTACAAAAAATCACTATAGGTCAACCCACAGAATTAACAGCCAGATTTTTAATTATATTTCTGTTTCAGGAGTGCAAAGCTGGTGTATTGCACCCACAAAAAATCATTATAGGTCACCCACAAAACAAACAGCCAGATTCCTAACACTCTGCTTTGCTTCAGCTGCCTGCTTCCTGTCCCTGCACTATTCATAGCTGATGGGCGGTGCTACGCGTGATCCAGCTTGTATAGCGGTTGGGTCATATGATGCACCATTACTAGGCATGGCTGTGATGGCTTCTAAGTGCCCACAGCTTAAAAGCTTGTTGATTGGCTGCCCTGCAGCTTTTCAAAAGCTTTATTAAATGCCCGAACACCGAACTCGAACCCAAACTTTTCTGGCAAATTTCGAGTCCAGGTACCTGAACTCGCAGAGTTCTGTACTGCCCCGAACTTTACAGTTCGGGTTCACTTAACACTATTTATTCACCAACTTCGTTTTAATGTTGTACGGAGACCTGTCTCTGTACAGCATTTAAATGTATGTGCTTTGCAAAGGCAAAATTAGTTAGGTTTGAAGTAGCGTGAGACTTTGGTGAATAACTTCGGCCTTTGATTCTGCGACTTCGGATTCCTGTTTTAAAATGTTTTTAAATTTGTAGACTTGAAGTTATTCACCAAAGTCTCACGTGACTTTGGACTTAATGAATTTTTCCTCCGTGAAGCACATACATATTAATGCTGTACAGAGACAGGTCTCCGTAAACCATTAAAACAAAGTTGGGGAACAGATCTTGCATTCAAAGCTCGATTTGCTCACACTTGCTGATTTGATGAGCAGCACTTGGCTGCTACTTGGCTGCTACTTACTATTCTAAATTCTATGAAAGCAGTAAGGCTAGGGCTGAACGGTGACATGTGTCGCATGACAGTGCTGTGACTCCGACACGACAGTAGCACCAAAATCCAACTTGGATGGATTTTTTGCGACTGTCGTGTCACAGACACATGTCGCAGTGCAACACCATTGACAACCATTATAAAAAATTGTTGAGAGACCTTGGTGTGAAAAAAAGTCACACGACACATGTCGACATGTAGCCCTAGGCTAAGAGTGCACACACAGCTGCTGTAATTTGTCATGTGTTGTTCATCTGAGATTGTGGTTACCTAATTTTGAGACCCTCTAGGGACTTGATGTTTTGGTTTATTATGTCCTGATATGTAAAACCATAAAATTCAAAGAGGGTGTACTCAGTTCTTTTCATAACTGTACACAGTGTCAGACTGGGGTGCCCAGTAATTTTTTTTTTTGGGGGCCCACCGTATGGATACATTCAAATATTACCTGGTCACACAAGATGCTACCAGATGATTGAATATGGGGGTCCCTGCAGCAATTTTGAGAAGGTAGGTCCTGGGGAAAAGAGGATACTGGCTAGCTTTCCTCTTTACCTAGAAGTCATCTCAGCTATCTGACCGTGTCTATAATAGTAAACTGGGTAGATTCTTCAATTATCTATCAAGTTTTTTATATGAACATAGGCTGGTTAAGGTGCTGTACATTAAATATATGTATGTAGTGCAGTAAGTCTACTGTGTTTTGTGCCACTTATGCAGGGGTGGGAGACTATGGGTCTACCTTGTTCAGGGACCCGCCGCAAGATTCATGTGTACCCCTGTAGGCCAGTCCGAGCCTGAATGTATTTGATGTAAATTGTAGTGAAGATAATCCTCTTGCTGGTGACTGTATTAGTGAGTTATAGGCAACCTCATGGTCCTCAGCTGTGTCTTGTGACCAACACTCTGACTCTCCAAGTGACACAACATCCTATGTCAGTTTCTCCATTCATTCCTAAAAAAACATTCCCATAAAAGCCTTTATGTGAGCTTATATATTATCACGATTGCCACAAATTCTCCACAGGGGCTCACAGACTACAAAATTTGTTGACTACTGTGCATAGGAAATTTAATAGCACAAGCTTTCTGCTGATGATCATAGTGCTTTCCAAAAGCAGTGTTTAAAGTGGGGTAGAAGATAAGACATGATGGGTGTGAATAAGAACCTGACTGTATGAGCCCATGTTTATGACCTCAGAGTATGATCAGAAGGATTCTTCTCATCCCCATCCTAATTTGATATTCTGCATTTGAAATGCATTTGGTACGGACTGAAGTTGCTTAACATTTTTGGGTACCAATTTGAAGTACATTATAGCTCTTGAGCATGCAAATGTTCGTCAAAATATTCAGTGTATTTGCTAACTGCATTCTTGACCCAATTTTTCTCTACATTGGGTTCTTTGTGTGTATTACAAAACTGTAACTTACTGGGAAGATTTAGAACTTTTTGTGCATTTTTATGGGAAAAATGGGAACTCCAGATGTTAGCTAAGATTCTTTGGGAATTTTGAAACACAAGACACGTGCATTTTCTTGCTAATGATGTTTTACATTGGTGTGTATTTTTTGTATTCATGGTGTTTTTTTGTTAAACACAATGTTGTACTAATGGCACTTTTTTCTAAAAATACAATTCGCCTATGTGTGAAGAGAAAAAAGGCCATAAAAAAATGCATGCAACATGCAAAAAAAAAGCATGCATTTTGCCAGCATTTTTAGTGGTCAAATGCCAATGCAAATTTATGTATGGAGGGGACCTTAAGCTAATTATCAGATTGAATTACATTTATAAAGCCCCAATGCCATTTATTAACACTTTCTTCTTAGACAACTATATAGAAAAAATAAATGGGAAAAGGAAGAGAAAAAAATTAAGATTTTGAATTCTTTTTGTGGATTTTGAATTGCTGGTTCAGCAATGTTAGCCGTAAGGCAAAAGATGAAATACTACATTTCAGACAATACACTTACTGCAGGGCAGGCCAGCACCTCCAAGGGGTAAAGGGCAAGATCAGGCCATGTGCCCAATTTGGAGACCCAGAAGTTTCAGGGGCTGACCCCTGTCAGTCAGTTCGTGTAGGCGTGAGGAGCCATTGTGGTCATACTGTCACAGATTAGAGTGGGGGTAACTCTAATCCGTCTGATGTTAACGTAAGTGGAACCTGCTTGACCAGGACAACAGAGTTAGGGAGCAGGTCACCTCCTAGAGCATCCCTAATCTGACCCTGACTCCTAGCTGTATGAGCCGACCTTGATGGTAGGAGGGCTCATACTCAGGAACCTCGGATCTCTACTAACCCTCTGCAGATCCCTGAGCTAGGAGCTGGGTAGACAACCTGTTCCTCCATGGCAGGAGAGTGAAAGACTTCCATCCCTACCTGCCAGAGACACACTGACTGGATCCCGTGCTCAACTGCTGATGTCCACACCCAACATAAAAGGACACAGCACACACACATAAACACACAGGAACCCAGAACCATAGCTGCAATAACAACACATAAACATAAAATAACATCATGGAACATAAACTTATGACTACAAGGGTGGCCCTCACTGGCAAATGGTATATAACCAGGAGGATGACTCCAGCTAACCATGGCTGAAGTACCCCTCAGATACTGGCATCCAGCAGGAGCTAAATAGCCCCAAGTAGCCACACCCACACACAGACACACCCAGTGTTCACACACAAAGAAGGGAATTAACCCTTCCAAAACCAGGCAAGGGATGGAAACTACTAAAAGGGGAAAAAGCACAAAGAAGCACACACTTCACCTGTTACCGCGGGCAACGGCATGGGTGGCAACCATCTCCTGGGGATTAGCCATAGGGCCGATACACTGCCACCACATGCACACAACACCACACGTTGCCACGGGCAACCACAAGTGAAGGAAAGTGTCACAGTCCACACATAACATAAACCCCGTGCACACCAGACATAGAAAGTGTATACATACACCCACACATAGTCAAAGGCAACCGCATGCATCAACAGTGAGATGCCTAGCAACCCGCTCAGGCTACTACACTGCCCATAAACACCTGTTGTCCGTGGCAACAGCACTTGAGGCAAACAACTAACAGCCCCCAGCTGCGGTTGACAAAACTCCCAGACCGCGGGCAACTGCATGCGGCTTCCAAGGAGTCACGACTATGAACATGACAGGCGTGACAGGCGCGCGGCAATTACCCACTCCCGACTCGGGGAGGTAGTGACGATAAATAACAATTCAGGACTCTTAAGATGCCCTGTTATTGGAATGATTAATAAAATATTATAGGGAATATCACTGTGGTATTTTTGTAAACGTTAGCCAGGAGAGGCCCTGCTGCCGCTTTATTGACTCTAGCTAACTCCTGCCTGATCGCACGTCCCTGTGACGTCCACCATCCATTTGGATATCTTCTCTATCAACTATCGATGTTCTTTTCTGAGCCTACCATGTTGATCACGGTTATCGGCGAATCAGGGTTCCACGCCGGAGAGGGAGCGTAAGAAAGAGAGACCACATCAAAGGGAGGTTAATTGTTTCAAATTAAAAATGATAGAGTGGAAATGTGGGACAAAATATAAAAGTATAAATGTGGGACAACTTTTTAAAGTTTAGGTATTGAATGAAAGGATGTGGAGCGCATCAATTAAAGGGCTTCTGTCAGCCCACTAAACCGTTTTTTTTTTTGTTTTGTTTACTAATAATCCCTATACTGCGAGCTCTGCATACATAAGTTAAATAATCATTTTGGTTCAGTAGAATTTGATAAAAAGCTATATTTAAAATATGCAAATTACCTTGCTACCAGCAAGTAGGGCGGCTAAGTGCTGGTAGCAGCCGCATCCTCCGATCCTGTCAATCACAATGCGGAGGGGGCGTCATTAGGATCGGAGGATGCGGCTGCTACCAGCAAGTAGCCGCCCTACTTGCTGGTAGCAAGGTAATTTGCATATTTTAAAAATAGCTTTTTATCAAATTCTACTGAACCAAAATGATTATTTAACTTATGTATGCAGAGCTCGCAGTATAGGGATTATTAGTAAACAAAAAAAAAAAAGGTTTAGTGGGCTGACAGAAGCCCTTTAATGAAAAATTTCTTAAGGCTACTTTCACACTAGCGTTCTGCTGTCCGCTCGTGAGCTCCGTTTGAAGGAGCTCACGAGCAGAGCAGAACGCTTCCGTCCAGCCCTGATGCAGTCTGAATGGATGCGGATCTGCTCAGACTGCATCAGTCTGGCGGCGTTCAGCCTCCGCTCCGCTCGCCTCCGCACGGCCAGGCGGACAGCTGAATGCTGCTTGCAGCGTTCGGGTGTCCGTCTGGCCGTGCGGAGGCGTGCGGATCCGTCCAGACTTACAATGTAAGTCAATGGGAACGGATCCGCTTGAAGATGACACCATATGGCTCAATCTTCAAGCGGATCCGTCCCCCATTGACTTTACATTGAAAGTCTGAACGGATCCGCTCAGGCTACTCTCGCACTTAGAAATTTTTCTAAGTTGTTAATGCAGACGGATCCATACTGAACGGAGCCTCCGTCTGCATTAATATGATCGAATCCGTTCAGAACGGATCCGATCAAACGCAAGTGTGAAAGTAGCCTAAATTGTATTCCCTGTTAACTATGCAGAGCAGGGGTTTCTATCTGGCAAAATTAGAAAAATGTCACCTGATAATGTAACAGACGATTTTTTTAAATTTACTATGCAGAGTGACATCCACCATCCATTTGGATATCTTCTCTATCAACTTTCGATGTTCTTTTCTGAGCCTACCATGTTGATCACGGATATCGGCGAATCAGTGTTCCCCACTGGCGAGGGAGCGTGAGAAAGAGAGACCACATCCAAGGGAAATAAATGTATACATTTTTTGGGTGATTGAGCGGAAATATGTGAAAAATTATTGAGGCTCAAGTGTGGAACAAATTATTGAAGCGCAATTGTGGGACAAATTAGTCAAGGGCAATTTTGGGACAAATTATTGAAGCGCAAATGTGGTACAACTTGTTAAAGTTTCAGCATTGAATGAAAGGAGGTGGCGTGCATCAATTAAAGAAGAATTTCTGAAATTTTATTCCCTGTCACCTATGCAGAGCAGGGGTTTATTCACGTCCAAAACTGTAAAATGTCAACCCAATAATGTAACAGAAAAATTACAGAAATGTATTAACCTGTCTACTTGGTAGAGCAGAGGTCTATGACAGAAAACAATGATTATTTATTAAGCTGTCAACTAGGTAGAGGAGGAGTATATTACACCCAAAAATTGGTGAATTTCACCTAAAAATGTAACTGACAATTATTAATTTTTTTACCTGTCTACTAGGTATAGCAGTGGTATATCACACCCAAAAATTGGTGAATTTCACCCAAAAATACATCACACCCAAAAATTGGTGAATTTCACCCGAAAATGTAACTGAGAATTTTTTTAATTTTTTTTACCTGTCTACTAGGTATAGCAGTAGTACGTCACACCCAAAAATTGGTGAATTTCACCCAAAAATGGAACTGACAAAGTAGTGAAATGACATAAAATAAACTTTGTACAAATAAAAAAATAAATTAGATTTATGAGGTGGAGTTCCATATGGAGTAGGAGTTTGAGAAGGCGGTGGACGTAGCGGTGTAGGTGGAAGCGGCGGTGGAGGAGGACAAGGTAGCCAACACAGGTTTTTTGTTTTAATTTAAAAAAAATATTAAATTAGGGAACACTCCAAAAGAGAGTGAAATATCCAAAATACAAGAATAAGCAATGGTGCTGCAGTATGACAATGGCTGGTTAAGGCCGGCATACATGTCTATTCTGCACAAGGTACGGACAAGTCCTGTGGGATCCATGCCTGGTTCATTTTAATGAACGTGAGCTTGTCCACATTGGCTGTAGACAGGCGGCTGCGCTTGTCTGGGATGAAGACCCCTGCCGTGCTAAACACACGTTCAGATAATACACTGGCTGCAGGGCAGGCCAGCACCTCCAAGGCGTAAAGGGCAAGCTCAGGCCATGTGCCCAATTTGGAGACCCAGAAGTTGATGGAGGCAGACCCGTCATTCAGTACGTGTTAGCGTGTGCACACATACTGCTCCACCATGTTGGTGAAATGCTGCCTCCTAAGACGTCCCATAACAGCTGGTGGTGCGGGTTGTTGTGGCATGCTGACAAAGCTTTTCCACATTTCGGCCATGCTAACCCTGCCTTCTGAGGTGCTGGCGGTGCCCCAGCTGCGTTGGCGATCTCTTCCTCCTCCTCTGACTTCGTCTTGTGCTTCCACTGTGCCCCAGCTGTCAGATGGTAATGCCACCAGCAGCGTGTCTACCAGCGTGCGCTTGTAGTCGCGTATCTTCCGATCACGCTCCAGTGAGGGAATTAAGGACGGTATGTTGTCCTTGTAATGGGGATCCAGCAGTGTGGCCACCCAGTAATTAGCACAAGTTAGAATATGGGCAACTCGGTGGTTAGAATATGGGCTACAGGCATGTGATCGCTCATGTGTGCCAGGCTGCCTAGAGGCAACGAAAAGCTGTCCTCTGTGGGAGGTGTATCATCTGTGTCCTCTATATCCCCCCCAGCCACGCACTAGTGATGGCCATGAGCTGGTCTAGGTGCCACCCTGCTGTGAACATGGTTCCTCCTCCTCCATCTCCTCCTCCTCATCCTCCACCTCGTCATCCTCCAGACCTGTGCCCTGGCTGGACAATAGTGTACCTGGCGTTTGTGGGTGCAGGAACCCACCCTCGGAGCCATTTGTGAATGACTGGCCGGAAACCCTACGAAATGATCCCTCTTTCTCCTCCTCCTCCTATGCCACATCCTCTTCCATCATCGCCAGCAGCGTTTTTTCAAGGAGGCATAGAAGTGGCATAGTAACGCTAAGAACGGCGTTATCGGCACTGGCCATGTTGGTAGAGTACTCGATACAGCGCAACAAGGAACACAGGTCTCGCATGGAGGCCCAGTCATTGGTGGTGAAGTGGTACTGTTCTGCAGAGCGACTCACCTGTGCGTGCTGCAGCTGAAACTGCACTATCGCCTGCTGCTGCTCGCACAGTCTGGCCAGCATGTTCAAGGTGGAGTTCCACCTTGTGGGCACGTTGCATATGAGGCGGTCAGCGGGAGGGCCGAAGTTACGTTGCAGCGCAGATAGGAGAGCAGCAGCAGGGTGAGAACGCTGAAAGCGCGCACAGACGGCCCACACTTTATGCAGCAGCTCTGATATCGGGGTAATTTTTAAGGAATCTCTGCACCACCAAATTCAGCACATGCACTAGGCAAGGGATGTGAGTCAAACCGGCTAGTCCCAGAGCTTCTACGTGATTTTGCCCATTATCATCGCACACCAGCAGGCCGGGCTTGAGGCTCACTGGCACCAACCACTCACCGGTCTGTTGTTCAAGGCCCACCCACAGCTCCTGCGCAGTGCTTGGTTTGTTCCCCAAACAGATACGTTTTAAAACTGCCTGCTGACGTTTACCCCTGGCTGTGCTGAAGTTGTGGTAAAGGTGTTACAATGACCGGATGAGGAGCGGGTAGAGGATGAGGAAGCGGAGTAGGAGGAGGAAGCAACAGGAGGCAAACTGAAGTGCCCTGCAATCCTCGGTGGTGGTAGGACATGCTCCAAACTGCTATCCTCAGGACCAGCCGCCACTGCATTTACCCAGTGTGCTGTTATGGAGATATAACGTCTCTGACCGTGCTTACTGGTCCACGTATCCGTAGTGAGGTGCACCTTGCTACAGATGGCGTTGCGCAGTGCACACCTGATTTTGTCCCCTACTTGGTTGTGCAGGGAAGGGATAGCTCGCCTGGAAAAGTAGTGGTGGCTGGGCACAACGTACTGTGGAACAGCCACCGCCATAAGGCCTTTAAAAATATCCGTCTCCACCAGACGGAATGACAGCATTTCAAAGGCCAGTAATTTAGAAATGCTGGCAGGGCTAGGGATCGCGGGTGGGTAGGGGGGTACTTCCTCTTTCTCTCCAGTGTTTGGGAGATGGAGAGCTGAAAGCTTCCGTGGGACATTGTGGAGATGCTTGGGGACCCAGGTGGGGGTGTTGCTGGCAGATCCTCTGTTTGCGGGGTGGCAGGTGGCACTATCACTCCAGAGTTGGATTTAGAGGCTGAGACTGCAGCAGAAGAGGAATCAGGAGGAGCCAGAGACCTTTCTTGGTTTTTGAGGTGTCTACTCCACTGCAGCTCGTGCTTAGACCTTAAATGCATGGTCATGCAGGTTGTGCTCAGGTTGAGAACGTTTATGCCTCGCTTCAGGCTCTGATTGCACAGCGTGCAAACCACTCATATTTAGTCGTCAGCACATTGTCTGAAGAACTGCCACGCCAGGGAACTCCTTGGAGCTGCCTTTGGTGTGCTCAGTCCCTTGCTGCGGTAGGCAGTAGCAGGCGTACTGTCTAGGGGACGGCCTCTCCGCTTTTCACCCTGCTCCCTCTTATGCTGTGCTGGTGGCTCTGTGCGACCACCGCCTCTTCCTCCGAACTACATAGGTCACTAGCATGACCTTGATTCCATGTGGGGTTAAGGACCTCATCGTCCTCCACATCATCTTCCACCCAGTCTTCACCCCTGCCCTCCTTGTCGGTCTGCACACTTTCGAAAGCCACAACAGTTGGCACCTGTGTTTCGTCATCATCCGAGATGTGCTGCTATGGTCCTCCCATGTACTCATCTTGAATGAAATAAGTGGTTGGGCATCGGTGCACTCAATCTCCTCCACTTCTGGGATAGGTGGATGTCCCTGGGAAACCCTGCTAACAGAGTCATCAAACAGCAGAAGAGACTGCTGCATGACTTGGGGCTCAGACTGCTTGACTGATTTGCAAGGGGGTGAGCTGAAAGACTGATGGACATCGGCTGCAGGTGCCAACTCTGATCTTTCAGCAGGAGACTGGGTGGGGAACAATGTGAAGGAACTGGAGGCACTGTCAGCAACCCAATCTACTATCACCTGTACTTGTTCAGGCCTCACCATTCGTAGAGCCGCATTAGGCCCGACCAAATACCGCTGCAGGTTCTGTCGCCTACTCGTACCTGAGGAAGGTGTTTCACTTGTGCGTGTAGCTGGCACAGATCGACCACGTCCTCTCCCTGGAACAGGAGCTCCACGACCGGGGCCACGTTCCTTATTTGACGCTCTCCTCATATTCCTCAAATTTAGGATCTTGCCCTAAATAGGTGTTTAATTAATAGCAGAATAGAACGATATAAAGGTTGGATCTCACACGTACAGATGCAGACTAGTCCGCAATTAAAGTTTTTTGCCCAAAATGGGTGTTTGTTTAATAACTGAATAGAACCACAGTATGTAAAGGGTGTATCTCACACATGCTGATGCAGATTAGGCTGCAATTAAAGTTTGTTGACCAAAATTGCTGTTTTGCAAATAACTGAATAGAACTACAGTATCTAAAGGGTGTATGTCACACGCCAAGATCCAGACTAGTCCGCAATTCATGTTTTTGCCAAAAATGGCTGTATTTCAAATAACTGAGTAGAACCACAGAATGTAAAGGGTGTATCTGACAATGACATATGCAGCTAAGGCTGAAAAATAAACTTTTTTGCCCAAAACGGGTGTTTGTTTAATAACTAAATATGATAGCAGTATATAACCCTTGGATTTCACACGTGCTGATGCTGCAAGGGCAGAAATTTTTTGTATTTTTGCCCAAAAAGGGTGTTTTATTAATAGAAGAATATAACCACTGTATGTAAAGGGTGTATCTCACACGTACAGATCCAATTTAAGTTTTTTGCCCAAACTTGGTGCTTGTTTAATAACAGAATATGACAGCAGTATATAACCCTTGAATTTCACACGTGCTGATGCTGCAAGGGCAGAAAAATTTTGTATTTTGCCCAAAAAATTGTGTTTTATTAATAGAAGAATATAACCCCAGTATATAAAGGGTGTATCTTACACGCCCTGACCCGGACTAGGCCGCAATTAAAGATTTGTGCCCAAAATGGCTGTATATTAAATAACTGAATAGAAAGACAGTATGTAAAGGTGGTATCTCACAATGCATATGCGTATCTGACATATGCAGCAAAGGCTGCAAAATAAGCTTTTTTTTCCCAAACAGGTGTTTGTTTAATAACTGAATATGACAGCAGTATATAACCCTGGAATTTCACACATGCTGATGCAGCAAGGGCTGCAAAATTTGGTATTTGGGCAAAAAAGTGTATTTTTAAAAACCCAGAAAATTATGGCTGTTGGATATTGCCAAAAAAGTGTGTTTTTTTTTGTAACAGAATATGAAAGCTGTATATATTAAACTTGAATTTCACACGTGCAGATCTGTAAAATAGTGGATTTTGGGGAAAAAATTGGTGTTTTGAAAAACCCAGAAAATTATGGTTGTCTTTCTAGCTTAAATTGCACACTGACTAATCCTGCAAATGCACCAGATGTTGTATATTGCCAAAAAAGGGTGATTTTTTAAAAACCAGATTATTAGTGCAGTTTTTCAAGCTTGGATTTCAATGTCCCAAAAGCTCAGATGCAGTGCTGATGGCCACCGCCCACCTAAATAACAGATGGATAAAAGTAATTTTTTTCGGTCACTGGGCTCAGGGAAGGGTAAAAAGATTGTGCCTTGCGCCCACACAACTAAATGTAGATCGCTGAGTTAGATTCAAGTTCTGAACAAAGATTCTCTCCTATTCTCTCCCTGAAATCATCAGCAGCATCCTGTCCCTACACTAAGCACAGCAGAGTGACGTGCAGTGCTACGTGACTCCAGCTTAAATTGAGGCTGGGTCACATGCTGCACTGGCCAATCACAGCCATGCCAATAGTAGGCATGGCTGTGATGGCTTCTAAGGTCAGACAGTTAAACGCTTGTTGATTGGCTCCCCTGCAGCCTTTCAAAAAGCGCCAAGAAAGCGCTGAACACCGAACACGAACCCAAACTTTTACTAAAATGCTCGGGTCCGGGGTCCAAAAATCCTAAAGTTCGGTACGAACCCGAACTTTACAGTTCGGGTTCGCTCAACCCTAGTGCTGAACAAACCAATCAAGGTTGGCAGGTGGACGTGGCTGGGGTCAGCTGGCAACATTTTTTATGTTTACAAAACCCGAATAATATGTGATACATAAGATACATAAATATGATAACGAGAATGAAAATAATCATTGCAAAGATGAAAAATATGCTATAATCATACAAATGATACAAAAAAGCAGAAGCTGGGTTGGTGGCCATCAGTTGCAGGTTGAAGGGTAATGATGTAGTCCTGCACATGCTATAATGACTGAGCAGTCTGACATAAAAACTTACCAATGTGCAGTGTGTAGTGAGACCCAGTGCTCTCACCCTCCTAGACAGGTCTACAAGTGGAGCCAACCAGTCCTGCTCACATTCTAGAACAGGTTGTTAGGGTAATTATAAATCATTCCTGGAGAACCCCTTTAAAGGGAACCTGTCACCATGAAATGTGCAATATGTAGGCAGCATGTGAGGTATGCCAGACTGACAGGGGAATTATATGTGAGGTCACGGTGTGAGCATTAGGTGGGCCCAGGTCAATACAGTTCTGGTACTCACAGTTATGTCGTCCCTGGGCAGGCCTGCACAAGTGATGAGGAGCACGGCACAGGAATTCTCTGGGGCACGCTCTGGTGTAAGAGACACAGGCCAGATGGTGGTTCGAGGTCCCCTTGATAGTCTGCATTAATCTGCCTATGGCAAGGTCCCTTGTAGTTGAGATGCCAGTACCTTTTGTGGTGGTACAACCATTTACTGTAGTGTTAACTGAGGAATTGGAGACTGAGACAAGGATGGTGCAATCCAGCTTATAACTTTTACTGAATGTTGCTCCTGGTAACGGTTACATCCAAGTATAATACAGTCTTTGGTACATCCAAGTGTAAAATTCAGTCTCATGCATACAGGGGTAGGGAAATGTAAGTCCCCGGGAGAAACAGGCTCTTAGTCCATCATATATATATGTAAGAAAGCTACTGCTTCAGACTAGGCTTTGAAGTAATAAAAGTCTTTGGCTGGTAAAAACTCTCTCCTTATCCTAACCTGACTTGAAGGTGGTTTGCTGAGTCCTTAAACTTCTATTTTCCAGTGTTTTCTGACCGATGGCCTATCTGTCCTTAGGGTTTAAACTGGAGTTGTGGATGACGGAAGCTGTGTCCTACACCTACTTGCAAAGGTGCTTGGGAAGCCCTTAAATATGGCCGTGTGCTATCCTTTGACTTTAAAACAATATGAAAATCCCCTTGAATACTTGGTTTAGTAGCTGAAAAATGGTCACCCCGGAAGAGTGAGCTGTAACTTTAACCCAGGGTGGCTTTAACCCTGGGCTGTGGAGCCAACAGGGAGAGAGCAGCGAGGCAGGAGGCCTCCCTCCAGCAAGCAGCTACATCATGGCTGCTCTCTGTCTAGAAACTAACTCTACTCTGAACTGGACTGAACTTGTCCACACTGGAACTGCCTAACTTGCTGGGCCTGAGCTAAGCTATAGATAGACTGTAACACTGCCCCATCTTTTCGAGAAACTAGTGTAGTGCACCCTAACTAGGCCTGTTTAAAGGATCTTACATGAAGAATCACATTGTGACATGGGAGAATATGACATGAGATGAAATACAGCATACAGGCATAATACAAGACATTAAGACACAATAGCCACGTAGTGGAACACTGCACATGTTATAGAGCAGGAGGAGCTGAGCAGATTGATTGCTAGTTTGTGGGAAAAGATTCCGTAAATATTATAATATATTAATTTAAACGTCTGCTATTTCAGCTATCTTGGTGTACACACACTCCATTTACAGCTCAGAAAAAGGAGAGATTTGAATGTAAAATTTACAAGTTTTACTGAATATTTTCCCATAAGCTATATATCAATGTGCTCAGCTCCTCCTGCTCTATATCATGCTGCCTGAGGATTGCACTGCATTTTGTGGTGACAGGTCCTCTTTAAAAGAACACATACAAATTTTCATGCAACTCTCCGAAAAATAGTGCGACAATTGGTACCTTGTCAAAAGTGATCCTTATTTGGCTCCTATATTACGGAGACACCATTTGTGACCTATACAATGACCTCCATGTTAAAAATCTCTTAGCCCCCACAGAGAACCCCAGTTCTGTAAAGGAAGCTATAAATGTAATAAATCAAGGTGCTTTTGCTGCAAGACAAATACATCACAAAGTGAGGTCCTTTGAGTCAGCATCTACAAGCAAGATGTTTGCAATTGAACACCGCCTTCTACTTGTCAGTCCAATTATGTGCTCTACTTGATTAACTTTATTATCATCTCTTAAAAATAAGTATTAATAAGAACGTCATGCATCGACTATCATACCATTAACTATACACAAGGGCAGTGTTGGCACATTATCACACCGAGCATTGAATGATGCTAACAATACCTAACTGGCATGGCAATTAAAGAAGCAAGAAATGTATTGGATATATAGATTGACTACCCCAGTGCCAAATGGAATTACTTACATTTCTGGAATGATCGTCTGACTATGAAGCAAAGTATGTGCCTTTACCAGAAGTACTTCAATTTGGCTTCCTTATAAATCTGGCAATAGAAACTGTATCACTTCAGTGTGGCACATCTGTACCTGACGCCCTATCCCTCTATCGCACCGGTCCACAATATGTACCAGGTGCAGGTCATGCTGATCCCTTGTTTTCAGAAAAAGATCCTACTGAGCTAAGTTGTTGCCTCTCTGAAGAATAAGCTGTTAGTACTCCCTTCTTTTATGAAAAATTAAACACATCAGGATTTGACACTTCATTCGCCCATCACAACTATAAGTTCTTATTAAATATACCATATATAGGCACTGCAGATGGTACTATCCTCCACCAGGGCATTTTTCTCTCTCTCTCTCTCTCCTACCACAAAAAATTAAGAAAGACTCAACTAAGAAGATCTGAACTTTACTTGTACCGTATATGGAACTATTCATTTCAATGGATCCGCAAAAAAACAAAAAAAGAAAGTACTCTATATGCCTTCCGTTTCTGTATTTCCATTTTTCCGTTCCGTTCAAAGATTGAACATGAACAAATGCAGTCCGCAATACCGCAACGGGCAGCACACCTTTGTGTGAACGAGCCCTAAGGTAAAGATCTGCCTCTGTTCTGTGTTTAAACCCACACCTGGTTTTGGCTCACAATCACTGATAGAAATCACTGACCAAAACACTGATGTGTGAATGAGGCTTAAGGCACAGGTTTATAAGGCCTCATTCACACGTCAGTGTTTTGTCAGTGATTTCCATCAGTGTTTTTGAGCCAAAACCAGGATTGGAGCCTTCACAGACGTTAGGAATGAGGGAAAGATCTGCACCTGTTCTGTGTTTAGAGTCGCACCTGGTTTTGACTCAAAATCACTGATGGAAATCACTGACCAAACACTGACATGTGAATGAGGCATTTTATGGATGGGGGAACGTTCCTTTTCACCAGGATCACTGGTCAAGACACTGAAGGTAAGTTCCGAGGACTTTTCAGCTTCCAGATGAAAAAGAACAATGCAAGTAAAAGGATATTGGATAAAATCACTGAATACTACTGATCAGTAATTTGTCCTGAATTATTTAGAACCCATATTTTATGTTATGGATCACCTCTGTTACTGATCTTCTATTTACTCTGCTCATTACACCCAGCGATTGGAAACAAACATTTTTATGAGAGCAATTGATAGGGTACCGTTAGTTCTCAATGGTCATCCCAAAATGAAGAATTAAATAGATGTGAAACCAGTAGCAATGCAGTCCCACTGGGACTTTTAGGCTTATTGTATTTAGGCTTATGTATTTTTATTTGACATCGTCACCTTCAGTTAGTGGGCGTCAGGTAATCCTGCCATTTGTTTGTCCCTTCACTATAAATTGTCTTTATGTATTCTCTAATGTCCTGGAACTACAGAAGTGAGTGGAAACATGTGGTCTAATAAAAGTCTTCATTTCTTCTCTATAATCCTGCTTCTCAACTTCTTCTTGATTTAGTGCGGTGCCTATGTCATCCTCAGCTTTTACACTTCATTGGTATTTTACACACGCACTGAACAGGCCTCAGCTCAGATAAGGGTTTCTGATGACATACCCAAAAAGGCGAGCCTCTCTGCTATAAAAATGGCGGAATATCTACCTGATATCCAGACTATTTTATTATTTTCTTGGTATAAAATTCCCATTTTATTGATATACATTTCTTCTGCCATATCCCTGCCCAGGATGCCAGCTTCTGTAATATTTCACAGTTAAGCTTTCTATTCTTATTCTATCCACATTCTTCTCATACCCCTGCATCTGCTATGTCCGTACCAGTCTGCACGGTACAGCCTTTCCATCTGTTACTGAAATGTGCCCATTGCCTCTTTGTTCTCCCAGGGATCACTGTCCTGAGATTTCCACAGTTCCACGTCTCTTTATATTCTGTGGAAAGCTCACAAGTGACCTTCCAAAACTCTATGATACAAACATTTTTTTATCAGCTGAAGATCATGTCCACCTGGGACATACATTTCACTTGACATAAGTGACGTATATGTCCCCTGCTAATATTTTTAGTGATAACAATGAATCAGGACCGTCTTTACTATTGATTGGACCCTGGGCAAAAATTTACTTGGGCCCCCTGGATCCCGCCTTCCCACCTTAGCAGGGAATCATACCCTCCACCACAACACACACACAAAAAATGCACACATCTGGTAGAGTACAGTGAATGACTGTAAATACCTCCAGTTCTGAAGACTCCAGCGGCTCAGGATCAGTGCTCTGGGCAGCTGGGCTCAGGCTGGAAGTGGGCACCGCTCTGCAGGAAGGAGACCGGGGCTCGGCTCACCCTAGTGTTACAGTGCACCCCAGCACCCCACAGTATGCAGTATAGCACCCTATAGTATACAGCACCATACAGTATGCAGTATAGCACCCCACATTATACAGTACCCAACAGTATATAGTAGAGCAGTATAGCAGCCCACAGTATACAGCACCCCACAGTATACAACACCTCACAGTATACAACACCTCACTGTATACAGCACCCCAAACTATACACGATACAGCCCCCCACACTATACAGTACAGCAGTATAGCACCCCACACTTTACCGCACCCACAGTATACAGACCCCCACAGTATACAGTACAGCAGTATAGCACTCCACAATATACAGGCCCCCCACAATATACAGGCCCCCCACACTATACAGGCCCCCCCACACTATACAGGCCCCCACAGTATACAGGCCCCCACATAGTATACAGGCCCCCACACAGTATACAGGCCCCCACAGTATACAGCCCCACACAGTATACATCCCCACACACAGTATACAGCCCCCACACACAGTATACAGCCCCACACACAGTATACAGCCCCCTCACACAGTATACAGCCCCCCCACACAGTATACAGCCCACCACACAGTAACAGCCCACCACACAGCATACAGCCCCCCCACACAGTATACAGCCCCCCACACAGTATACAGCCCCCTCCACACAGTATACAGCCCCCCCCACACAGTATACAGCCCACCGCACAGTATACACCCCACCACACAGTATACAGCCCCCACAGTATACAGGCCCCCCACAGTATACAGCCCCACACAGTATACAGCCCACCACACAGTATACAGTCCCACACAATATACAGCCCCCACACAGTATACAGGCCCCCACACAATATACAGCACCCCACTATACAGTAGTTTACAGTATATTAACATAACAGCCCCTGTCACCTTTTTCTGATGTAATCTTCACACAAAAAAGCTCCACAGTTAACTTCTGCAACACTCCTGATAGGACCTGTGATGACCTCATAGTCATGTGACCAGTAATTGCTAGGTTACAAGTCGCATGGTGATGATGTCATCTAAGGTCCTAGATCACAACGTTAAAGTACACAGACAGCTTGACACCCGGGGCAGTAGCTAGCAGGGCTCAAGAGGCAGCTGTCTTGGGCTCCCCAGGAGCAACTCGGCCTGGGGCAGCTGCCCCTTTTGCCCCTTGGTAAAGACGGCCCTGCAATGAATTGATGATTGGTGTATATGAAAGGGGTTATCTAAACTATAAAACATGCCCCCAATGCCCGGGCCCCTCATATAGATCATAATTACCCTGCTCCAGGCATCCGCGTCTCTCCTGATCCTCGCACAGCCACCACTAGCTCCCCATCGCGTGGATCGTCGGGGAGAGTAGCCAATAGCAGGCTGCCACAAGCAGTGAAAACCGTGCAGGGATCAGGAGCGACGTGGGGTAAGTATAATCTATATGAGGGGCCTGGGCATTGGGGGCATGTTTTGTAGTTTGAATAACCCCTTTAAGTTCATTTCTCATTTTATATTTCAATATTATACTTAATGAAAAAAATCCAAGGGGCATAATCTTCACTTGATTATTGTTAATTCGTTGTTAGTAACTTACAACAACACAGACACTACACTGACTCTGATATCACTGAGCTTGCAACCATTGATCCCTATGCATTATCTCGAGTTGTAATAATGCAGTGCGTGCTAACAATAGACAAGAAGCTGCAAAGATCTGTTACTAGTTCACGTTCAGAATCATGCTAAAATATTTATGTATGTATAATTCATTTAATCACATATTTAATTTTCCATTGCCTTGAACTATATTATATATTTGAACTTCAGTTTAATTATTAGGCAGATGTCTTAGAATTCATGGCAGGTTCTGTCTTTGTGCAGTCCCTTAGAATTGTCTATTTAATGTAGACTGTAGACATCTACACAGAATGGACAGTACTATGTCCACACAGGGCATACGTCTGCAGAAAAAATCCTCTGTGGATCTAATCCAATTAGCTGGCACTGAGATGAATGTAATTATGTGACTGAATATCTGCCATGTATGAACATACCCTAAATTCTCAGTTAACTACTGTACCTGTCGGTGATCCAGCTGAGTCTACTGCCTGTGACAGGAAGTTGACTGTAGTGAGCCTGAGCATTGAACAATGATTGCACAGTGGCTGTGCTCGGTATTACCACACGTAGACCATGTGACCGATACACGTGGCATCACTGACATAGGCAAAGCTGCGAGAAGGTTGTGGCGCTCACAGGAGCCTTGTAGCCTTCTCAAACAGCTGATTGGACCACCAATCAAATACTGATGTCCTATCCAGAGGATGACTCATCAGTTATAAAGTCTCAGAAAACCCCTTTAAATATTGATAAACTCCCCAGCTCAGATGGCATTTATCCACTGGTGCTGAGGGAACTGAGCATGGTAATTGATGGACCATTCTATCATATCTCCTTGGACTCTCTTGCAACATGCTCAGCACCAAGGACTGGAGGACAGCTGATGTTGTACCAATATTTAATAAAGGTAAAAAAGTGGAACCATGTAACTACCGACTGGTTAGTTTGACATTTGCGGTATGTAAAATATTTGAAGGTCTTCTGCAAAAGTATATGAAAAAATTAATAACTAATAGCCAGCATAGACTGAAGCAAAAAAAGGTTGTGCTTAACCAACATGCTAGGCGTCTATGGAGAGGTAAGTGCAAATCTGGATGCTGGTCATGCAGCAGAAGTGTTATATCTGGATTTTGTAAAGGCATTTTGTAAAGGCAAGAACATACATGACAGATGAATCTTAAAGGGGCTGTCCAACCTTTTACAAGTGATAAGCGGAGGGCCAACACCCTGCATCCCTGAATATGAGGTAATCTAGAGTAGTTCTGACTCCCAAAGCCGTAACTGCACAACACTAACCTTTGTGCAGCGGACAGAGCTGGTTATTGTAGCACTGTTCCCATTGAAGTAAATGGAGCAGCACTGCAGTAGGTCCATCTATGGCACAATGGACCAAGCTGTGTATATCCAATGCCAACCTATGGCAACTGAGCTAGACTGAAACGGCAGGGTGTCAAAAATTTTGATTGTCTATCGTGGGGATAGTGATAGGAGAAAAAGATAGGAGTCAGAAACCTTTATTTCCGCAATGGGGGAACAAAGGTGGCGCCCAGGAAGTATATAAGGTGTGAAGATTGATAAATAAAATATCCGTTGGTTATCAGAGTTCTTATATCCAAAAATGTTATTCACAAACTCTGCACTCTAGCATATAAAAAGTAACCGGTAGGGAGGGATCCCAAGCATATTTTGTGCACAAGAAGGAGACCCAGATGTGCTGGTGGGGAGGGTCGAGAGGTAATGAATACAAATCTAAATATAAATACTGGTCTGTAGTAAATCAAGTATCAACAGAAGATTTTGATAATAAAACTAAAGCTAAGAGTGTGTGGGAGTATATAAAAACAATACTTGCATGTACTGTATTAAAATAAAATTTTATGGATGTGCATATCAATTAATTCAAGCATGAAATGGATCTACTCACTTCACTCGATGGGGAGGTAAACAGGATAAACTCAAGACACCTGGTACCATACCCCCTCGAGCCGAGTTAGCTTCATAAATTACCACTCCTCGGTCTTCAGATGGAACAGGACTCTCAGAAAGGAGGATATGAGGTCTTTATTTGTTCTCAACGCGTTTCGGAGTCATGCAGAGACCCCTTATTCAGGAGCAGTACAAGATCAGCAATATGAAAAACCATGTGTCAATGTTTACTTTAAATATCCTGGTTTCAACATAGGGGGTGGGGTGGTGTGACCTCAGTTCCTAGTGGTGTGACCTCCTTATGGTTTGGAGTTAATCTCTTGAGAAATATATTATAAAGGAACTAGTGGGTATGTGGAAAAAGAAGAATGATACCACGTCTCAGTGAAAATTATCTTTTTCAAGTCCTGGAGGGCCAATTTAGTACTAGAACTCCTTAGTAGCGCTAATGCATTCAAGCGTGGAACGCATATCACCAATTCTGATTTCTAGAGCGATCCAGGATGGAGTGCATAACTTAACTTCCAGTGCTCTTTGGTAATCAATATAGGGGGAGGTATTTATCGTAGAGGGGCCGGAAGATGGTGGAGTATTCCAACTTGAGAAGCAAACGTCACTACTGATTCCCATCTGTGGGATATTTATAGACAATTGAACAATTGGAAAACCGGAAGATGGCGGTGCATTTCAACGTGAGAAGCAGACATCACTTCCGGTTCCCATCTATGGGATATTTAAAGACAATTAAACAGAAGACTGGAGAATGGTGATACGCTCAAGCGTGGAGGGGATAGGACATCAATAACAAAATCTTGGAACACCTCTGAAAGACCACACAGTTCTATTTATAGCACAGTTCTATTGACCTCGAGAGTTGTAATTTTTGGGAACAGGCTGTATTTTCTGGAACCTTACAACCACTTTACATAATTCTGTTTTATACATATAAAAAGTGTAGCTCCCAAGCACCATTGGCAAATGTGTAACAGTCCCCCTTCTACCATGTGTTATTCACCACATTGGTGTCTAGTCGGTTTGAGGGATTTTCAGTCTACAGTGTGCCCCTACAGCTACTCACCAATAATTACTGTATAATGTAAAATATTGCAGCTTTCAAATTTATTTTGTGTTTCAGTTCCTCACTAGTTGCAACCTGTTCATATCAGTGGCTCGAACACTCTTGTTTACAGTCACAAGCTGAAAACCCCTACCTACCTAGACCTACTCTCAGCTGAGAAGTATACTACTGTATCTATTTTAAGCATTGCCCACTTTGCAGTCCTCATCGTATACTGTTACATTCTGTTACAAACAGTTGAACTATGATAAAATGTTGCATTTCTCTGTTAGAAGTAGGAATCATTTAACAAAAAATTGCCCTGTTGTTAGATATTGCTGTTACTTACTTGTTATAGCACCCCCTGGTGTTTTTATGATTCCCATATAAAATGTCCATCTAATGTGTCCACTACTGGTCAGAAGCTACTACATCGATCTTATTAAGTGGCCTGCACAATAGCAAGAATAATTTTGCCCAGCATGGACAAGCAGATCTGGACTGAGGACACATTAGGTGAACATTCTGACGGGGAAATAAAAATAGTTTTTTTAATTAAACAAATGGTTTATTAGAATACTGTTAAACATCAAAAATGTAAATTTTATCTATACAGCTCATATTTTTTAATTTAACTATAATTTTAACTCTTTACTGTTTTCATTTATTGTTCCTACATCTAACCCTACTTCGGATTTACACATGGCTATATATTATGGCTCCCTACAAGCTCTTGAGGTACACTGAAGACTGTGAAGCAGAACACTTGTGGAAATACATTGCTCAATGAAGTGTAACCTAGGGAGTCACATCAGCATTGTGTGAAAACTAAAATAATAAAATGTATTAAAGACCACTGAAGGTTACTTACTAGATATGTGTGTTGGGTGCTCAATATTCAGATTCTTATAATGCAAGGATGACTTCTAGGCTCTCAATACGTTTGTCCACCCCTGCAGGAAATCACAATGAAATAACATTAGCATATTACAGGCCCCAGAAACATTTACAAGTAAAACTTCCAAAAAGAGCAGAAAATGCTGTCCTAGAATGCAGATTTCAAGCACATGATGCAATTCAAATAAACCATTATTAAACTGACCAATAATGCAGTAAGTAAGCAAGAAGAGTCAATTAAAGCCAGCAGGGAATTATAAAGTCCAAAGCCCCTAACTCCTAGATCACACAAAGAAGCTGTGCTACAGATGTCCGTCATTGCAGGGATTATGTCATCAAAGTGCTGCAGTCATTTTCAGTAGTTGGAATATTAACATTTTAATTTCCCACTTACAGGGCCTCATGCTTATAAACTGCACTAAGAGCTAGTCAGCGCACCCTTTCATTTGTCTCAATATATGCGTCAGGAATGTCACTGGTAGCGATGGGCAACATGGGCTGTATATGGCAAACCTGTCAATTGTAAGGTCTAATCAACCTTGTCAATATCTGAACCCTGCTTCTGAACATGTTCCACTTATTCCGCCTACAAGCCTTTTGTGATGGTGGAAAGTTTGACTTTTCTCCATTTGTACAGAATTCCATAGTAGCAGACAGTCTGTTCCAGTAGTTGAGACAGCACAAGACCATAAGGAATGCAATAATGTGCTGGGGAGATCGTCACTCGCAAACACAAATTTCAAATTGAGTTATTACAGCATCCTGAATCTGATGATATTTCTTTATTATGCCATAGTAGCATGCGGTTGGAGCAGCAACAGTTCTGTCCTTCCAGTTTGTTGGGTCTTTGTCAAGCTGAACACATAATGTAACGTGAAACATATTTAAAGGTACATCCACCGATTAATATCATCAAGTGATTAAGCATCAAACGCTATCATCTATACAATGCAATTACAAACCAATGAATAATCTACAGAATACAATGTGACTTTAAAGAAGACCCGTCACCAAAAAATGCAATGCAATCTGGCAGCACCATGTTATAGAGCTGGAGGAGCTGAGCAGATTAAAAATTCTGTAAAAACTGTAATTTATATCTTTGTTTCTTCTCCCCTCTGTGAGCAGCATTGGTAGAGGAGGGAGGTGCTATCAGTGATTGATGGCACTGTGTTTATAAGTGTGCATATAGAGATAGCTGTCAGTCACTGGTAACGCCTCCTCCTGTACCCATAGCTGTCAGTCACTGGTAACCCCTCCTCCTGTACCGATAGCTGTCAGTCACTGGTAACTCCTCCTCCTGTACCCATAGCTGTCAGTCACTGGTAACCCCTCCTCCTGTACCGATAGCTGTCAGTCACTGGTAACTCCTCCTCCTGTACCCATAGCTGTCAGTCACTGGTAACTCCTCCTCCTGTACCCATAGCTGTCAGTCACTGGTAACTCCTCCTCCTGTACCGATAGCTGTCAGTCACTGGTAACTCCTCCTCCCGTACCGATAGCTGTCAGTCACTGGTAACTCCTCCTCCTGTACCGATAGCTGTCAGTCACTGGTAACCCCTCCTCCTGTACCGATAGCTGTCAGTCACTGGTAACTCCTCCTCCTGTACCGATAGCTGTCAGTCACTGGTAACCCCTCCTCCTGTACCGATAGCTGTCAGTCACTGGTAACTGCTCCTCCTGTACCGATAGCTGTCAGTCACTGGTAACCTCTCCTCCTGTACCGATAGCTGTCAGTCACTGGTAACTCCTCCTCCTGTACCGATAGCTGTCAGTCACTGGTAACCCCTCCTCCTGTACCGATAGCTGTCAGTCACTGGTAACTCCTCCTCCTGTACCGATAGCTGTCAGTCACTGGTAACTCCTCCTCCTGTACCCATAGCTGTCAGTCACTGGTAACTCCTCCTCCTGTACCGATAGCTGTTAGTCACTGGTAACTCCTCTTCCTGTACCGATAGCTGTCAGTTACTGGTAACTCCTCCTCCTGTACCGATAGCTGTCAGTCACTGGTAACTCCTCCTCCTGTACCGATAGCTGTCAGTCACTGGTAACCCCTCCTCCTGTACCGATAGCTGTCAGTCACTGGTAACCCCTCCTCCTGTACCGATAGCTGTCAGTCACTGGTAACCCCTCCTCCTGTACCGATAGCTGTCAGTCACTGGTAACCCCTCCTCCTGTACCGATAGCTGTCAGTCACTGGTAACCCCTCCTCCTGTACCGATAGCTGTCAGTCACTGGTAACTCCTCCTCCTGTACTGATAGCTGTCAGTCACTGGTAACTCCTCCTCCTGTACCGATAGCTGTCAGTCAGTGGTAACCTCTCCTCCTGTACCGATAGCTGTCAGTCACTGGTAACCCCTCCTCCTGTACCGATAGCTGTCAGTCACTGGTAACCCCTCCTTCTGTACCGATAGCTGTCAGTCACTGGTAACTCCTCCTCCTGTACTGATAGCTGTCAGTCACTGGTAACTCCTCCTCCTGTACCGATAGCTGTCAGTCAGTGGTAACCTCTCCTCCTGTACCGATAGCTGTCAGTCACTGGTAACCCCTCCTCCTGTACCGATAGCTGTCAGTCACTGGTAACCCCTCCTCCTGTACCGATAGCTGTCAGTCACTGGTAACTCCTCCTCCTGTACCGATAGCTGTCAGTCACTGGTAACCCCTCCTCCTGTACCGATAGCTGTCAGTCACTGGTAACTGCTCCTCCTGTACCAATAGCTGTCAGTCACTGGTAACCCCTCCTCCTGTACCGATAGCTGTCAGTCACTGGTAACCCCTCCTCCTGTACCGATAGCTGTCAGTCACTGGTAACCCCTCCTCCTGTACCGATAGCTGTCAGTCACTGGTAACCCCTCCTCCTGTACCGATAGCTGTCAGTCACTGGTAACCCCTCCTCCTGTACCGATAGCTGTCAGTCACTGGTAACCCCTCCTCCTGTACCGATAGCTGTCAGTCACTGGTAACTCCTCCTCCTGTACTGATAGCTGTCAGTCACTGGTAACTCCTCCTCCTGTACCGATAGCTGTCAGTCAGTGGTAACCTCTCCTCCTGTACCGATAGCTGTCAGTCACTGGTAACCCCTCCTCCTGTACCGATAGCTGTCAGTCACTGGTAACCCCTCCTTCTGTACCGATAGCTGTCAGTCACTGGTAACTCCTCCTCCTGTACTGATAGCTGTCAGTCACTGGTAACTCCTCCTCCTGTACCGATAGCTGTCAGTCAGTGGTAACCTCTCCTCCTGTACCGATAGCTGTCAGTCACTGGTAACCCCTCCTCCTGTACCGATAGCTGTCAGTCACTGGTAACCCCTCCTCCTGTACCGATAGCTGTCAGTCACTGGTAACTCCTCCTCCTGTACCGATAGCTGTCAGTCACTGGTAACCCCTCCTCCTGTACCGATAGCTGTCAGTCACTGGTAACTGCTCCTCCTGTACCGATAGCTGTCAGTCACTGGTAACTCCTCCTCCTGTACCGATAGCTGTCAGTCAGTGGTAACCTCTCCTCCTGTACCGATAGCTGTCAGTCACTGGTAACCCCTCCTCCTGTACCGATAGCTGTCAGTCACTGGTAACCCCTCCTCCTGTACCGATAGCTGTCAGTCACTGGTAACTCCTCCTCCTGTACCGATAGCTGTCAGTCACTGGTAACCCCTCCTCCTGTACCGATAGCTGTCAGTCACTGGTAACCCCTCCTCCTGTACCGATAGCTGTCAGTCACTGGTAACTCCTCCTCCAGTACCGATAGCTGTCAGTCACTGGTAACCCCTCCTCCTGTACCGATAGCTGTCAGTCACTGGTAACTGCTCCTCCTGTACCGATAGCTGTCAGTCACTGGTAACCCCTCCTCCTGTACCGATAGCTGTCAGTCAGTGGTAACCTCTCCTCCTGTACCGATAGCTGTCAGTCACTGGTAACCCCTCCTCCTGTACCGATAGCTGTCAGTCACTGGTAACCCCTCCTCCTGTACCGATAGCTGTCAGTCACTGGTAACTCCTCCTCCTGTACCGATAGCTGTCAGTCACTGGTAACCCCTCCTCCTGTACCGATAGCTGTCAGTCACTGGTAACTCCTCCTCCTGTACCAATAGCTGTCAGTCACTGGTAACCCCTCCTCCTGTACCGATAGCTGTCAGTCACTGGTAACCCCTCCTCCTGTACCGATAGCTGTCAGTCACTGGTAACTCCTCCTCCTGTACTGATAGCTGTCAGTCACTGGTAACTCCTCCTCCTGTACCGATAGCTGTCAGTCACTGGTAACTCCTCCTCCTGTACCGATAGCTGTCAGTCACTGGTAACCCCTCCTCCTGTACCGATAGCTGTCAGTCACTGGTAACTCCTCCTCCTGTACCGATAGCTGTCAGTCACTGGTAACTCCTCCTCCTCTACCGATGCCGATGTAAATGTCAAAATCACAAGTTTTACTGAATCTTTTCCCGCAAAACTATATATCAATCTGCTCAGCTTCCCCTGCTCTGTAACATGGTGCTTTCAGATTGCAAGGCATTTTTTTGTGACAGATCCTCTTTGAACTCAATAAGCTTACTGTGAGGAAGCTGGGGCTCCTGGGCATGCTGTCTGCTCGGTAAAACTGTACTGTATATTTAATTCAGATTGACTAGATAATAATGATTTTATGCTATGAATACTTTGTGCATCGTGCTGATATTTTTGCTCGGTGATATTTGTATATATGTGTTTGGCCAAATTATTATCTGTGGATTTAATTGTAAAGTGTAGAAAATAGTTTGTCACTTTAGATAAAAGACGACTGAGAGGAGATCTAATTACTATCAGGGCCATCTTTACCAAGGGGCAAAAGGGGCAGCTGCCCTGGGCCCAGTTGCTCCAGGGGGGCCCAAGGCAGCTGCCTCTTGAGCCCTGCTAGCTACTGCCCCGGGTGTCAGGCTGTCGGCTACACAGGCATCATGATCGTACTGTGTTAATGATCTTAATTCTAGGACCTTAATGAGTTTTGCTCTAGGACCTTAATGACATCATTACCACGTGACCAGTAACCTAGCAATTACAGGTCACATGGCTATGAGGTCATCACAGGTCCTGTGGAGTGTTGCAGAAGTTAACTGTGGAGCTTTTTTGTGTAAAGATTACATCAGAAAAAGGTGACAGGGGCTGTTATGTTAATATACTGTAAACTACTGTATAGTGGGGTGCCGTATACTGTGTGGTGGGCTGTATATTGTGTGGGACTGTATATTGTGTGGTGGGCTATATATTGTGTAATGGGCTGTATATTGTGTGGTGGGCTGTATACTGTGGGGGGGGGGGGTTGCCTGTATACTGTGTGGTGGGCTGTATACTGTGGGGGGCCTGTATAGTGTGGGGGGGCCTGTATAGTGTGGGGGGGCCTGTATAGTGGGGGGGAGTGCTATACTGCTGTACTGTATAGTGTGGGGGGCTGTATACTGTGGGTGTGGTATAGTGTGGAGTGCTATACTGCTGTACTGTATAGTGTGGGGGGCTGTATACTGTGGGTGCGGTATAGTGTGGAGTGCTATACTGCTGTACTGTATAGTGTGGGGGGCTGTATCGTGTATAGTTTGGGGTGCTGTATACAGTGAGGTGTTGTATACCGTGAGGTGCTGTACACTGTGGGCTGCTATACTGCTCTACTATATACTGTGGGGTACTGTATAGTGTGGGGTGCTAAACTGCATACTGTGTGGTGCTGTATACTATAGGGTGCTATACTGCAAACTGTGGGGTGCTGGTGTGCACTGTAACACTAGGGTGAGCCGAGCCCCGGTCTCCTTCCTGCAGAGCGGTGCCCACTTCCAGCCTGAGCCCAGCTGCCCAGAGCACTGATCCTGAGCCGCTGGAGTCTTCAGAACTGGAAGTATTTACAGTCATTCACTGGACTCTACCAGATGTGTGGATTTTTTGTGTGTGTGTTGTGGTGGAGGGCGTGATTGCATGCTAAGGTGTGGGAAGGCAGGATCCAGGGGGCCCAAGTAAATTTTTGCCCAGGGTCCAATCAATATTAAAGACGGCCCTGATTACTATGTATAAATATATCAGGGGTCAGTGCAGAGATCTATCCCATCATCTATTTATCCCCAGGACTGTGACTGTGACGAGGGGACATCCTCTGCATCTGGGGGAAAGGAGGTTTGTACACAAACATAGAAGAGGAGTCTTTATGGTAAGAGCAGCGAGACTATGGAACTCTCTGCCTGAGGAGGTGGGGATTAGTGATGAGCGGCAGGGGCAATATTTGAATTTGTGATATTTTGCTAATATTTTGTAGAATATCCGTCCTATATTCGCAAATTTGAGAATTTGAGATTATATTCTTGATTATGAAAATCAGCAATGGTATTATTCACGTAATGCGTGCGAAATACCGGTGTGGGTCAGTTATGCTACATTTTTCAAGATGGTATGTTTCCTGAGACTGGAGCAAATGGTTGGCACGGCAATTAATGATGCGCAATACGTGCAACTTGTGACATCACAGCACTAAGTCTGTAGCATGTATGTATGGACACCAGAACCTATCAGCTACACTATAGATCAATCTAACCTACACTGACTATCTCAATTATATATATAAGTTAACTGTCTAATGTAATACAACAAAGCACAGAGCACAGCAATGACACTGCTGTCTCTTTCATAACTGCAATAAACTTTAGAAAATGGCTGCTGGGGAGGTTCTTATATAGTAAGGGGTAGGCAGCTTTTCTATTGGTCGCTAGGGATGTTGCTAAGCTGTGACAAAGTCTTCTCATTGGCCCACAAGCTACAAGAAGGGAGGAATGATCACCTGATGTGTACTGTGTTAAAAAATATATATATATGAATATTCATCATTAAGAATATATAGCACTCTATTCTAAATATTCATGAATTCTCGAAGTGGCGATATTTGCGATAAAAATTCGCTTTTCGAATATTCGCACTTAACACTAGTGAGTTCACTAAAAGAGTTCAAGAGGGGCCTGGATGTATTTCTGGAGTGTAATAATATTACAGGCTATAGCTACTAGAGAGGGGTCGTTGATCCAGGGAGTTAGTCTGATTGCCTGATTGGAGTCGGGAAGGAATTTTTTTGCCCTAAAGTGGGGAAAATTGGCTTCTACCTCACAGTTTTTTTTTGCCTTCCTCTGGATCAACTTGCAGGATAACAGGCCGAACTGGATGGACTTCTGGACGACTTTTCTCCGCCTTATACACTGTGTTACTATGTTACTATGTAAAATGGTCATGCTTTTTTTTTTATTCAACATTATATCACTGTATGTGGACTCTTCAGCGACAATGCACAGTTCAGACTAGGAATTAATCATCTCTCTCTTTTCTGTAGACACCACTTCAAGGGGCTGTATAGCCTTTTGTAAGTGATGGGCTATCCTCAAGATAGGCCATCACTAGCTGGTCGTCAGGAGTCCGACACCCTGCACCTCCATCAATGAGCTGTTCTGTGTAGCTCTGTTGTCAGAAGCCAGTGTGGGAACACAGCACTGTCAACAGTGTAGTGGATATCTCTCACAACTACAGTGCTGCTCCCATTAAAGAAAAATCAGACCCCCCACCGATCAGCTAGTAATGGCCTATCCTGAGAATAAAAAAGGCAGGGCAACTCCTATAAAGGGATTTTTTTTGATACTTCTACTATATGTAAGCAGTACAATGTACATCCATCTAACATCACTTTATCTGTACTTCTAATCCCCAGAAAAAAGTACTTTATTTGTTATGCAAATGAGGTCCAAAGTGCCCAGCAGGGCATCACCAATAGTTTCAAGAGCTCAGGACCGCCTCCTCCAAGTGCCCAAGCCCACCTCTCGCGAGACCCCCAAGACCACTTCTTCATCTCTAGCATTACCCCCCACTTTTCACTCCACCTGTCTTCTTAGATGTTACTATTTCCCTTCAACTCCGCCAGTGACATCAGCCTGTGTCTCAATGATAACTCGGACAGGCGTAGAGCATGAATCTGCCTGAGGCTACACACTGCCTTTGGACTGCAGGAATAGCGCATGCACCGCTCCGCTGAAGCCGCAGGAACAGTTGAAGGAAAAAGTGACATCTAAGATGAGAGGTGGCGTGAAAACTGCAAGGGGGGTAATGCTAGAGATGAAGAGGATGTCTTAGGCACTTGCGAGAGGTGGTCTTGGGCACTTGGAAGAGGTAGTCCTGGGCTCTTGAACTCATTGGTGACGCCCTGCTGGGCACTTTGGACCTCATAAAGTACATTTTCTGGAGTTTGACAATACAGATAAAGCTAACTAAGGTAGGATGAACATGATGTAAGGACACACATGGCTTACATATAGTAGAATTAGCTGACAGACTCCTTTAAAAAATCTGACAATGTATTTTCCATTTATTGTGAGTATGTTGTTATATGCAGTGTACGTTATCCTATAATGAGACACACAAGGCATAGCTATGTTTAGCTTGGGGGATGGTTTGGTGGGATCAGATTATTACAACATTGTGATCTTTCATGGCCTTGAGTACTAAGGGAATATGAAGGATATAACATATCCGTATTTATAATGTTTTACAGGTACCAGCAGTTTTTTCTTTATCATATGTAGCAGTTTAAAACCAGATAGAAATGGTTGAAAAAGGGATACACTATGGGGGCCATTTATTAAGACTTTCTTTATTTTAGACACTGGTCTTAATAACCCCTGCGCTGGCGGTGGATCCATCGGCGGTGGGGCCAGCCTCTACATAACTTCAGCACATCCACCACCAGCCTAAATCTACGCCAGCTGCCTCGCTGGAGTAGATTTAGAACATTTTCTATGCCTAAAACAGGCGTATCACCTTGTACATAATACCTGGGTAACCTTTTCTGCATTATTACAGGGCATGGACAAAACTATGAGCAAAGAACAATGCCATTTTTCCAACCCGTAGCCACCTTTCCCAGTAAATTCTTACTACCCAGAAGTTCATGAAAGAAAAAGGGCTCAAATGATTTTTTATGGTTACAAATCAGAATTTTTATGATATGCTGCACAAGAGTAATCTTGGAATGGGTCATATGCTATTGATAATCATGCTGCCTACGAGCTACGGAAGGCAATGGAGACACAGATGGGAAGATTTATCAAAACTGGTGTAAAGTAGAACTGGCTTAGTTGCCCATAGCAACCAATCAGATCACACCTTTCATTTTCCAGAGCTGTAAAAAATGAAAGGTGGAATCTTAAGGTTGCTATGGGCAACTAAGCCAGTTCTACTTTACACCAGTTTTGATAAATCTCCCCCAATATTTCTTGTACAGTTTATAAGAGGTCATTAGGGATAAATGTTCATGTCAACAATATGCATCCCCAAAGACTAGCTTCTTAAGGAATATCTATCAAGAAATAGAGGGCTAGATAACCTCAACTGGAAAGCTAAACCAGGTCCAGGACCACAAGATATTGGTCAGCCCATCCATACGTACGTGTACAATGAAGGGATGACACAGACATCATTCTGACACAAGAGATGGCGAGTGCTCATGAATCTGTTGTACTGGTTTACCTGTCCATTTCAGTCACAGCAGATGTGCACCTACTGTCATACTTGAACTGGGACTAGCATATGAGGACATACCTCTAGAAACTGTGCATTCTAGTAGTTCAGACAATAATAGACTACCTTACTATTGTAGCAAACCTCAAATAAAGACTAGAAACCCCCCCATATTGTGCAGGCTGTCAACAAAAACCATTCATTTTGGCAAGGTTTAGTAATTCTCAGTTTTTTAGGTCTTTATGTTGTAAGAAACAGCCCAATGATGTCCCAAGTTTCATTAGTCTGTTTAAACTGTGTTAAAGTTGAATGTATATGTGTTCCTGTGTTTCTGTTATTCTGGTCCCTTAAAGGGCTTCTGTCACCCCACTAAAGTTTTTTTTTATTTTTTTTGGCTAGTTACATTCGTTATACTGCGATATATGAGAATATAATGTTGTTACTTACTTTCATTCAGCCGTTTCTTAAGAAAACTAAGTTTTATTATATGCAAATCAGGTCTCTCCTCAGAACTCCCTCAGTTCTTCTCTATCGGTGATGTCATCGGCGCAGGCGCACTGAGGGAGTTCTGAGGAGACGAGCCTCCGCATCTCAGAGCGCCTGCGCCGAATGAACAGAGGCGCGCGATTTTTAAAATGCTGACAGGGCCGGCCGGAGGAGGAGATCACGGCTGGCCCTGTCAATCAACACGACGAGGGGGCGGTTTTTTGCAGCGGCTACCAGCAAGTAGATGCCCTACTTGCTGGTAGAGACCTGATTTGCATATAATAAAACTTTGTTTTCTTAAGAAACGGCCGCATGAAAGTATGTAACAACATTATATTCTCATATATCGCACTATAACGAATGTAACTAGCACAAAAAAAAAATATCACTTTAGTGGGGTGACAGAAGCCCTTTAAGACAGCAGCCATTGTAATATGATGCTGGAGGGACACGCCCCAATGATGTCCGCCTGCCTGTTTGCAGACGAGACAGGGAGCTGCAGCCATCTTGTCTGTGCTGTATTGAGAGTGTGTGGCGATATTAGAGGACTTTGCTGTGCAGCCAAGCTGTATGCATTTCAGTCCAAAGGCGGACGGAGTATAAAGAGACAGTACGTTTAGTGGAGCCACGCTGAAAAGACTGTGCTCAGTGGCTAATCAGTGAAACTGACATTGTGGCTGTGTGTATTGCCCCCAAAGTTAGAGACTCGCAGTGCTGTTGAGTACCGGACAGTGATGGATTCTGCAGGACTGTCAGAGTGATATCTGCTGTTGGATTCCACTGCATCCATTTGGGTTATCTGCCGCTGAGGAGCATTTTATTGCTTCGGATATCGTGATAACCGTGAGGAGAGGATGTTTGGCTATCATAGAAAGGAACATTGGGCCCCACCGCGCGCTTCTACGGACTGTAAGCGGTCCACATGGACCACTGGGATAAAGGGGGTGCACACCCAACTGTGAAGTTAGGGTCATTTAGGGATAGTTTGGGGAATATTGTGACCGTACTGCAGTAGCGGATGTAGTTAAAGTGGACACTATTGCAGAATCTGCCTTCAATTGTTCATGCTATACTGTGTATTTGGCTTGTCCTTCTCCCTGTTTTTTGTACCTTTAACTTGCCTTTATTAACCTGTAGTAAATACATTTTCTTGAACTTTTCTGCGTGTGCCTTCTTTTCTGGTTGCAGAGGCCAAACCACCTGCCTTGCCTTAGGTTCACAATGTGGTGAATGGTCTGTGATTTCCACCAATTGCGGAGAATAACACGGTGGTCAGTGAAGGTAACTTTCAGGTGGACGCTTGACAGCTTTCACAGCAAAAGAAAAACATTTTTAAAGTGCATTTTTCACAAAGCGCAAACTACTTTTGTGATTATCCAGTACCAAGAGAAAAATCACCCTTGTCGCTCTGAACTCCATTTATTGTAAGTAGAATTCACTTTTGACAAGCACTCCACATTTTGTCCTTATACAAGAGACCAAGATTATTTAAACCGATTACATTGCCATCAACAACAGTCTGCCTAGAATGATGCAAGAATTGCAGCACAAACCCAACATGTCAAGTTTTACATAAAAATAGACATCAAATCGACATTTTGTTCTTTCGTATCATACTGTACAGTGCAATTAATCGCAAGTACTTACAGTAAGGGGTTAATTTACTAATCTGAAATACATCTAAATTAAGCACATTTCAAGCGCAGATGGCGGTGCAACTAACTGTAGTCTGCAACTTCTCTCCGCTCACGCCAGTTCTAAAATTGTGGCCGTGGTGTGGCGGGGAGGGGGACAGGCAGGCTCGTCTTAGTCACCATTTTCTCACGCCTGGTTTAGGTGTAAAAAATGGTCTAAATGTAAGACACCAAGGAAGTCGGCGCCTCTTCATAACTTAGACGGATCCTCCGCCAGATTAGGGCTGGCTTTATTAAGACCGTCATCTAAAATGCCAGTCTTAATAAATGTGCTCCTAAGAGTTTATTCATATGCATATAGATATTGGACGCAGGCTGTTTTACTGGATTATCGTATCATGTGTTACCATTTTTGGTCATTATTATATCAGACTGCAGTCATCAGTTTACTAGTTCAGGTAAAAACTATATTAACATGTGCGTTTTATGTTCTGGACAGAAAGGACTGAAACGTTCAGTGTAATCTCCAAGGCTGTACTCACATCACTCATGTCTAATTATCATGGACTTCATCTTTGTAAAAATAGAAGCTGGAACCGAAGTGCAAACCTTACTGAGCGCCGAGGATTTTTCTCTAGAAATCTATGGTTTATTATGATACCACTGCCACGTTTTGGTTTTACATAAATATTTATAGAAGTGTTTCCAGCTTCTCATGTAGTGGTCAGAAAGACGAGCATTTCTAAGCAGACATATAATGAACCTAGGTACTGTCTGTGATCTATTCTTACACCTTATACCTTGTGAAGACAGGTATCGCATCATGTGCACAAGACATATAGATACATGTATCCATTAAGGGTTAATACGATTTGGATCACACAGGTGCCTCCTCCCATCAGGCTGGGTTATATATTTTACTACCTGGTTACCAGTCTAGCGATTTCAGCTGTTCTCTGTGCAATATAGCCACTGATAATTGGACAAGATTGCATGAAGTTGAGGAGTACACAGGATGGGCAGAGGATTACTTCTTTTGTAATAATATACTATTTGCAAAATAAAAATATGTATATAAAATAACTGCTAAATAAAGCAAAAAGCCAATGAGAAAAGTAATTTTGAGAAGTCAAGTAGCGTAACATGAGCTTCTCCACACTTTCTTGTGGATCTTGATGTACATAAGAATGTGGCACATGACACATCAACGCTGAAGCCGATCATTGGTTGCAGCAGTGCAAATGACCACGTTCGTGAAGGACGTTTGCATGTGGGGACCAGAAGAGCAGTGAAGATTGTCTGGGAACCCAGAGAGCCGAAACCGAGAGGCAGGGAGTAGGAAAGTATAAATCCCTTCACAGGTCCCATGGCATAGAATGAAATAAAAGAAAAGTAAATCGTGAATAGCCCATTTAAAACCTTAGCTCTATGCTGGGGAGATCTATACACGGCTGTGTTATTTTGCATTGGGCATCGTTGTCCTATGTGTGCAATTTGCCACTCTCCTTGACCAATATAATCACTATCCATATGGGCACTATGGGGGAGATTTATTAAACTGGTGTAAAGTAGAATTGGCTTAGTTGCCCATAGCAACCAATCAGATCCTACCTTTAATTTTTCACAGCTCCTTTGGAAAATTAAAGGTGGAATCTGGCTGGTTGCTATGGGCAACTAAGCCAGTTCTACTTTACACTAGTTTGATAAATCTCCCCCTATATGTTTTTAGGGGCAATATTAATGCCAATATTGTTTGAGAACCAATGCCATATGCGGAAGGCCCAAAGCTCTGCTCGATACCTGTCTTCACAAGATATAACGTGGAGGAATAGATCACAGACAGTATCTAGGTTCATTGTATGTCTACTTAGAAATGCTAGTCTTTCCTGACCACTACACGTCTACATGAGAAGCCGGAAACACTACTATAAATATTTATCTAAAATCAAAACCAAAACGTGGCAGTGGTATCAAAATAAACCTCAAACACATATCTAAGGGTACTTTCACACTAGTTTTCCGGTATTGAGATCCGTCATAGGGGCTCAATACTGGAAAAAAAACACATGTTTTGTCCCCATTTATTGTCAATGGGGACAAAACTGAAATGTACAGAACGGAGTGCTCCAAAATGCATTCCGTTCCGTTAAGTTGCGTTCCCAGACCGGAGAGCAAACCGCAACATGTTGTATTTTGCTTTCCAAACTGGGATGCGTAGCAAGACAGATCTGTCAGGACCCCCAATGCAAGTCAATGGAATGCCACAATAGAAAACAGATCTGTCCTCCATTAACTTTCAATGGAGTTCATGACGGATCCGTCTTGGCAATGTTAGAGATAATACAATGGATGGCGTTGTTGCTGAACCCTGCCGGATCCAGTAAAAACGCTAGTGTGAAAGTAGCCTTAGAAAACATATCTAATAAAACCTACCATTCAGCACTTAAAGGGGATCTGTCGGCAGTTTTATGGTGTCCTAACTGGGGGCAACATTAACAGGTTCTCCTTCAGTCCCTTTCTTTAATTGACTCAGCCGTTTTGCCCAAATCTTATATAGGACAGCTCCAGTAAATAATGACGAGTCTGAATATTCATGAGCTGCTGGATATCCCCGCCCACCTGCTGCTGATTCAGATTGACACCTGTCAATCAGAGGCAGGTGGACCCGGGCGAGCCGTCAGCTCATGAATATAGGGACTCATTGGTATGCGCTGGAGCTGAGGGCCGCAGAAAGCTGGTGACAAATTCCATTTAATAGATTACATTACATTTATTTTAGACTGTAAGCTTGTTTGGGCAGAACGCTCTGATTTAGGCGTAGAAAAGGAAGCTGTCCTACATTTAGAAGCGGCGGTGGATGCGCCAAAGTTATGTAGAGGCTGGTGCTCTTCATAGCTTCGGCAGAACCACCACCAGTGCAGGGCCTTTATTAAGACCGGAGTCTAAAACGCTGATGTTAATAAATGTGCCCCTCTGTGTGTTCTGTACTTATGTTAAACTGTTTGGCCTGTCTGCCTCCATACATAAGTATAGATATACTATATATGTGACCTGCGCACCTGCCCATACACGTTCAGCCAACAGCTATTTCTCTCGACTCCCCGTACACATACACCACATACACGTTCAGCCAACAGCTATCTCTCCCGACTCCCCGTACAGATACACCACATACACGTTCAGCCAACAGCTATCTCTCCCGACTCCCCGTACACATACACCACATACACGTTCAGCCAACAGCTATCTCTCCCGACTCCCCGTACACATACACCACATACACGTTCAGCCAACAGCTATCTCTCTCGACTCCCCGTACACATACACCACATACACGTTCAGCCAACAGCTATCTCTCCCGACTCCCCGTACACATACACCACATACACGTTCAGCCAACAGCTATCTCTCCCAACTCCCCGTACACATACACCACATACACGTTCAGCCAACAGCTATCTCTCCCGACTCCCCGTACACATACACCACATACACGTTCAGCCAACAGCTATCTCTCCCGACTCCCCGTACACATACACCACATACACGTTCAGCCAACAGCTATCTCTCACGACTCCCCGTACACATACACCACATACACGTTCAGCCAACAGCTATCTCTCACGACTCCCCGTACACATACACCACATACACGTTCAGCCAACAGCTATCTCTCACGACTCCCCGTACACATACACCACATACACGTTCAGCCAACAGCTATCTCTCACGACTCCCCGTACACATACACCACATACACGTTCAGCCAACAGCTATCTCTCCCGACTCCCTGTACACATACATCACATGCACGTTCAGCCAACAGCTATCTCTCCCGACTCCCCGTACACATACACCACATACACGTTCAGCCTACAGCTATCTCTCCCGACTCCCCGTACACATACACCACATACACGTTCAGCCAACAGCTATCTCTCCCGACTCCCCGTACACATACACCACATACACGTTCAGCCAACAGCTATCTCTCACGACTCCCCGTACACATACACCACATACACGTTCAGCCAACAGCTATCTCTCCCGACTCCCCGTACACATACATCACATGCACGTTCAGCCAACAGCTATCTCTCCCGACTCCCCGTACACATACACCACATACACGTTCAGCCAACAGCTATCTCTCCCGACTCCCCGTACACATACACCACATACACGTTCAGCCAACAGCTATCTCTCCCAACTCCCCGTACACATACACCACATACACGTTCAGCTAATCCGAAGATGTCTGTGTATGCTATGGGGAGATCAGAGAATAGTTCTGACGCAGCTTATCTCCTGGGAGACATCATCTGTGAGGGGAGAGTTGGCCAAACCCCCCCGTTGTCAGCAGGTTCTACTGTCTATTACAGTAGATTGCATTAAGAACACTAAGCTGATGTATTCCGTAGCTGAAGATTACATAATGGTATGCTTTATTGTGAGCTACTATAAAGCAGAGGGCCTATGTACTGTTCTTGAACATTGGACTTCTGCGCTCTGTGTCCCCCTCCCTGGTTTTGTATATTTGTTGCATTTATGCATAACCTTGTCATGTCACATTAATGACAGCACCATGGAAGATGAAGGCTTTGTATAAATGACAGCAACAAAAATACAGGTCTCTTTTATCCACAAGGGTCCCAGAAGTCGCATCTGTCTTGTATGCTTTGCCTCCTTTATGATCCACTCCTGATTTTGTCTTCCAAAACTGCATCAAGAAACCTAACTGTGTGGCTGTACTCCAAAAATGAGCAAAATAGGGACTTTCATCTTTTTGAGCTTATTTATGTAAACATTTTTCACTATTTTGCATCTTTAAACCCCCTCACTCCAGTTTTGAAAACTGGGTGGGAAAGTGGATGAGGTCTGGTTTTAAAAGTCTCCAAATTGTCTTAATCTTACTCCAGTAAAGGAGTGGCATAGAAATTGGAGTACCATCTCAAGACAGAAGGGTTAGCCTTAGGGCTCATGCACATTTTCTTTCCATTTCTGTTCCGTTTTTTTTTTTTGTGTGGACCATATGCGGAACAATTCATTTCAATGGGGCTGCAAACAAAAAAAAAGTTAATCCATGTGCATTCCGTTTCCATATGTCCGTATTTCCGTCCCGCCCAAAAAATAGAACATGTCCTATTATTGTCCGCATTACGGACAAGGATAGTACTGTTCTATTAGGGGCCGGCTGTTCCGTTCAGCAAAATACGGAATGCACACGGACTTCATCTGTATTTTTTACGGATCCGTTTTTTGCGGACCACAAAATACATGCACTCGTGTGCATGAGCCCTTTGGCCTCCTGCACACGACCTGTTTTTTTTCGTATACTAGCTGTTTTTTGCGTTCTATATACAGAACCATTCATTTCAATGGTTCCGCAAAAAAAATTCAACATTCTCCCTATGCATTCTGTTTCCGTATTTCCATTTTTCCATTCCGTTGAAAGATAGAACATGTCCTATTATTGCCCCCAAATCACGTTGCGTGGCTCCATTCAAGTCAATGGGTCCACAAAAAAAAGGAACACATACGGAATGTACTCCGTATGTCTTCCGTATCCGTTCCGTTTTTGCGGAACCATCTATTGAAATTTTTTGCCAAGCCCAATTTTTTCTCTGCAATTACTGTATATGCCATACGGAAAAACGAAACGGAAACACAACGGAAACAAAAAACGTAACAACAGATCCGTGAAAAACATACCACAAAACACTGAAAAAGTCAAATGTGGGCAGGAGGCCTTAAACCTCATTCACACTTCAGTGTTCTCCACGGACAGCACATGTCCCCGTTCATTTTAATGTGTGTATTCACACACCACTCTTTTACCACGGTCCGTGGATCAGTGTTTTTAGCATGGATTCATGATCTATTTCAGGCATGCTCAACCTGCGGCCCTCCAGCTGTTGTAAAACAACTCCCACAATGCCCTGCTGTAGGTTGATAGCTGTAGGCTGTTCGGGCTTGCTGGGAGTTGTAGTTTTGCAACAGCTGGAGGGCCGCAGGTTAAGCATGCCTGCTCTATTTTGTCCATGTTCATGGATCCACCACTTCTATTATAGTCTATGGGTCAATCAAAACGACGGATGCAACACGGATGTAATGACTGAGTAGTTGTTAACTTTCTTCATGAAAAAGTGCTTTATAAACAAAGGACTATAGAGGAAAAATGGATTAAGATATGGGGGGATTGGAAATTCTAAATCTCTCTCTTTGACTTCCCCCTTTCCTAGAGAGACGCACCGCAATGGGAGAGTATTATGAGTTTGGGATAAAAAGAAACAAAGTAATAATGTTTTGGATATGTACTTGTATGGAAATATTAAAAACACACAAATATGTCCCAGACGAAGCTGGCAAGTGAAACCCGGTTCTGGCAAAAGTACCAATTTTCATCTGCCATATGACAAGTTTTAACCATGTAAGTACAATAAAGCACGGTGGTGAACCGATCTGTTTGCGGGTCTGTACTACATCCATTTTACTTTTGAAGGAGTAAGGCCTCTTTCACACGGGCTAGTTTTCCACGCAGGTGCAGTGCGGGAGGTGAACGCATTGCACCCGCACTGAATCTGGACCCATTTATTTCTATGGGGCTGTGCACATGAGCTGTGATTTTCATGCATCACTTGTGCGTTCAGTGAAAATCGCAGCATGTTCTATATTGTGCTCTATATTGTGCGCTCATCACATGGTCGATCTCATGATCCATTACCATGGTGATGGATCATGTGATGGACCATGTGAAGAGCGCAGTGACATCACCAAAGGTCCTTTTCCTCCAGGTCATCAAAGCAGAAGACAGAAGAGAAGCCGGTGTAGCGTTACATAACCCTACTTCGTGAGATTTCCCTACCTCCTGACTTCCCGTCGCACGGCTAATGACGCGAGGAGGCGTTCCTGAGTTTTGACGATCTGCGCATGCGCAAACCGACAGTTTATGGAAAATCTCAGCAGAGTTCAGCTTCACATCGGGACACTGCGCATGCGCCGGCCGGAGTTAGCCGCGCTTGCGCACTGGGCTGTAATATTTCCCTACTGAGGCTCTCCTGCGCATGCGCAGTGTCCCGGTGTAAAGCTGAACTCCGCTGAGATTTTCCATAAACTGTCGGGTTGCGCAGGCGCAGATCGTCAAAACTCAGGAACGCCTCCTCGCGTCATTAGCCGTGCGACGGGAAGTCAGGAGGCAGGGAAATCTCACGAGGTAGGGTAGTATAACGCTACACCGGATGAGGTGAGTTAAATCATTTATTTTTTTTCTTTAACCCCTCCATCCTTATTTTAAGCATTCTGTATTAAGAATGCTATTTTCCCTTATAACCATGTTATAAGGGAAAATAATAAAATCTACACAACACCTAACCCAAACCCGAACTTTTCTGAAATGGGTACCAAACATGCAGATTTTTCTCACGTGCGTGCAAAACGCATTAAAACGTTTTGCACTTGCGCGGAAAAATTGTGCAATTTCCCGCAACGCATCCGCATACTATCTGGCCCTCACACGCGATGCCCGTGTGAAAGAGGCCTAAAGGTTTCTGTTGTCGGTCGGTACTGGGACCAAGGAAGCCAGTAACGAAGGAAAGAAAAAACTGCCTGTGCAAAGGGATTAAATGTCAATATTCCCCAAGACTGAGAGCTGTCAGCGCGGACCCATATTTGTGTGTTTTTATATTGATTTATACAGGAGAACGGACCTACTCCTGACTTTGGGACTGCAGCTGGGAGAGTGGTTGGAAACCTGTACACTATTATTTATTAGGCTAGGTCTACACAACGACATTTGTCGCGCGAAAATAAGTCGTGCGACAGATAGGGCACAACTACACTGCAACATTTATCGCGCAGCATTTTGTCGCACCAATGTCGCACAATTTTTATAATGGTAGTCTATGGTGTAGGACTGTGACACGCGATGTGCTGCGACTGCGACACAGCAGTCGCAGAAAAATCCATTTCTATGGAAATATTGTTTGTTTCATAATTTAAAAAAATGGAAGTCTTCAACATTTCGGCTCTATAATTATGCTACAAGGTTTCTGAACAATTACACATGAATATACATATTGATTTTCCATTGTCCTCAAACAGATAACAACATTCTGACACTAACTGATCTCCCTTAGCTGAAACTGCATCATGAGTTTGATTAAGGCCCCAAACACACGTCCGCAATTCTGTTCCTCATTTTGCGGAACGGAATTGCGGACCCATTCATTTCTATGGGGCCGCATGATGTGTGGCCCGAATCTGGAAATGTGGACCCGCACTTCTGGGTCTGCATTTCGTTCCCGAAAAAAATAGAACATGCCCTATTCTTGTCCGCAATTGCGGACAAGAATAGGCATATTCTATTAGTGCCGGCAATGTGAGGTCCGCAAAATGCAGAACGCACATTGCCGGTGTCCATGTTTTGCGGATCTGTGGATCCGCAAAACACTTACGGACGTGTGAATGGACCCTTAGACTCAAACAGGACAGAACATTGCATGTGTGCCCTTTATTATACACAAACTCTTGAAGGAACACAGAATTTAGAAAATACACATGAAAACAAAAAATACCAGCAATTCCTAATTGAATGCCCTCCGCTTTGATCCTATTTTTCAATCAAAATAGCAAGCTATATAAAACCATTTTCTATATATTTCCCAGGAGATCAGCCCTTTTCCCTTTCCTCCTCTGGACAACTGGCTGCAGCAGGAGCCTCCCACCTCTGCCCAGTCTGCAATAGGAGGGAATAAATCTTAAGCCCATCCCCCTCAACTAGCCACCATCTGAAACTGTAAGAGATCAGCAGGAATGTAATATCCTAGAAAGTTTGTATCAAAAGCATACTTAACCCCTTAAAGATCAGGCCTATTTTCATTTTTGTATTTTTGATTTTTTTACTCCCCACATTCCAACTGCCATAACTATTTTAGTTTTTCATTCACATAGCCATATAAGGGTTTATTTTTTGAGGGATAAGATGAATTTTCTATTGCGCCATTTAATTTACCATGCTTGTATTGGAAAATGGGAAAAAAATTCTTTGTGGGGAAAAATAAAAAAATAAAAAACACACACACACAATTCTACCAAGGCTTTTGGGGTTTTGACATCAAGGTGTTCACTCTGCGCTAAAAATGACATGACGGCCTTATTCTGCAGCTCATTACGATTATGGCAATACCAAACTTGTATAGTTTCCATTTTGTTTTACTAAAAAAAACCTTTTCTATTTGCATCACCTTTTTCTGACAGCCATAACTTTTTAATTTTCCAGTTTACAGCGCTTTTTGACGGCTTGTTTTTTGCAGAATGAACTGTAGATTTTATTGGCGCCGCTCACTGCAACAGCCCACTCCATATAATTGTGGGTGCATAATGCAGTAGAAGGCTAAGGGGCCAATATCTTGCAGACTGATAAGAAGTTTAGGTAAGTTTATCGCCCATTTACTTTTATTGCTCGTTTTTTAGGTTTAGGCTAGGTCTACACGTCAACATTTTGTTGCACCAATGTCGCGCAACAATTTTTATAATGGCAGTCTATAGTGTCGCAATGCTACATGCGACATGCTGTGACTCCGACGCGACAGTTGCAGAAAATCCATTCGAGATGGATTTTTCTGCGACTGTCGCGTCACAGTCGCAGCATGTCGCAGTATGAAACCATAGACTGCCATTATAAAAAAAAAATCGTGCGACATTGGTGCAACAAAATGTCGCGCAACAAATGTCGTTGCGTAGACCTAGCCTTAGGCTGGGTTCACACGGGCGAGATTTCCGCACGGGTGCAATGCGTTCACCTCACTGAATCCGGGCCCATTCATTTCTATGGGGCTGTGCACATGAGCGGTGATTTTCACTCATCACTTGTGCGTTGCGTGAAAATCACAGCATGCTCTATATTGTGCGTTTATCACGCAAAGCAGGCCCCATAGAAGTGAATGGGGCTGCTTGAAAATCGCAAGCATCCGCAAGCAAGTGCGGATGCAGTGCGATTTTCACGCATGGGTTCTAGGTGACAGTCTATTCACTGTATTATTTTCCATTATAACATGGTTATAAGGGAAAATAATAGCATTCTATAATACAGAATGCTTAGTAGAAGGTCAATTGAGGATAAATAAATAAATACAAAAATTAACTCACCTTCTCCTCTTGATCGCGTAGTTGCCGATTTCTACTTACTTCTTTAATCATGAGCTGCCGGCTAAAGGACCTGTGGTGATGTCACATCACATGGTCCATCACTGTGGTGATGAACTCAGTGACGTCACCACAGGTCCTTTGACAGGTCGTGAAGAAAGAACAGGAGACTGGCAGCTACGCGATCAATTGGAGGAGGTTAGTTAATTTTATTTTTATTTTTTAACCCTCAATTGACCTTGTACTAAGCATTCTGCATTAAAGAATGCTATTATTTTCCCTTATAACCATGTTATAAGGGAAAATAATTACATCTACACAACACCGAACCCAAACCTGAACTTCAGTGAAGAAGTTTGGGTCTGGGTACCACATTCAGTTTTTTATCACGCGTGTGCAAAACGCATTGCACCCGGGCAATAAAAACTGAACAACGGAACGCAATCGCAGAGAAAACTGACTGCAATTGGGTACCTACTCACGTGGGTTTGCCGCAACGCACCTGGGATGCACCCTGAGCCAAAACGCGACGCCCGTGTGAACCCAGCCTTAAGGTTCACTCTCCTAAAGGATAACAAGAAGTGGCTATTGTATGAAAACCCTTCCTGTCTATGTGTCCTATTAACACATAATGATCAGAGTGAGCAGCCCCCATTCTGACTGACTCAAGCCATGCATTAGCAACTGCTAACTTTTCCTCCTATATCTATGACCCTGGTGTGACCCACATAAATGCCATTAGTATCCATTTTTGATTCATCATTGAAAGACGACCAACAATTATTAATGCAGAGATGCTTAAGGTAGACAACATATATGACATTTTCTGCCTTCCATAGGTTTTCTTTATTCATAAAACGAAGGAAATGAACACTCATACATCTAATAAATAGAAACATACACTTTATTTTTTGTAACCTGTGCTACAGAATTTTTATTGCAGTTTATTAGTAATTGTACAGTTACCATTCAGTATTTAAAGGGGTTCTGCACTTTCATTTACCTGATGACCTATCCTCTGGATAGATCATATCAGACACCCGGGACCCCCGCCGATCAGCTGTTTGAGAAGGCATCGGCGCTCCGGTCTTCTCACTGTTTACCACCGGGCCGTCGGCCCACTGAAGTCACGACTAGTATCAACTAGCATGGGCGCGGCTAAGCTCCATTCAAGTGAACAGACCTTAGCCCCGCCCACGCTAGTTGATACTAGTCGTGGCGTCAGTGGGCCGACGGCCCGGTGGTAAACAGTGAGAAGGCCGCGGCATGCTGGAGCGCCTCTGCCTTCTCAAACAGCTGATCGGCGGGGGTCCCGGGTGTCGGACCTCCGCCGATCAGAAGCTGATGATCTATCCAGAGGATAGGTCATCAGGTAAATGAAAGTGCAGAACCCCTTTAACATTAGCCTTGTACTGTGGCCTCTTCAGCAATCACACTTTTAGGCCTCTTTCCCACAGGCGTGTGCGCCCTATGGTTGTGCTGCGGCCCGCAAAATGCGGGCCGCAGTGCACGAGCACAGTCCGTGGGGCAGCCACATCGGATAGCGGACCCATTCACTTGAATGGGTCCGCGATCCGGGCCATTCCGTGAAAGATAGGACATGTTCTATCTTTTGTGGAATGGAAGTACGGGACGAAACCCCACGGAAGCACTCCGTAGTGCTTTGAAGGGTTCCATTCCGTTCTGCACCATTCCGCATCTCCGGATTTGCGGACCCATTGAAGTGAATGGGTCCGCATTCGTGATGGGGAATGCCCACAGAACAGCACGCGTATATTGCGGATCCGCAAATGCAGTCCACAATACGGCAACGGGGCGCTCACGTCCGTGTGAAAGAGGCCTTAACTGTACAAGATGTTATACATTTAAGTCATTCAGTTTGTGCTGCTTGTAAAGTCTGCATCATTGTGTCCATATATCCTTATGTCTAATCTAAGCGATACTTTATTGTGCAAGTGTGTTAGGTGAGTTTCTTACAACGCTAGGTTATTGCATAGTGCATTACATACGGACACTGGGGCACATGTACTAAGATTAAGATTATGGTTTATTTTGCATCAGAATATTATTGCCGTTTTTACTTTGCAGCAAATTTCTGATTTGGATTGTTAAATGTGTCTAAGGGCTCATGCACACGACCTTTGTTGTTTTGCGATCCGTTTTTCACTGATCCGTTGTTCCGTATCTGAGTTTTTTTTCCCTCTGATTTAAGTCCTCTTCTGTTCTGTTATTGCACAAAACTTATCCGTATGGTTTCCCTATTTGATCAGTTTTTGCGGCTCGTATGCAGAAACAGTAACTCATTAATCACCAAACACATGAGCAATATGGGCTGTGCATAGCATTTCTACAGTATGGATCTGCAAAATACGGATGAAATACGGATGACATACGTACGTGTTCTGTATTTTTTGCTGACCAATTGACTTGAATGGGGCCTCGGACCATGATTTGCGGACAATAATAAGACATGCACTATTTTTTTGCAGAACGGCCATATGGACAAATGGAAACGGAATGCACACGGAGTAACTTCTGTATTTTCTACAGCCCCATTGAAGTGAATGGTTCTGCATATGGTCCGCAAAAAAAACGGAACAGAAGCGGAAAGAAAATACGTTTGTGTGCATGAGCCCTAAATCTGTGATGTTGGTGAAGAGAAGATGCAACACAATGCACCATAGGGTTTTATACTATCAGAATGTTGCACCACTTTTTATACCACATTGGAGCTGAATATGCCAAAAACGAAGGCCCTGATTTATATAGACCGGTGTCTGCTGTGTCAGTCTTGCCAGAGAAGGTAATGTAATTTAAATGAAATGCATTCTCCATTATCCATGTGCGAGTCAGAAATCTACGGCAGCTCGGGCTGCGGTAGATAATTGTTTATATCTGTTTCTGTAGCAAGTAATGATGAATGTGTGAGGGCCGATGTTCCCTTTTCATTAACATGATGAGGGCAGTGTAAAATGGCTGTTGCGACAAAAAAAGTTGTGATGGCATTTAAAAAAATTTACAAGCCTAAACAAATTTTAAGCCAAAGAATGCTTTGGCAAAATGATAAAATTTCTCATTAAAAACCCCTTAAGGACCCAGGACGAGAATGCTCATCCAAAATGGCTGGTATTTTGTGCCCCAGGATGAGCATTCTCGTCATGTGGTCCTTGTGCCCCAGGATTACTGACAGACGGATCCCTGTTGCAACCACCAGCATTGGTGATAATGTCAATGCCAGTGGATTAACCCCTTATATGCCGCTGTCAGCGCTGATCGCGGCATATGAGGGGTTAATGGGAGGTTTGCGCTCCCTCTCCTTATCCATCGGGTCCCTGTGCTGGGGTGTCAGGGACCCGATGGTTGCCATGTTAGCCCCAAGCCATTCAAAGGCCTTGGGGCCTGGCATGTATAGAGGTCTATGAGGCCAAGCTCCCAGGCTGGGTCTAATAGGCAAACTATCAGTGTATTAGGCCTCACGCACACGACCATTGTCCTGGTCTGCATCCAAACCGAAGTTTTTGCAGCTCGGGTGTGGACCCATTCACTTCAATGGGTCCTTAAAACATGCAGACAGCACTCCGTGTGCTATCCGCATCCGTTGCTCCGTTACGTAGCCCTGCAAAAAATATATAACATGTAACATGTCCTATAACATATAACATGTCCTATTCTTGTCCGTTTTGTGGACAAGAATAGGCATTTCTACAATGGGCTGCAAAAAACGTAACGGTTGTGTGCATGAGGCCTTACACTGTGTAATACACTGATAGTCAATGCAATACAATACAATACAGATGTTTTGTGCTGCATTGAAACAGGGATCAGACCCTAATGTTGAAGTCCCATAGTGGGACAAAAAAAATAAATGATAAAAGTGAAATAAACCTTCTATCTTCATTCAGCAGGACCCCGTGGCACCCCGTGACGCCCTGTGAAATTTTGGACCTCATTTGCGGATCCACAATACATCCACTATAATGGGTCCGCAAATCCAGAGATGCGGAATGGTGTGGAACGGAAGCATGGAACAGAATCCTACAAAAACACTATAGACTGCTTCCGAGCGGTTTCGTCCCATACTTCGGTTCCACAAAAAGATAGAACATGTCCTATCTTTTTGCTGAACGGCCAGATCATGGACCCATTAAAGTGAAAGGGTCCATGATCCGCTGAGGCTGCCCCATGGTGGGTGTTCGGACATTGCGGCCCGCAATTTGCAGGCCACAGCACAGCCACGGGGCGCACACGTTCGTGTGCATGAGGCCTTATTTAGGGGCTCTTTTTTTGTGGGATGAGGTGATGGTTTTATAGGTACCATTTTGGGGGGCATACTCGTTTTTGATCGCTTGGTGTTGTACTTTTTGTGATGTAAGGTGACAAAAATAGCTTTTTTTTAAACAGTTTTTATTTTATTTTTTTACAGTGTTTATCGGACGGGGTGGATCATGTGACATATTTCTAGAGCCAGTCGTAATGGACACAGCGATACCTAATATGTGTGTGTTTTCTTTTTTATATATATATAAAATCAGGGGAAAGGGGTGATTTTTTCTTTTTTTACTTCAAACGTAATTTTTTTTTTAAACTTTTTTTTAAACTTTATTTCTGTTCCAGAAATTTTTACTTTTGGGGGTCTGATCCCTCTGCAATGCATTACAATACATCTGTATTGTAATGCATTGCCTGTCAGTGTATGACACTGAGTCATACAGAAACAGTTTGCCTAGGAGGCTGGATCTCCTGGGCACCCGTAGAAGGCAGGTCCCAATGCCATGCAAGGCATTTGGCAGCCTCTGAATGGCATAGCGCTGTCTTCTCACCCATCGGGTCCCTGCCACAGAAGAGCGGGGACCCGATGGGCCCCCTCACCCACCGCAAATCCCTTATATGCTGCAGTCAGCTCTGATTGCGGCATAGAAGGGGTTAATCCGCCAGCATCAGGCCCTTTTACCTTAGTACGTCAAAATGCGGGAACGCACCTGCCGCCATGACGTACTATTACGTCATATGTCGGGAAGGGGTTAAAAAAGGCTTTATTATGTAAAACTGAAACAAAAGAAAAATAAAAGTAGACATATTTGGTATTGTCGTGTCCATAACAACCTGCTCTACAAAAATAGCACATGATCTAACCTGTCAAGTGAATACCGTATAAAACAAAAAATAAGAAACTGTGCCAGAACAGCTATTTTTTGGTTACCTTGCCTCACAAAAAGCGTAATATAAAGCAATCAAAAGTCATATATACCACAAAATAGTACCAATAAAAGTGTCACCTTATCCTAATATTGAGTTTTATTTCGCTGTTAACCCTTGATGTGTTACAGGAAAAATCTAATTAAAATGGAAAATCTGCCAAAAATGTGAAATTTTGAATAAATCAAGGGGTGTAGTTTTTACAATGGGTGGTTTCCACTATGTAAGCCCCACAAAGTGACTTTATGTATTTATTTATTTAAGTGATCCTTAAAGGGGTTCCCCATGAATAATGTAAAAAATGAAAATCAGACATCTTATAGTACATGACAATACCTTTCTAACAAAGCTAGAACCAGCACATGGATCCAGAGATCTCCCCATTCATTGCTCTGCTAGATTTATTTCAAGCTGGCAGCTGAAGGGGAGTGTCTTTTCCACTGCAGATAAGGGGGCGTGTCCGTGCTCTCCCTATCACAACTTAGGAGCCAGTTAAAGATGAAACTGAGCATGTGCGACCATCCCACTGAGCAGGTCAAAGAAATAAGAAATTAGGTGGCACTATAAAGATACGTTTTACAGAATAACTCAGTAGCTATACAAAATGTTTAATTATATGCAATTACAAAAGTATTCAGATCCAGGTGCTGGTTTAAAAACTGTAGAATATTTTTTGTGGGACAACCCCTTTAACCCCTTAAGGACACAGCCCTATTTCACCTTAAGGACCAGGCCATTTTTTGCAAATCTGACCACTGTCACTTTAAGTGCTGATAACTTTAAAACGCTTTGACTTACCCAGGCCGTTCTGAGATTGTTTTTTCGTCGCATATTGTACTTCATGACACTGCTAAAATTGGGTCAAAAAAGTTAATTTTTTTGCATAAAAAAATACCATATTTACCAAAAATTTTGAAAAATTTGCAAATTTCAAAGTTTCAGTTTCTCTACTTCTGTAATACCCCCAAAAATTGTGATGACTTTACATTCCCCATATGTCTACTTCATGTTTGTAGCATTTTGGGAATGATATTTTATTTTTTGGGGATGTTACAAGGCTTAGAAGTTTAGAAGCAAATTTTAAAATTTTCAGAAATCTTAAAAATCCCACTTTTTATGGACCAGTTCAGGTTTGAAGTCACTTTGTGAGGCTTACATAATAGAAACCACCCCATTCTAGAAACTACACCCCTCAAGGTATTCAAAACTGTTTTTACAAACTTTGTTAACCCTTTAGGTCTTCCACAACACTTCATGGCAAATGGACATACATTTTTAGAATTTAGATTTTTTGGAAAATTTTCCAATATAATCAATTTTTTCCAGGAAAAAAACAAGGGTTAACTGCCAAACAAAACTCAAAATGGGTTGCCCTGATTCTGTAGTTTGCAGAAACACCCCATATGTGGTCGTAAACTACTGTTTGGCCAAACGGGAGCACGTAGAAAGAGGGGAACGCCATATGGGTTTTGGAAGGCAGATTTTGCAGGACTGGTTTTGTTTATACCATGTCCCATTTGAAGCCCCCTGTTGCACCCCTAGAATAGAAATTTCAAAAAAGTGACTCCATCTAAGAAAGTACACCCCTCAAGGTATTCAAAACTGGGTTTACAAACTTTGTTAACCCTTTAGGTGTTCCACAAGAGTTATTGGCAGATGGAGAAACAATTTAGAAATTTCTATTTTTTGGAAAATTTTCCAATATAATCAATTTTTTCCAGGAGTAAAACAAGGGTTAACTGCCAAACAAAACTCAAAATGGGTTGCCCTGATTCTGTAGTTTGCAAAAACACCCCATATGTGGTCGTAAACTACTGTTTGGCCGAACGGGAGGACATAGAAGGAGGGGAACACCATATGGGTTTTGGAAGGCAGATTTGGCAGGACTGGTTTTGTTTATACCATGTCCCATTTGAAGCCCCCTGTTGTACCCCATGAATAAAAATTTCAAAAAAGTGACTCCATCTAAGAAAGTACACCCCTCAAGGTATTCAAAACTGGGTTTACAAACTTTGTTAACCCTTTAGGTGTTCCACAAGAGTTAATGGCAGATGGAGAAACAATTTAGAAATTTCTATTTTTTGGAAAATTTTCCATTTTAACCCATTTTTTCCAGCAATAAAGTAAGGGTTAACAGCCAAACAAAACTCAAAATGGGTTGCCCTGATTCTGTAGTTTGCAAAAACACCCCATATGTGGTCGTAAACTACTGTTTGGCCAAACGGGAGCACGTAGAAAGAGGGGAACGCCATATGGGTTTTGGAAGGCAGATTTTGCAGGACTGGTTTTGTTTATACCATGTCCCATTTGAAGCCCCCTGTTGCACCCCTAGAATAGAAATTTCAAAAAAGTGACTCCATCTAAGAAAGTTCACCCCTCAAGGTATTCAAAACTGGGTTTACAAACTTTGTTAACCCTTTAGGTGTTCCACAAGAGTTATTGGCAGATGGAGAAACAATTTAGAAATTTCAATTTTTTGGAAAATTTTCCAATATAATCAATTTTTTCCAGGAGTAAAACAAAGGTTAACTGCCAAACAAAACTCAAAATGGGTTGCCCTGATTCTGTAGTTTGCAAAAACACCCCATATGTGGTCGTAAACTACTGTTTGGCCGAACGGGAGGACATAGAAGGAGGGGAACACCATATGGGTTTTGGAAGGCAGATTTTGCAGGACTGGTTTTGTTTATACCATGTCCCATTTGAAGCCCCCTGTTGTACCCCTAGAATAAAAATTTCAAAAAAGTGACTCCATCTAAGAAAGTACACCCCTCAAGGTATTCAAAACTGGGTTTACAAACTTTGTTAACCCTTTAGGTGTTCCACAAGAGTTAATGGCAGATGGAGAAACAATTTAGAAATTTCTATTTTTTGGAAAATTTTCCATTTTAACCCTTACTTTATTACTGAAAAAAATGGGTTAACAGCCAAACAAAACTCAAAATGGGTTGCCCTGATTCTGTAGTTTGCAGAAACATCCCAAATGTGGTCGTAAACTACTATTTGGCTAAACGGCAGGACATAGAAGAAGGGGAACGCCATACGGTTTTTGGAAGGCAGATTTTGCTGGACTGGTTTATTTACACCATGTACCCTTTCAAGCCCCCTGATGCACCCCTAGAGTAGAAACTCCATAAAAGTGACCCCATCTAGGAAACTATGGGATAAGGTGGTTGTTGTTTTGGTACTATTTTAGGGGTAAATATGATTTTTGGTTGCTCTATATTACACTTTTTTGAGGCAAGGTAACAAAAAAATAAAATTCTAAAATTTTTCTACATTTGCTATTTAGTTTTGTGGAACACCTAAAGGGTTAACAAAGTTTATAAAGTAACTTTTGAATACCTTGAGGGGTGTAGTTTCTTAGATGGGGTCACTTTTTTGGAGTTTCTAGTCTAGGCTACATCAGGGGGGGCTTCTAATGGGACATGGTGTCAAAAAAAAAAACTGTCCATCAAAATCTGCCTTCCAGAAACCATATGGAGTTCCCTTCGTTCTATGCCCTGCCGTGCGGCTATATAGCCATTTACGACCACATATGGGGTGTTTCTGCAAACTACAGTATCAGGGCCATAAATATTGAGTTTTTTTTGGCTGTTAACCCTTGCTTTATTACTGGAAAAAAAGGATCCAAATGGAAATTTTGCCCAAAAATGGGTGTTTTGGCACCGTTTTTATTTTATATTTTTAACACCGTTCATCCGAGGGGTTTGGTCAAATGTTATTTTTATAGCGACGACTTTTACGCACGCGACAATGCCCAATATATCCTAAAACTGCGGCCCTCCAGATGTTGTAAAACTACAATTCCCACCATGCCCTGCTGATGGCTGTAGGTTGTCTGGGCATGCTGGGAGTTATAGTTTTACAACATCTGGAGGGCCGCAGTTTGAGGATGCCTGCACTAAAACTAATATTTTTTTGGGGAAAAAAAATTGTTTCTGTGTCTCCAAAGTCTGAGAGACATAGTGTTTTATGTTCTCTAGGGGACTGTTGGAGATTATAAAAATTTTGTACTCCATGGAAGTGTGATACTCCCTGAAGCAATCGATAACGCAGAGGCCCGGATGATCGGGGCAAGTGTCACACTGAGTAGTGGTGTCCTTCCGTATCCCCCTCTTGTGACACACTCTGCATCTTTTTTGGGTTCGTCCCTTCTTTCCAGTATGGGGGACCACACCTGGAAAGTGTTGGCCAGGGACGATCCGGGCGCCTCCAGTTCCCGAGATACTCCGGCCTGCTCTTTCCCGGTCCGAAAAGATCAGGTCTTTGAGGACTGCCTCATAGAATTGGAGGAATGTCCCTGTGCTGCCAGCGCTTCGGGATAGTACAAAAGAGTTGTACATGGCAACCTGCACCATGTAGACCGCAACTTTTTTGTACCATGCCCGGGTTTTGCGCATGGCATTATATGGCTTGAGGACTTGATCAGAGAGATCAACTCCTCCCATATACCGATTGTAGTCGACGATACAATCGGGCTTGAGGACCGTTGCCGTGGTACCTCGCACAGAGACTGGGGTGGTGCTGTTACCGTGGATTGTGGACAGCATAAGGACATCCCTCTTGTCCTTATACCTGACCAGCAACAGGCTTCCACTGGTAAGGGCACGGGTCTCACCCCTGGGGATAGGTACCTGGAGGGGGTGGGCAGGGAGGCCGCGTTGATTTTTCCGCACGGTCCCACAAGCGAACGTGGATCTGGCGGCAAGGGACCTGAACAAGGGAATGCTGGTATAAAAGTTGTCCACGTACAAGTGGTAACCCTTATCCAGCAGTGGGTACATAAGGTCCCACACGAGTTTCCCGGTAACACCCAGAGTGGGGGGACATTCTGGTGGTTGAATCCGGGAATCTCGCCCCTCGTACACACGAAATTTGTAAGTGTACCCTGAGGTACTCTCACAAATTTTGTATAGCTTCACGCCATACCTCGCCCGCTTTGTGGGAATGCATTGGCGGAAACTGAGTCTCCCCTTGAACGCAACGAGAGACTCATCAACCGCGACCTCCCTTCCAGGTACGTAGGCCTGCTGAAATGTGGCCCCAAAGTGATCGATGACCGGCCGTATCTTGTACAGCCGGTCATAGGCAGGATCACTTCGGGGGGGACATGCTGCATTATCGGAATAATGCAGACATTTCCGGATGGCCTCAAACCGGGAGCGTGTCATGGCCGTACTGTACAGTGGGGTCTGGTATAGGACGTCCCCACTCCAGTAATGCCTGACACTCGGTTTTTGCACTAGACCCATATGCAGCACGAGGCCCCAAAATGTCCTCATCTCGGCTGCACTGACCGGCGTTCAGCCACCGGGTCTAGCCAAAAATGAGCCCGGGTTTTGAGCGACGAACTGTTGGGCGTACAGATTCGTCTGCTCCACCATCAGATTCACCAGTGGGTTACTGAAAAAAAAACTAAAAAAGTCTATTTCAGTAAACCCCACTGTGGGAATCTGGATTCCAGGATTGCCAGCGAAATCCGGAATCTCAGGCTCAAAGTCCACTGGGGGACACCAGCTAAGTTCATCGGCAGGGGGCTCCGGTGAACTTATTTGGTGGGCCGGGAAACCAGTACGAACCCCAGGGCGGCTCGTACTAGGGTGGGCCACAGGATCCCTAGCATGTGTGGCCCCTGGCTCCGCCTGGCGGCGTCTCCGCTGCCTTGGTGGCTCATCGTCATCCGATGATGATGAGGAGGATGCGGATGACAAAAGGAACGTGGGGTCATCCTCATCCTCACTGGGGCTCTCAGAGTCGGAGGCAATCTGGGCATATGCCTCCTCGGCCGAGAACACCCGGCGGGCCATGGGTGTGTGCGTGTGCGTGTGTATGTGCGTGCGTGTAAACCTTTATTCTATGTGCGTGTGTGTGGGGGCACGGGTGTTCACGGGCAAGTGTTAGAAAAAAAAAAAAAAAAAGTTCAAACTTGCTGATCAGCGGGGGGGGGGGGGGGGGGGGGGGGGGCAAGTGGCAGGGGGGGTCTGGGGTCTGGTAGCTGAAAAAAAAAAGTTTGGAATAAATGTGGTTTTTTTTTTTTTTTTTTTTTCTAACTTTTCCCTTCTATCCCTGCCTAAAGGTGCCTCTCCCTCACTGACCCTAACCTACCTGGGTGGCGATGCGTGCAGGAGGGTGATGGATGCCGATTAGGGGGACACAGGAGCTGGTGCTGGACGATGCTGCACGGTCAGGGTGCTGGACAGGAAGAGGAGGGGAGAGAGGAGCGCAGGAAGTTTGAATCTCGCGCCTCTCTCCCCTGCACCAATCAGCACCCTGGACAGCGGCGTTCAGCACCAGGGCCAGCTCCGCCTCTGCAAATCCTCGGACTGCGATTGGTGGTGTAAAATTACGCCACCGATCGCAGTCTTTTTCCGGTTCATCGGGTCACAGGACACCCGAATGGACCGGAAACGCAGAAAACCGCAGGTCTGAATTGACCTGCGGTTTTCTGCGATCGTCGATGCGGGGGGGTCAAATGACCCCCCCCTGCATTGTTACAGGATGCCGGCTGAATGATTTCAGCCGGCATCCCGTTCCGATTAACCCCCGCGGCGCCGGCATCGCTATTTAAAGCCATGACGTACCGGTACGTCATGTGTCCTTAAGGACTCGGGAAACATGCCGTACCGGTACGTCATGTGTCCTTAAGGGGTTAAAAAAAAGTGGGTTTAGGAAATTTTCTTAAAAATTTAAAAATTTGCTTCTAAAATTCTAATACTTATAAGATCCTAAAAAATAAAATTACATTTACAAAATCATGCAAATAGGAAAGTGGACATATGGGAAATGTAAAGTAATAACTCTTTTATGATGTATCTCTATCTGCCTTAAAAGCAATCTTAGAATGACTTGGATAAGTAAAAGAATTCTGAAGTTATTACCACATAAAGTGACACATGTCAAGTTTCCAAAAACCGGCCTGGTCCTTAAGGTGAAAAAAGGCACAACAAAACAAAGCACAAAGTAGGATTAAAAAGAAAAATTGCACAAAAGTTATCTACAAAATCTTGGACAACATTTACTAATCCTAAATATGGTGTAAGGTTAGGCTGTCTAGACCTGTACCAGATTTATCACATTGGCTCTGGTTTTCTTTGAGACTATTTTTTTAATGGTAGAATTGCCCCAAAATGGTGCATCTTAGGCAACACCTCTTTCACTCAAACTCCACTAAGCCACACCCCTATTTGAGCATGAGAAAGAAAGTGCTGAAACCCTGGATCTGCCAAAAAGGTCCATTTTGTGCCACTTTTAAAAAACAGATGCATGCTGTAAAAATGAAACAAAATTGTGGTGCATAAACTTCATATGTTTACTGTATTTTTCACCTCATAAGATGCCCCTGTGTCTTATGGGAAAATGCCCCTGCGTCTTATGGGGTGAATACTAATGAGTGCTTCCATTATGGAAGCGCTCATTAGTACACCAGGAAGCGGTGAAGGCTGTTTACTCACCGCTTCATGGTCCTCGGCTATTGGCTGTGCAGTGGCTGCGCACAGCTTGAGGGTGCTCTATGACCTCACGCTGTGCGCGCCAGTTCACAGCCCTGCTGACAGCAGGAGGAAGAGGATCACGCTGGAGGAGAGGAACAGGAGGGGTAAGTCGTTTATTTATTTAGTGATCTAAAGCTGGGGGCTGCTAATATATGGCTGGGGGCTGATGATATATATGGCTGGGGGCTGATGATATATATGGCTGGGGGCTGATAATATATATGGCTGGGGGCTGAGTAGATTATATATATGGCTAGGCGCTGATTACATATATAGCTGGGGGCTGATTACATATATGGCTGGGCGCTGATTACATATATGGCTGGGGGCTGATTACATATATGGCTATGGGCTGATTACATATATGGCTAGGGGCTGATTACATATATGGCTGGGGCTGATTACATATATGGCTATGGGCTGATTACATATATGGCTAGGGGCTGATTACATATATGACTGGGGCTGATTAGAAGCATGGAGGACTTATATGAGGCATGGGGGTCTGATCTGAGGTCTTATTGGGGTTCTGATTTGTGGTCTGACCTGAGGTATAATGAAAAAAAAAAAAAGTCTTATTGTCTTACTCTAATACCTAGGTGCGTCTTATGGGCTGGTGCATCTTATAGGGCAAAAAATACAGTAATTCTGGCACAAATTAAGACACTTTTCAGGCGCAGTGACATTGATACAGATGTAGCAGAGTTAACACTCATGCTTTATGAGACGTGTTATCTAAACTTAATGCGTTAAGCAAACACCTTTAATTGCTTTTCAATGGCTTTTGTTTCAAGATAACACAATGAGTTAGGAAATTTGAGTTAAGAGTTTGAGTGTTTTCTGGTACCATACATTTAGTATCATTGAAGATGATTGCAGAAACTGCAGATATCACTTTCACAACTTTTTGATTGGCTTAGCTCAAACTATCGGGGCTACAGACAACACTATTAACTAATTATAAATAATGGAGATGTTTATCATTAAAGAGCAGAGTGAATAATGTAAAATTTAAGACAAATGCTGAGCCCTAAGTCAATTTCTCAGGGCTCCGAATGTCTTTGTCTTTACATTGTGGAAATATCTGTGGAAAAGAAATGTATATAAAATAAACTCCAAACATTCTAAAGAGGGCTTTCAACTATTTTGATTTCAGGCTACCTTTACAGTAGTGTTTTGGCTTTCCGTTTTTTGAGATCCATTCAGGGCTCTCAAAAGCGGTCCAAAACGGATCCGTTTTGCCCTAATGCATTCCGGAGGCGGACTCCAAAACGCTGCTTTCAGCTTTTTGCTGTCTGCCTGGCAAAGCGGAACCAAACAGATCCGTCCTGGCACACAATGTAAGTCAATGGGGGTGGATCCGTTTTCTCTGGCACAATATAAAACGAATCTGTCCCACACTGACTTTCGATGGTGTTCAAGATGGATCCGTCATGGCTATAGAAGACATAATACAATTGGATCCGTTCATGACGGATGCATGCAGTTGTATTATTGTAACGGAAGCGTTTTTGCAGATCCATGACGGATCCGCAAAAAACGCTAGTGTCAAAGTAACCTTACTTAAAGCCTTGTCTTAAAATAGAAACAAAGTGGCAGATTTATCAAGACTAGTTGAAAGGAATACTGGCAGTGGCCAATAGCAACAAATCAGATTCCATATTTCATTTTTCAGAAATCCTTTGGAAAATAGAAGCATCAATTTGATTGCTTTTGTAATATAAACTTTATTTTCCTTTCTTCAATGACATGCACAATATGGACAAAAGAACTGGGACACACCTCTTAGTCACTGAATTCAGGTTTTATTCAGTCCCATTGCCACATGTATAAAAATCCAGCCCTAACCATGCAGTCTGCCTTTACAAGCAATTGTGAAAGAATGGGTTGTTTTAAAATATTCTCTGAACTCTAGCATGGTACTGTAATGGTGTGCCACTGCTGACATAAATCAGTTCCTGAAATGTCTTTCCTCCTAGATATTCCATAATTTAACTGTTAGTTGTATTATTGCAAAGTGAAAGAGTTTAGTATGCATGACTTTTGTCTCTGCTTCAAAAATCTTAATCTGAGCAGAAACCTAACGGACCTCATTATAGTCTATGGGGCCCATATGCTCCGTTCTGCTCAGTTATGTGCCAAATCTGTATTTTCAGTTCTCCTCCTCCTATAATGGAGAAGGAAAACGGAATGGCTGAACATTGATGTGAACTCAGCCTAAGGCACGAAGTTGAGGCTAATTCACAGAGCGGGGTCACCGAGTGCTGAGACCCATAGTGCATAAAAGTCAACAATGCTCTGCTGACTCAATAACTGCAGAACTCCAACTCTCCTCTGGCATTAACATCAGCAATAGAGATGGACACATTTCTTGAAATTTGTTTTGTGTCCAAATTTGCAAATTTTTCCAAAAATTTGATTTGTGTCCGAATCAATTCTACCCAAATCAAATTTGCTCATCTCTAGTATATATCAGTTTCACTGCCAAAAGGGCAAGAAAACTAACCATCTTACACCATCGGCTGTAAAATGTTACTACACAAATTCAAAGCTCAGCCTTTTAAACAGGTCATAAATAGTGTTGATCGAGCATGCTCGGCCGAATACCAGTTCGGCTCGAGCATCACGATGCTCGGCATATCATGGTGTTCAACCGAATACTGCGTGTACTCGAGCGGGATGCTCGAGTCTCCTTTCCGCACGTTTGTTGGCTGTTACGCAGCCAATAAACGTGCAGGTAAGTACTGCCACTAACTGTAATGCCGTAGCCATGTTGGTTATTGGCATTATAGTGATTGGCTAGCCGGAACGCGTCATCAGGTGCTATAAAGCACCCGATGACACGTGGTTTGGCCAGTCTTAGTCAGGGAGAGATGTAGAAGAGACAGATAGTGTAGGAAATTGAATATTTTGTTTTTGTTAGGCAGGGTTGGTGATAGAGACCCAAAAGTCCTTTTAAGGACTATTGTTGTATCTGGCAGCAATATATCATTTTAGCGCAACCTGCACTAAATTGCATGCAATTGTTAGAGACCCAAAAGTCCTTTTAAGGACTATTGTTGTATATGGCAGCAATATATATTTTCAGCGCAACCTGCGCTAAATAGCTTGCAATTGTTTGGCCTCGGCAGACAACAACATTATCTGCACTACATCTCCTGTGTAACGTGTGCGCAGCCTAAAAATATCTGTGACATCCAGTGTACTTTTCCGTAGATGGTGCGGACAGCGGCATTATCTGCGCTATATCTCCTGTTTAACGTTTGTGCATCCCAAATAGATGTGACATTCCCTGTATTTTTTTTATAGCTGCTTGTGACAGCAGCTACATTACCTGCACTACATCTCCTGCATAACATTTGCACATCCCAAATAGCTGTGACATTCCCTGTAATTTTTTATTAGCCGCTGGTCATAGCAACATCATCTGCACTACATCTCTTGTATAGCGTTTGCGCATCCTAAATATCAGTGATATTCAGTCAAATTTTTTTGTTGCTGCTGGCAGCGACATTACCTGCACTACATCTCCTGTATAACGTTTGCACATCCTAAATATCAGTGATATTCTGTTTAATTTATTTGCGCATACACTTACAAAATCTGCGCTAGTGTACGTGTGACATACTTGCAAGCATATATACACCATTTAATATGCAGAAGGTGAGCAGTAAGGGATGGGGAAGTGGCCTTACTGCTGATGGTGCACACAGAGGCCGTGGCCCTGGGCACGGTGAAACTATGCCTGCTGCCAGAGCACAAGAAACACACTCATCCTTGATACCTAGCTTCATGTCCCAGTTTGCAGGGCGGCGCAGGACACCAATCTCGAAGTCAGACCAGTGCGACCAGGTAGTCGGTTGGATTGCAGCAGATAAAGCTTCCAGTTGGTTAAGCACCACCCTGCTTTCCACAAAGTCCAGTCTCAGTAGCCAAGAGTCTGGTCAACAGAATCCTCAACCTGATCCTCCTTCCTCCCACCATGGAGAGTCTTGTCAAACAAGTGATCCCGCACTTGGATATTCCAAGTAGCTCTTTTCATCGCCATTCCTTGATTTGGGCGTCTTGCCAAGTCCACTTGAAGAGGGACATGAGGAAATCGTGTGCACTGATGCCCAAACTCTTGAGCATTCACAGTCACAAGAAGATGATGGTGGGGGACGGCAATTAGTGTTTCACGAGGTGGATGATGATGATGAGACACAGTTGCCAATAAGTCAAACGCAATTAGTGTCTCAAAAGGTTCATGATAAGAATGATGACCTTTCCTTTAGGACATTAAACCTTACAAACAAAAGCAACTTCATGCCCCAAAAACACTATCATGCAGCAGAAGCCTTCATCAATCTCGTACAACAAGAGATAAACAAAAACATAAAAGATCTCAAAAGTGGAACCATACATACTCCCTAGACCTCACATTTACCTCTCATATCCACCATAAATCCATTAGTTTTTTGGATACGGTGGTCATCAAAACACAGGTAGGCACCCTCACCACCAATCTACAAAGAAAACATTGCACTCGTTGTCATGGATACCTTGGCTTACATAGCCGAAATCCAACGTCAACTGGCAGACATAACATATGAAAAAGTGATATGCAATACTATCTTTCGAATTAGAAAATAAATCTGCTCTTTTCTTGACCATCATCTCCAGATCGTTACCATTAATAAGGCCACATATACCTTTCTTACAAACAAAAATCTGGTCACTCCAGTGTTTTACACATTGCCTAAAATACATAAGAACCTAACCAATCCACCAGGCAGACCCATTGTGGCCTCTACAGACTCTATACTTTCTCCACTCTCAGTCCTTTTAGAAAAAATATTAACTCCACTTGTCAAACAGACACGTTCCTTTCAACTGGATACATCACATTTCTTATCCATCATCTTGAATCTGAATAACATTTCCCCTGAGGACCTACTAGTAACACTTGATGTTAATAGCCTTTACACACCAATCTCCCATGAAAAATGTATCCAGGCCGTCTCAAAACTCCTGACCACCTCCACTTATTCCCCAAATACACAAACCTTCTGTATAGCTCTATTGAGATTTGTGCTTAAAAACAACTATTTCATGTTCAGAGATGACTTCTATATTCAGAAACGGGGAACAGATATGGGGGCGAACGTAGCACCATCTTACGCTAATGCGTTTATGGCAAAATTCGAAGAAGGCCTGATCTATCCCCACCCTATTTTCCAGACACACGCCAAACCCTGGTGCCGATATATAGATGATGTCTTTTGTATCTGAATTCACCGACCACATCAATAGACAAGATCCATACCTCACATTTACCTCTCATATCCACCATAAATCCATTAGTTTTTTGGATACGGTGGTCATCAAAACACAGGTAGGCACCCTCACCACCAATCTACACAGAAAGCCCACAGACCGTAATACACTACTACATTATTGTAGTTGCCATTCCAAAACCACAAACAATCCCTACCCCATTCACAATTTAAACAAGTAGCCAGAGTCGTGGAAAACTCAACTCTTAGAGACCAGCGTCTGACGGAGATGGCACAAAAATTTCATGACAGAGGCTACCCCATTACACTACTTAAAAGAGAACTTTCTCTGGCTTAATCTACAACACCTACTATAACAAAATCTACATCTCCACAACGTGTTCCTCTGGTGATCACTTACCATCCCATTGCACCCAAAATTCAATCTATAGTCAAAATACATTGGCCCCTCCTCCAACAATCCTATCCTAACGTCACGGAATTTCAACATCCCCTCCGTATGTGCTATAAAAAATCAAAAGATGTAAAAGATAAACTTGTACATGCAGATATTGGTTCTCTCAAACCCAAACTATTACAAATCACTTTAGCCCCTCAAAAAACAGGCACGTACCCTTGCCTTCATTGTGCTGAATGCACTAATGTGATTAAAGGAAATTGAATTTTACATCCCCGCTCCAGGAAAATATACTATTCCAAAGACTTCTACACATGCAATTCTTCCTTTGTGGTTTATCTAATCAAATGCCCATGTGGCTTAGCATATGTGGGAGAGACCACTAAGAATGTACGAGATCGGATTTCAAAACACAAATCAGACATTCAATGCCATAAAACAGAACAACCAATTCCATATCATTTTATCTCAGCAAAACACCAAATTAGCCAACTCAGATTTCAAGTCCTGGAAAACATACCTGCGGCAAGAAGAGGAGGCAACCGGATTGCGCGTCTTAAACAACGCAAATCCTTTTGGATTTTCGAATTGAACACCCTGTCACCACATGGTATGAACAGGGATTTTGACTTTTGTGTCTCATGATGATAATACCATATCTAATTCAATATAGGGACAGACATTATGCCAATGTGACCTTCATTGTACCCATATATTAACTTCTAAGCTTTGATTATTATATAAGATGTGGGTATTAATAATCATTTTTATCCTTTTTTACCCCTAATAGACAAAATGACTCGTAAAGTCCATCCCAGCCAGGTAGTATGAGTGCATCTTATGTAGCACTCTGCCTTGTATAGTTGCATGCCCTATATAGATTTACATCTTATCTATCATTATACCATCTGCTAAGTACAGCCACATGGCCTATATTCAGAGACATATTCAGTACCCAATACTATATCTATGGAATGTAATTTCGAAATACATCATTGCCAGTGGCCACACCTGTAATCGCGCTACTGCCTGCCGTTCGCACATGCGCGGCGGTGCTTCACGGTGACGTAACGCACATTAGTGCAGAGACGTCAAATGCGCGGCGACTCTACGCACATTTGGACGCACGACGATGCACGCTGGTATCAGCGGTATTTAACTTGGGCTATGCAATAATACCACATGCCATCCATTACACAATATGTCTCCTAAACTAAGGTATGCTCCCCAGTTGTGGCATCTCTCTTTCCCATGATGGGTCTCTTTATATATATGTATATGTTCCATATGATCTCATGTACTTATGAATTCTGTTGTGCATACGCTCCATACTTCAGCTGTTTCAGGTGCCTATTACTTATACACCTCAGACTTTCTCTGTCCATTATGTGATATAGACATTCCGTGATATGTGCCCCTATATTACCACCAATAAATATGTATTTCGATACTTAAATTAGCACCTTTGTGCCCTACAGGTTCTACCAAAGTCTCTTCAATGGTCCCAAGTAACTTGTGATGATAAAATTTATCTGCAGTCTCCACCACACTTATAGCAGCTGCTCCCCTGCTTATCACACTCCAATGTGATTAATATTTATGTATATTGTATTCATTTACATTATATTCTCTGATATATATATATATTTGTGTTACCAATTGACTAAAACTATATCTAGGAATATATCATTTCTCATGTATAAATTCTCATGTGTACCATATCTCTAATTCTATATCACTCCGTGAGCAAGTTCTTGTGATAAGACCGAAACGTTGGCAAGTTTGTACAATTAATTCCTGGATGGATAAAAAATAAAAAAGCATAATTGATTCAACTATAAATAATGAGTGCCGTGGTTTATTCCCACTATATTCATGATAAGAATGAGACACAGTTGTCAATAAATTAGGTTGTTGTTAGGTCAACAAGTCAGGAGGATGACTAGAGTGAGGAAGTGGAAGAGGAGGTGGTGGACGATGAAATCAACAACCCAACCTGGGAAGGTGGCAAGCCGAGCAAGGACAGCAGTACAGAGGGGGAGGGATCCGCAGCACCGCAACAGGCTGGAAGAGGAAATGGGGTGGGCCACACCAAACAGGCCCGCAACTTCCCCGGAGCACCCCCTTGCGGCAATCTCCCTTGCCAAGTGGTAGGTGTTCTGCAGTCTAGCACTTTTTTTTAGGAAAGTAGGGACAATAAAAGAAATGTAATTTGCAACCTATGCTGTACAAAAATGAGCAGTGGTGTGAACACTAGCAACCTCACCACCACCAGCATGATCCACCACAGGGCATCAAAGCACCCTAATAGGTGGGACGAACGCCTGGGTCCACAATCAGTGTATGCGGGTCACACCACTGCCTCCTCTTCCTCTGTGTTACGTGCTGGCCAATCCCCTGTCCAAGACGCAGGCACGGATGCCTCCCACCCTGCACCTGGACCTTCGCAAGCACCATCAGCTAGCACACCAACTTCTGTGTCCCAGTACAACTTACAGATGTCCATACCCCAGGCCTTAGAACGAAAGTGCAAATACCCAGCCGCCCACCCACAGACCATAGCACTAAATGCGCACCTTTCCAAATTGCTGGCCCTGGAAACACTGAGGCTTGTGGACACTGAGGCTTTCCATATTCTGATATGTAGTCCCTTGTTATTCAGTCCCCAGCCGCCACTATTTTCCCGGTGTGCCGTCCCCGCCTTACACCAGCATGTGTCCCGTAACAACACCAGTGCCCTGACCAACACAGTTATTGGGAAGGTCCACTTAGCTTCATATCCCTGACGGCACACTGGGTGAATGTTGTGGAGGCCGGGAGCGAGTCGTACTCTGGGATGGCAAAGGTGCTACGGACGCCAAGGATTGCAGGCCCTAGTTTCATCAGGATTTCTGCCACCACCTAAATTAGTGGCTGCAACCCCCCTTCTCCTCCTCCACCTCCTCCTCCACTTCCACATCTGAATTATCATCTTGCAGCACTAGTCAGCCTTCAGTTAATAGCTGGAAGCAGTGTAGCACTGCAGTGGGGAAGCGGCAAAAGGCTGTGCTGAAACTAATATGTTTCGGTGACAAACAGCACACTGCTGCAGAGCTGTGGCAGGTTATAAGGAACCTGACTGAGCTGTGGCTCTCGCCACTCAACGTACAACCAGGCATGGTTGTGTCTGATAATGGCCGTAACTTAGTGGTGGCTTTAAAGCTCGGCAAGCTCACACACATACCACACATAGCCCACGTGTTCAACTTAGTGGTTCAGCGGTTTCTCAAAACCTACCTCAATTTTCCTGAGCTACTGGTGAAGGTGCGACGCATGTATGCCCATATCCCAAAGTCATCTACAGCTGCCGCCGGTCTGGCAATGCTGTACTGACTGTTGTGCGACGTGAGCATGCGCTGGAACTCCATGTTCCACATGTTGGCCAGGCTTTGTGAGCAGCAGAGGGCAGTAGTGGAATACCAGCTGCAACATGGTCATTGCCTTTCCAGTCAGCTTCCGCACTTTACAAGCAATGAATGGGCATGGATGTCTGACCTCTGTGAGGTTTTACGCAACTTTAATGAATCAACACAGATGGTGAGCGGCGATGCCAATATTATCAGCTTAACCATCCCACTTCTGTGTCTACTGAAACGCTCGCTGCTCACAATGAAGGAAGACGCTTGCATTTGAAAGAGGTGGAAATGGGGGGAAGAGGGTACACTGGGTGATAGCCAGAGCACCCTCCGTTCGTCTTCTCAGCACAAATTGGATGATGAGGAGAAGAAGGAGGAGGAGCAGGAGATGGTTGCCTCAGCTACAGAGGGTAGTACCCACAGCAGGTTGATTCCATCCGTGGATAGGCTGAAGAGGATGAGGAGATTGAGAGTCATCCTCCTGATGAGGACAGCAAAATCTTGTCTGTCGGGACTCTGGCACACATGGCTGACTTTATGTTATGCTGCCTTTCCTGTGACCCTCACGTTATACACATTTTGACCAACACTGATTACTGGTTGTTCACCCTTCTCGACCCCCGCTACAAAGAGAACTTCTCATCTCTCATTCCTCTGGTGGAGAGGACTAGCAAAATGGTACAATACCAGAAGGTCCTTGTGGAAAAATTCCTCCAAAAATTTCCAGCTGACAACGCTGGCAGCAGAGTACTTAGTTCCTTTGGCAAACGAGGAGGGGAGACGAGGGGAACACACAGCAGTTCCAACAGAGGCAAGGCAACACTCTCCAAGGCCTGGGAAAGTTTCATTCAGAGGTTTTGGACATGCCTAAAGCTTGATAGAGATGGTTGATCAATTAGAGCAAATGTAAGGCTCACCTTGTATTGTTCCGCTAGAATAGGCGTAACTATATTGAGGACTTGATAAATAAGATCCGGTTCTTGGGTGTGCTGCTGCAGGGTATGGGGTTCCTTAGAAGAGATGTCCAGTCCCTCCGGAGGATCGTTTGAGGAGAAAGAGTTCCTGGTTTGGCGCTCCAAAACCACTTGAGCCAGTCTTTTAAAAAGAGATCTTCTTTATTGAATAAAAAGTGCATGCGACAACAACGCGTTTCGGCGAATCTTAAGTCCCCTTCATCAGGTTGAAAGAGTACCCTGGGACAGTTTCATGACACCCCACCAGCAACCTCACCCTGATGCATGGCCTAGCGTCACAAGGACAGAAAAGTTTTAGAAGATGGTGAAGGAGCACATAACAGACCGTGTCACCATCCTCAATGATCCCTCTGTGCCTTACAACTTTTGGGTGTCCAAGTTGGACACGTGGCACGAACTGGCGCTCTACGCCTTGGAGGTGCTGGCAGGTTGACTCTTATCAAAATGAACAAGGCCTGGATTGCCCCTGACTTCTCTACTCCACCATAGGAAAGCAGCTAAACATAAAGGCACTTAATATGAGGCTTTTATGTTGAATTGAATACACTATATTCTCATGCACCCCTTCCACGACAAAATATTGTATATGGTTCAATCTTCCTTTTCTCGTCCTCCTCCTCCTCCTCCATCATATCAACATGCTTATTAGGCTGCCCTCACTCCTAATTTTTTAGAGGGTCAGCTTAGCAGCAGGACCTCAACCATAATTTTTTCGATTGTCAGCTCAAGCGCAGGCCCTCAACCATAATTTTTTCCATGATCAGATTAGCAGCAGGCCATCAACCATAATTTTTTCCATAGTCAGATCAGCAGCAGTCCCTCAACCATAATTTTTTCCATGGTCAGATCAACAGCAGGCACTCGCCCCTAATGTTTTAGAGAGCCAGCTCACCAGCAGACCCTCAACCATAATTTTTTTCGAAGGTCAGCTCAGTAGCAGGCTCTCAACCATAATTTTTTTCGATGGTCAGCTCAGTAGCAGGCCCTCAACTATCATTTTTGGATGTTCAGCTTAGCAGCAGACCCTCAACCATAATTGTTTTCGATGGTCAGCTCAGCAGCAGGCCCTTAATCATAATGTTTTCCATGATCAGATCTGCAGCAGGCACTCACCCCTAATGTTTTAGAGAGTCAGCTGAGCTGACCCTCAATTATAATTTTTTCGATGGTCAGCTCAGCAGCAGGCCCTAGCTCATAATTTTTTCCATGGTCAGCTCACCAGCAGACCCTCAACCATCATTTTTTCGATAGTCAGCTCAGCAGCAGACCCTCACCCCTAATGTTTTAGATGGTCAGATCAGCAGCAGGCCCTCGCCCCTAATGTTTGAGGGTCACCAGCAGGCCCTTGCTCTTAATGTTTTTGAGGGTCACCAGCAGGCCAGCAATCCTCCTTTTTAAGGATGTGTATGAGACCGTCCTTTATGTGATATACAGGTTGTATAGGAGTGCCTCTTCCTTGTAATTTTTGTCTTTAAATACAAGTAAATATAGAGTAAAGAATGTTTCCTAACAATTTTTCCTCTAAAATCAATTGTATCTTCGGTTTTGTGCGTATTGTTGTCAGTCTGTAAAATTGGCGTACTACTTGGACAACATCTGACCTGGGAGTCCAAGATGCATACAGAAATCCTCCCCATTCTGTTCCCGAACCATTTCAGTGGTGTTTCCATGAATTTCTGACCTTTTCATGTGAATCAGACACCCTCCCCTCTTCAGAGCATGGGGTGCCTGGTTTAATGCTTGGGTTCTCCCATTCCCATTGACTTCCATTGTGCTCGGTAGAGCACTCGAGCATCCGGAAGCGTTCTACTCGAGCACCCGAGCACTTTGGTGCTCGATCAACACTAGTCATAAAGCATAAGTGGGTTAATACCTAATTCATCTGTAAATAGCTGTTTCCAAGTAAGTACCATTTATCCTCTCCTGAGGAATCTCCCTGTTATTTGTATGTGTGATACTTTTGTGATCTGATTGAACATGCACTTTAGCATTATCAACATCTTAGGGTCTGAGCAATTTTTGGTTCTCCCAACTATGTATGTATATGACATAGTTTGTTATTGTTGTTAATCCATAGTCTCCTTGAGTGGACCTTTGCATTTATAGCTTTTGATGTCTTCCTTTAATAAGAGAACCCCTTTTTTTGATATTTGCACATGCACTTTAACCTCCTATATGCTGGAAACTACATACCAACCATGGTTTTATATTGTTGGTAGATAAGATCCACATGATCCTTGTCTTTGTCCCTCGTATATATTTAGTGGATATAAAAAGTCTACACACCCCTGTTAAAATGTCAGGTTTCTGTGATGTAAAAAAATGAAACAAAGATAAATCCTTTCAGAAAATTTTCCACCTTTTAGTGTGACCTATAAACTGTACAACTCAATTGGAAAACAAACTGAAATCTTTTAGGTAGAGGGAAGAAAAAATATAAAAATAAAATAATATGGTTGCATAAGTTTGCACACCCTTAAACTAATACTTTGTCACCTTTTGATTTTATTACAGCACTCAGTCTTTTTGGGTATGAGTCAATCAGCATGGCACATTTTACCTTGGCAAGATTCGCCCACTCTTCTTTGCAAAAACACTCCAAATCTGTCTGATTGCGAGGGCATCTCCTCGAATTCAGGTCTGGGCTCTGGCTGTGCCATTCCAAAACTTTAATCTTCTTCTGGTGAAGCCATTCCTTTGTTGATTTGGATGTATGCTTTGGGTCGTTGTCATGCTGAAAGATATAGTTCCTTTTCATGTTCAGCTTTCTAGCAGAAGCTTCATAATTCCCTCTAGCTTAACTAAGGCCCCAAAACATGATGCTGTGCCCACCATGCTTCACTGTGGGTATGGTGTTCTTTTGGTGATGTGCAGTGTTGTTTTTACACCACACATATCTTTTGGAATTATGGCCAAAAAGTTCAACTTTGGTTTCATTAGACCATAACACCTTTTCCCACGTGCTTTTGGGAGACTTCAGATGTGTTTTTGGAAAATGTAGCCTGGCTTTGATGTTTTTCTTCATAAGAAAAGGCTTTCATCTTGCCACTCTACCCCATAGCCCAGACATACAGTATGAAGAATACATGAGATTGTTGTCACATGTACCACACAGCCAGTACTTGCCAGATATTCCTGCAGCTCCTTTAATGTTGCTGTAGGCCTCTTGGTAGCCTCCCAGACCAGTTTTCTTCTTGTATTTTCATCAATTTTGGAGGGACGTCCAGTTCTTGGTAATGTCACTGTTGTGCCATATTTTCTCCACTTGATCATGACTGTCTTCACTGTGTTCCATGGTATATCTAATGCCTTGGAAATTCTTTTGTACTCTCCTCCTGACTGATACCTTTTAACAATGAAATCCCTCTGATGCTTTGGAAGCTCTCTGTGGACCATGGCTTTTGCTGTGGAATGCGACTAAGAAAATTTCAGGAAAGACCAACTAGAGCAGCTGAACTTTATTTGGGGTTAATTGGAGGCACTTTAAATGATGGCTGACTCCTATTTAACAGGATTTTGAATGTGATTGCTTAATTCTGAACACAGCTACATCCCCAGTTATAGGAGGGTGTGCACACTTAGGCCCCATGATCTATACCAGTGTATTACTGTATTGCGGCGGCAGCAGGGAGCGCACGGCGTCATAGCAACCAGTGACGCTGTGCGCTCCTGCTCTCAGGAGGGATCCAGGCCGCGGTTCCACGGCCCGCACACGGCTGTGAAACACGGCTGTGTGCATGGGGCCTAATGCAACCACATTATTTTCGTTTTTGTTTTTTTTTCTTCCTTCCACCTAAAAGATTTAAGTTTTTTTATTTCAATTGAGTGGTACAGTTTATAGGTCACATTAAAGGTGGAAAAAGTTCTGAAATGATTTATCTCATTTTTTGTAATTTGAAGCCTGTCTAGTCTCAGTTTTTCATTATTTTTTTTTGGTACCCTTTATCAAAGCAGAACAGAGAAAATTGCCTTAAATAGCTGAGATGACTTTGTTAGGGTCTGTGGGGTACTCTTTCTTTTTATGGAGAGTACCTAATATGTGTGAGGAGTATAGTGCTTAGTGTTCTTTTATTTTTTGAAGAAAAGCTCATTTGCATACCTTTGGGTTTCTGGAAAAGATATCTAAATTGGCTTTGCTTCTAAAAATAAAAGCCTAAGCCTATCTGATGTCAGCAGAACTAAGATATGTTAATTTGCATATATTTTTAACTCCCTCCCACTCTCCCTAGGACAGTCATGGCTAACATCCTGCACTTCAGCTGTGGTGAAACTACAACTCCCAGCATGCTCCATTTATCTCTATGTCGATCTGAGAACAGCCAAACAAGGGGGCATCTTGGGAGTCTTTGTTTTACCACAGATGGAGTGCCATCATAGCTTTAGGAACTGCTCCACTAGGAAAGGGCAGTGAAAATAAAGATGATGTAAATGAAAGGCTTCTGGGGTTGTAAGGAAGAGGAGCAGGAGGAAAACGCAGAACCCTGACTCAAAGGCATGGTGTCAGCAGTGACATCAATATCATTCTGCTACGATTCAGATGGCAAAAAAGACAGGAAAAAAAGACAGGAGGCAGCGCCTCATGTGTGGTGTTGTTTGGTTGTTAGAATAGATCTCAAAATAGTTGTGCTTACTTTCTGCTGTTGTGAGGAGTCACAACAGCTATATCTCACTTTGCTGGTATTATCCGACCAGCACACAGAATGCCTGCGCTGCTGCATTGGTTCCTACCTATGCCGGGGATGCCGCCGTCGGGATAAAGCGATAGTTGAAGAAGTAGAAAAAATATTGGAACCTCTGTATGGCGCTGTCAGCAGGATGCAGTACCTGGTACTGCATCCCTGTTGACAGCGCAGTACAGATGTTCCAATCTTTCTTCTACTTTTTCAACTATCACAGAAAGCCATCCAGCCATCCAGATAACATAATATGTCACCGTGCGAAAGCTAAGGAGAGCCGCCTGCTGATAATACTACTGCCTGGACAGCTGGTCCTGACTGTACTGCTGCTGGTATTACTACGGCTACCCACATTCTCACTGGCTAATGACATGACATGGGTCTTTTGATTTTCCATTATAATACCTATAGTCATGCTTTTATGTTCTACCAGACATTATATTTTGAAGCCTATTTTAAGCCTTTAAAATTTATTACTAAATGAAGAAAGTTTGCAACAGGTTTTTGGAAAAATATGTTCAATTGGGTACTATATGCAACAATATATGCTGATGGTGAAGTTAGATATTATGCTTATTGTACACTTATTCATTATTATTAATTGAAGAAATGTTGCAATAGGTGTTTGGAAGAAATGCACAATTTAACACAGTATATGGCAAAAATATATGCTGATGTTGACACTGGAATATACCTTTATTGTGCACTTATTAATATAGAACTTTGCAAAAGGTCTTTTGAAAAAATGCGCAATTGCACAGTGTCCAGTGCAACTAGAATGCTCAAAAAACCAGTAGATTTAGTTTTTAGTTTTAGTTTTTTTATATTAATTGGGCTGCTAGCTGGCTCCTGCACATAAACAATGGGTACTACTGTAGCTTTAACTACTGTTTGCAGCGCAGTAGAGTCTGTATGCATGTGAATAACACCCATTTTACTGACAGACCTTGTCCTGTCCCTACTGCTAAAACTATCTTTCCATGAATTAATTAAATGTACCTAACAATATAAATCCCCCCCCCCCGCCCCGCTACTACTGTTCCTGTAAGACCCTAAACTCACTGTGTTTCTAAATTGTTGTGTTTGTGACAGAGAGGTCCCCTCTTGACACATCAGTGGAGAAGCTGAGAATATACATGGCATCTCTGTTTGAGATTATATAGGGCTTATAATGCATGTCTATACCTCCCTCGTGATTGGTCGTGAGCCTGACTGCAAAGCATTATGGACAAGCCCACCAGCCAGGACTTAATATTCATATTTCTGCCCTAAAAACAATATTTGACACTAAAGACTGCAAGCAATTAGACAATGCTAAGTAGATTTTATTCAATGCTAAAACAAAAGCCATCTAATCAATAAAAAAAAAAAAAATAATGTTTCAAATAATGCATATCCCACACTGACCTAAAATAAAATAATCCTTAATAGATGTTAGTTTAAATATGTATGCAATAATTGATACAGCACCACTGAATGAGAAAAATACGTATACAATAAAAGATAAAAAAGAATACAATGAAAATTGTGAATGAAGCATTAGGATATTTGGGTTCCAGGAGGCTCAGAGCTGGTACAAATCCAGGGCCCTTGCACTGCAAATATATTTCATAAACTTCTGATATGTATTTGTCACAGAAATTCTTTTTGCCACAGATTTGTTCTTTAAATGTGGATGGGGCTAGTGCATAGGAAACCACGCCAAGATGGGCCATGTCCCTTCTTCACACAGAAAAAATCTGTGGCCATATGAATGGTTGGTACGTCAGCTTAAACACGCGGGGATTAATATTTACTATCCTAATGCAGACTGAGAAGTGGAGGAGGCTCCTGCTGCAGCCACTTGTCAGGAGGAGGAAAAAAGAAATGGCTAATCTCCTGGGAACCATACAGAATAATGCACATACTACATGTCACTGTTTGATTGCAAAATAGGATGAAACTTGAGAGCATTAAGATAGGAATAGCTTGGCACTTGGTGCCCAAGAGAGCCCAGAGGCCCATCACACATGACACATGGTAGATGGGGACTGTGGTACAGATTCTGCATTAAGGCTCAGAATTACACCTCTGGGTGATCAAGATGGTTTAGAAGACTCAGACTTCTCCTTTATGGTTGGTCCAGAGATGAGATTGAGGACATTATGACCTAACGTCATCAGTATTCTACTGTCTGTTTTTTTTTATAGCATTTTCACATTCAGTTACATTTACATGCTGCTATTACAAATTGCTACAGTATGAACGCAATAGTAAATGTTATACTGGAAAAATACAGATTACACATTGTTTTAAAAAAAAAAAGAGGTTCTCTTCACCATCTTGTCCAATTCTTATCCTGTTTTCTAATTTAAATTACTGGGCTTACTACAGCAGAAGGAAAATGGCATTTAGAAAAGGGAATGGCTAGTTTCATATGAGGTAAGCCAAGACTAGAAATCCAAATTTCTATAATTTCCTTTAATACCTCTGAAGTTAACCCTTTTCAGCTCTATGTGGTATACAATGCTGCCAAACCCGTATTGGCATATATTTTTATCATGTGTACCTAAACCTCCTCTGATGCATCCCATGATCTTATTAGACTAGGGAGTTGCTTCTTTTCACTAGTTACAATACCTTATCTACCAATAGCCAACACCCATTGAGGTAGCATACAGTATAGTACAGTGGATTTACCGTACTTGTCTACAGAGCCTTTCACGTTACCGTATTTTCCTCCATAAGAAGTTAGCTTCTACTACTGCATCGGATTTTTAAAAGAACCAACAATCTCAGTTTGGATTTTCTTATATACAGTAATGATAAGGATATTTAAACCCCTAACCTTCCATTTGTATTTTCAGCTTAATATTTCATAAATGAAACCGTAATATAGCCCAAGGTAAAATGTATACATTAACACCACTAATTAGCCTGTAAATTAGGCTGCTGTACCTAATGGTCCTTTTTGGAACACCATACATTCACATTTGAGGGATATCTGGAAGAAAATTCACACTTTTCTTGTCTTGTACCAGCTTATTGTTATCTTTTGTTCTTTCTCCATCTGGAACACCCTACTGGGTTTTAAAGGGGTTCTACAGTTTGTTTAAACTGATGATCTATCCTCTGGATAGATCATCAGCATCTGATCGGCAGAGGTCACTTGAATGGAGCTTAGCCAGACCCAGGCCAGTTGATACTAGTCGTGACATCACTGGGCCGGCGGTAAACAGTGAGAAGGCCGCGGCACTCCTGGAGCGCCACTGCCTTCTCAAACAGCTGATCGGCGGGGGTCTGATCAGATGCTGATGATCTTTCTAGAGAATAGATCATCAGTTTAAACTGCACGACGCCTTTAATATTTGATGCTTGTAGTAACATCAACATTGTTAATATAAAAAAATATATATATTGGGACACATTTATTAAGACGCCCATCTTAATAAACCCCTAAGATGGTAGTGGTTCCGCCGAAGTTATGAGGAGGCGCTGGCCTCTTCATAACTTCAGCGAATCCATCTCCAGTTCTAAATGTAAGACAGCTTCCTAGCTGTCTTACATTTAGACCATTTTCTACGCCTAAACCAGGCGTAGAAAACTATGAAAGACACAGGCCTGCTGGCCCGTTCCCTTCCCTACCCAAGGCTCACCTTTTTCGACTTGGTGGGAACAGGGATAAGCCGCAATCTGCGTCTAAAATACATTTTATTAAGGCGTATTTCAGATTGATAAATGACCCCCATGATTTTTCCATCTAAATAGTACTCATAGATATTTAGTTTACAATCAGAAGAATGACAAAGGAGTATGGGAAGTGTTTGTTACATAGATGCCTCATGACTCTGCCTAGCGCATCACCCTGCACCTCTGCAACTATAACCATCATCACCAACTCATAAAACTGCCTTGATACAATAGACTTTATTTTGGCTCTAGTTGTTTTCTTGTGAAATTATATAAGAATTCATGGTATATAAAATACACAAGTGGGAAAACTGTAGTGGGAATAAAGAAAATACATTGCATGAAAACTAGGGGACAGCCTATGAAGATCCATGACTTTAGGCTATCCACGTAGGTAAGCTAATCTCCCACCAAGCCAGGTGCTGAGCGCATTGCATAAGAGGCAGCGCAGAGGTGCTGGACCTCCATCCTTAATAATCCTAAATAATTACGTAAATACCTGCCATGTTATCATTATTTGTAATTCTGTATTATAATCACAATAAGCAAATTAAATATTCACATATTAGATAATTCCTGATACAGATTTTTTTACATTCCAGTTGTAATGTCAATGCAACGAATATCAGGATTATTTCAATTAGAAGACAATTTATCAAACAGTAAAAAGAACACAATACATAAAAATCCCAAGCAGGTAAGCACCCCGAGGGTATGGTTATACGGTCAGGTTTCCTAATGCAGCTATTGAAGCCAAAAACAGGAGTGAATAAAAAAAAATATGAAGTCGTACATGTCCTTTATACTTCTCCTTTTATGATCCACTCCTGATTTTGGCTTCAAAAACGGCATCAATAAACCTGACCGTGTGGCCGTACCCTCAGTCAGAAACAAACCCAAAGTCCCAGTGCCCTGAGGCAGCAAAGCTGAATTCTGTGATTAGCAGTGTGCCCAATAATGTACTACTTCTAGAGGGCTCTGTGTGTCTTATCAAGGATTCTAATCCTCTTAGACTTACGGCGTGTGAAGTAATGATAATGGTTATATAGTGTGTATACAATGATGAGCTCGGAATGTTTAAAATAGAAACACTTCTGTGAAGCCCATCATTACATTCTCTTACTCTATTACTTAACGCTTATTTAACAGAAACACACACAAAAAAACACTATGAAAAGACATGAAAAAACAACCTTAACGGTTATCAGGCCAGTCATTCACAACCTAGTGTTGAGTGAGTCCAAACTGTAAAGCTCGTGTCCGTACCGAACTTTGCAAGTTCGGGTACCCGGACCCGAACCCGAACTTTGGCGGAAAAGTTTGGGTTTGTGTTCGGACATTTAATAAAGCTGCAGGGCAGCCAATCAACAAGTTTTTAAGCTGTGGGCACTTAGAAGCCATACCATCCATGCCTAGTAATGGCATGGCTGTGATTGGCCGGTGCATCATGTGACTCAGCCTCTATACAAGCTGGATCACGTATAGCACTGCCCATCAGCTCTGAGAAGTGCCAGGACAAGAATCAGGCAGCTGAAGTGAGGGAGAGTGTTAGGAATCTATTAGTTAGTTAGCTATTTGTATTGTTGGTGACCTATAATGATTTTTTATGGGTGCAATACACCAGCTTTGCACCCCTGACACAGAAATATAATAATACATCTGGCTGTTAATTCTGTGGGTGACCTGTAGCAATTTGTTGTGGGTTCAATGTGCCATCTTTGTACCCCTGAAACAGAAATATAATAATCTGGCTGTTAATTCTGTGGGTGACCTATAGTGATTTTTGTGATGTTTTGTGGGTGCAATGCACCATTTCTGTACCCCTGACACAGAAATATAAGTTAATCTGACTGTAAGTTCGGCCGGTGACATATACCCTTTTTTGGTGTGAGATACACGTGCACTGCATATGTGACAGTGAAATTAATATAGTTAATCTGTCTGTTAGTTCAGTGGGTGACCTCAAAGAATGAGGAGAGCATAAAATAAGTGGCCCTGGTCGTGGTGCTGCTGGTGCTGGTGGAGCACCTGTTGCAGGGAGAGGATGTGGTCGATCTGTACCAGCTACACACCCAAATAAAAACACCTTCCTCAGGTGCAAATAAGCGACAGGACGTTCAGCGTCATTTTGTAGGCCCGAATACTCATGTATGAATGGTGAGGCCAGAACAAGTAGAGGCGGTAGTACATTGGGTGGCTGACAGTGCCTCCAGTTCCTTTACATTGTCTCCCACCCGGTTCCCTGCTGAAACCCCAGAGTTGGCACCTGCAGCCCATGGCCATCAGTCTTTCACCTCACCCACTTAAAAATCAGCCAAGCAGTCTGAGCCCCAAGTCATGCAGCAGTCTCTTCTGCTTTTTGATGACTCTGCTAGCATGGTTTCCGTGGGCCATCCACCTAGCCCTGCACCAGAAATGAAGAGATTGAGTGCACTGATTCCCAACCACTTATGTTTCAGGATGTGGACATGGGAGGACCACCACAGAACGTCTCTGATGATGATGACGAAACACAGTTGCCAACTGCTGCGGCTTTTTGCCGTGTGCAGACCGGCAAGGAGGGCAGGGGTGAAGAGTGGGTGGAAGATGATGTGGAGGATGATGATTACCTAGACCCCACATAGAATCAAGGTCATGCAAGTGTGCAGTTCAGAGGAAGAGTTAGTGGTCACACAGCGCCAGCCGCACAGCAAAAGAGGGAGCAGGGTGCAAAAGCATAGCGGCCGTCCCCTAGACAGTATGCCTGCTACTGCCCACCGCACCCAGGTACTGAGCATACCAAAGCCAGCTCCAAGGAGTTCCCTGGCATGGCAGTTCTTCAGACAATGTGCTGACGACAAGACACAAATGGTTTGCACACTGTGCAATCAGAGTCTGAAGTGAGGCATAAATGTTCTAAACCTGAGCACAACCTGCATGACCAGGCATCTTAATGCAAAGCACGAGCTGCAGTGGAGTACACACCTGAAAAACCACAAAAGATCTCAGGCTGCTCTTGCTCCTTCTTCTGCTGCAGTCTCGGCCTCTTCCTCCATCCTTTATTCGTCCAATACAATCTTGGCGACGGCCGTTTCGCGCTAATTTGCATTTCGTCTGGCCAGTACTGGTGAGTGCCACCTCTTCTATTTTTTATTTTGAATTATTCCTGAAAAATTACCCCGATATGTCAGAGCTGCTGCAGAAAGTGTGAGCCGTTTGTGCGTGCTTTCAGAGTTCTCACCCTGTTGCTGCTCGCCTTTCTGCGCTGCAGCGTAACTTTGGCCTTCCCGCTCATCACCTTATATGCGACGTACCCACAAGGTGGAACTCCACCTAGCACATGCTGGAGAGACTGTGTGAGAAGCAGCAGGTGATAGTGGAGGTTCAGCTGCAGCACGCACGGGTGAGTCGCTCTGCAGAACAGCACCACCAATGAGTGGGCCTCCATGCGGGACATGTGTGCCGTGTTGTGCTGTTTTCGAGTACTCCACCAACATGGCCAGTGCAGATGATGCAGTACTCAGCGTTACTATCTCCCTTCTATGTCTCCTGATAAAAACACTTCGGGCAATAATGGAAGAGCATGTGGCACAGGAGGAAGAGGAGAAGAAAGAGGGATCATTTCCACGGTTATCAGGCCAGTCATTCACAAGTGGCTCGGCGGGTGGGTTCCTGCACCAACAGAGGCAAAGTACACAACAGTCCCACCAGGATGAGGAGGAGGAGGAACCGTGTTCACAGGAGGGTGGCACCCAAAGCAGCTTATCAACATCAATGGAGCGTGGCTGGGGGGATACAGAGGACACAGACAATACACTTCCCACAGAGAACAGGTTGCTGTTGCCTCTGGGCAGCCTAGCACACATGAGCGACTACATGCTGCGGTGCCTGCGCAATGACCGCCGAGTTGCCCACATTCTAACCAGTGCTGATTACTGGGTGGCCACCCTGCTGGATCCCCACTACAAGGACAATGTGCTGTCCTTAATTCCATCACTGGAGCATGATCGGAAGATGCGTGAGTACAAGCACACACTGGTAGATGCGCTGCTGATAGCATTCACACCTGACAGCAGGGGCTCAGTGGAAGGACAAGGCACAGGCAGAGGAGGAGGAGGAAGAGGTCGTTAATGCAAGTGGGGCACCGCCAACACCTCAGAAGGGAAGGTTAGCATGGCCGAAATTTGGAAAAGCTTTGTCAGCACGCCTCAACAACCAGCACCAACCGGTTGATGTGGAACGTCTTAGCAGGAGGCAGCATTTCAGCAACTTGGTGAAACAGTACGTGGGCATATACCTACACATATTGACTGATGGGTCTGCTCCATTGAACTTCTGGATCTTGAGCTTGCCCTTTACATGGCCTGAGCTTGCCTTTTACGCCTCGGAGGTGCTGGCCTGCCCTGCAGGCAGTGTATTGTCCGAACGTGTGTTTAGCATGGCAGGGGGGGAATCTCAGACAAGCGCAGCCGTCTGTCCACAGCTAACGTGGACAAGCTCACCTTGATTAAAATGAACCAGAAATGGATCCTACAGAACTTGTCCGTGCTGAATAGACAAGTATATGGACCACACCCAGCCATTGTTATATTCCATCGCACTTTCTCTTTGAATTCTCTTTTCTATTTACCAATATTTTTGGGTCTTCCCAAATTTTTATAAAAAATAAAGGAGAAAAAACAAAAACAGTGCTGGCTACCTCCTCCTTCTCCACCGCCGCCACATCCACCGCCTCCTCAACCCCCTACTCCACTTTGATCTCCGCCTCCTAGTTCAAGATTATTATTTTTTTCTATTCTATGTTATTTTAAGTCATTTCCCTATCCACATTTGTTTTCATGGCAATTGTACTTCTCTTACCCCCATTTTGCTTCCTCTTGCAGCCCCCAAGCCCTTACTACGACTATTTTACAGCCATTTTAGTGCACCAAAGTTCAGGTCCCCATTGACTTCAATGGGGTTTGGGTTCAAGTTCGGATCAAGTTCGGGTCCCAAACTTTGACCCGAAGTTTGGCCGAACCTGGCGAACCCGAACATCCACAGGTCCGCTCACCCCTAGTTATACCTATCTCAGACATTGATGGCATATGGCTAGGATATTCAGTCAATGTCAGATCGGTGGGGGTCTCTAGCTCCAGAACTGGGCCCCCCAAAGTGAAGGAGATCGCACTGTGCATGCACAGTGTGCTTTCCAGTTACTGCTATGGGAGTTCCAAAAATAGCTGGGCAAACATGCTGGGGTATTTTCAGAAATTGCATAGAGGTGAATGGAGAGCACACTGTGCATGCACAGCCACCTCTATTAATTTCTATTGGACTTCCATAAATAGCCGAGCATGCTCACTTGGCCATTTTCGGAACTCCCATAACAGTGAATAGAATGCACACTGCACATGTGCAATGTGATCTCCTTCACTGTGGAGGCACCATTCTTGAGATAGGAGTGGATCCCATAGGTGGGACCCGCATCTATCTGATGGCACATCCTAGCTACTGTATATGCTATCTCTGTCTGCGATGGGAATAGCCCTTTAATCCCTTCTTGCACATAGATGTAACTGTACATCCAGATTGCATGTAACAATGCAGTTGGGCGTACAGTTATGTCCGAACTTTAAATTGTCAGAACACCGGAGAAGGAGAAAAGGGACCAATTAGAGTAGTCCCTTACTGGTGGTTGCTCTTATTGGTTAGTCTTTACAGACTAACCAGAGTGCAGTTACTATGAAAATGCCGCTTATAGGCTCTGATGTCCACAATTTGTGAAGGTGGAGTTCAGAACCAGAATAAAGACAGTTAGTGCTTACTCTGTGCTCCTATTGTGCCCTTTTCCAGCTCCCACTGTGCCTCTTAGTGCCCCATCATGTTTCCTCAATGCCTCGATTGTGCCTCCTTTGAGAGTAGTGGCCTAGTAACTGAGCAGTCATCAGCAACGGGTGTCAGCTTTAACACACAGCTGACATGCTGCTATAATGGCCGAGATCAGTGCTGGCAATGATCCTCATAATTTAGCCCCTTAGATACTGCAGTAGGTAGCCACAGCAGCATCCATAGTGTTAACAGCGATGGAGCTCCCTCTCTCTCAGATCGGGCCCCCTGTGATGCACTTGCAGGGACCCAATGGTTGCTAGGGCAGCCAGATGTCTTACAAAGGCCTCCAGGCTTGCAATGTACCTAGCCCGCCAGGCCCTGCCAGATACAAGGTCTGAGAAGGCCTAGTATCAGTATAAAACTGACAGTATGATGCACTGAAATAGATGACTATTGCAGTTCGTTGCACTGGATCTTCAATAGTCAGACTGAGTTAAAAAAAAAAGCTGTAAAATAAAAAGGTAAACATTTTAAAAATCTAAAATAAAAATTGCAATAAAAAATAGCTTTTTCCTATATCCACTCATTCATAATTACCCGATCTATGAGAATGTTACTTATCCCACATTAAAACTATCAAAGAGTCATATGTACAAAGCCCTCAGTTACGTTGGTGAAAAAATAAAAATGTTATGGATGCTAGTATATGGCGGTACAAAATATCACTTATCTATATATAAAAAGAAGGACTTATATATGTATGTATGTATGTTCCGTGATCACTAAAAAACGCAACCACATCCATGGTATACACATCCCTTGCTACCTAGAAAGAAATCTTGTGGGGGTCATATGCCCCTACACAGCAGCTGCATGGAGTTTGTATGCTCCAACTGTTTTTGCTACACAGATATTGCTCTGAAACTCAAAAACTCATTGATCAATTTCTACTAAACTTGGTACATGGGGGGGGGGGGGGATGCCTTTATGTAAAGTCCTGTCTAAAGCCCACACTCCGTGAAGATATAAGTGAGGGACATGAACATGTGGAGTCACTGTGGGTAGAGATACATGGAGCTAAAAACAATAATAAATTACTAATTAATAAATTACTAATAGGAGTTTACTATAAACCACCTAATATACCAGAGTCCACAGAAAATATACTACTAAACGAGATAGACGAGGTGGCAAATCATAATGAGGTGGTTATCATTGGGGACTTCAACTACCCAGATATAGACTAGGAAACTGAAACTTGTATATCTCATAAAGGAAACAGGTTCTTGGTGAAAAGACAATTACCCCTCCGAACTGGTTCAGGACCCGACTAGAGGGACGGCCATACTGGACTTATTATTAACCAATAGACCTGACAGAACAACAGATGTGCAGGTTGGGGGACACCTGGGAAATAGTGACGATAATGTAAAACCCTTCCAATTATCATTCAAAATAGTGTTTCTTCAGGGAGGAACAAAAAATACCAAACTTCAAAAAAGCTCAATTTAGCCAACAAAGATAGGCCTAACTAACCTAAAAGTCCTCAAAAATAAAAATACAGCCACAAAATGGGATATCTTTAAAAGCATCCTAAAATCTCACTGTGAGAGGTACATAACGTATGGGAATAAAAGGTTAAGAAACAAAAATAAACCAATGCGGATAAATAGAACTGTAAAGAAAGCAATAAATGACAAAAAGAAAGCATATAAATCACTAAAACAGGAGGATAGCACGGAAGCACTGAAAAACTATAAGGAAAATAATAGAACATGTAAAAAACTAATAAAAGCGGCCAAACTAAAGACCGAGAGATTAATTGCCAAAGAGAGTAAAACTAACCCTAAAATGTTCTTCAATTATATAAATGTTAAAAAGTATACATCTGAAGGTGTCGGCCCTTTAAAGAGTAATGAGGGGGGAGTCGCAGAGAGCGACAAGGAGAAACCAAAGCTGTTAAAAATCTTTTTCTCCAATGTATTTAATGAGGAAAATAAACTGTCAGATGACATGCAGAATGTAAAATAAAATTCCCCATTAAAAGTGTCCTGTCTGACCCGGGAAGAAGTACAACAGCGACTTAAAAAGATTAAAATAGACAAATCGTCAGGGCCAGATGGCATACACCCCCGTATCCTATGGGAATTAAGTAATGTCATAGCCAGACCCTTATTTCTGATATTTGCAGACTCTATACTGACAGGGAGTGTTCCACAGGATTGGTGCATAGCAAATGTGGTGCCAATATCCAAAAAGGTTCCAAAAACAGAGCCTGGAAACTATAGGCTGGTAAGTTTAACATCTGTTGTGGGTAAACTGTTTGAAGGCTTTCTAAAAGATGCTATCTTAGAGCATCTCAACGGAAATAAGCAAATAACGCCATATCAGCATGGCTTCATGAGGTATCGGTCATGCCAAAATAATGTAATCAGTTTCTATGAGGAGGTAAGTTCTAGACTTGACAGCCGTGAATCAATGGATGTCATATATCTGGACTTCTCATTTGACACTGTACCACATAAAAGGTTAGTATATAAAATGAGAATGTTCGGACTGGGAGAAAACATCTGTATGTGGGTAAGTAACTGGCTGAGTGATAGAAAACAGAGGGTGGTTATTAATGGTACACTCTCAGATTGGGTCACTGTCACTAGTGGGGTACCTCAGGGGTCAGTATTGGGCCCTATTCTCTTCAATATATTTATTAATGATCTTGTAGAAGGCTTGCATAGTAAAATATTAATTTTCGCAGATGACACTAAACTGTGTAAAGTAATTTACACGGATGAGGACAGTATACTGCTACAGAGGGATCTGGATAGATTGGAGGCTTGGGCAGATAATTGGCAGATGAGGTTTAACACTGACAAATGTAAGGTAATGCACATGGGAAGGAATAATGAAAGTCACCCGTACATACTAAATGGTAAAACACTTGGTAACACTGGCATGGAAAAGGATCTAGGAATTTTAATAAACAGCAAATTAAGCTTCAAAAACCAGTGTCAGGCAGCTGCTGCCAAAGCCAATAAGATAATGGGTTGTATCAAAAGGGGCATAGTTGCCCGTGATAAGAACATAGTCCTACCACTTTACAAATCACTAGTCAGACCACACATGGAGTACTGTGTACAGTTCTGGGCTCCTGTGGACAAGGCAGACATAGCAGGGCTGGAAAGGGTTCAGAGGAAGGAAACTAAAGTAATAACTGGAATGGGGAAACTACTATCAAAATTAGGGTTATTCACTTTAGAAAAAAGACAATTAGGGGAGATCTTATAACTATGTATAAATATATCAGGGATCAGTACAGAGATCTATCCCATCATCTATTTATCCCCAGGACTGTGACGAGGGGACATCCTCTGCGTCTAGAGGAAAGAAGGTTTGTACACAAACATAGAAGAGGATTCTTTACGGTAAGAGCAGTGAGACTATGGGACTCTCTGCCTGAGGAGGTGGTGATGGTGAGTACAATAAAGGAATTCAAGGGGGGCCTGGATGTATATTCTGGAGCGTAATAATATTACAGGCTATAGCTACTAGAGAGGGGTCATTGATTCAGGATGTTATTCTGATTGCCTGATTGGAGTCGGGAAGGAATTTTTCATTCCCCTGGAATTGGGGAAAATTGGCTTCTACCTATTTTTTTTTTTTGTTTGCCTTCCTCTGGATCAACTTGCAGGATAATAGGCTGAACTGGATGGACAAATGTCTTTTTTCGGCCTTATGTACTATGTTACTATGTTACTTACTATCTGGGAAAGAATACTGTGAAGGTAACATGCCGGTACACAATGAGTTTCTGTCTGTCCTGACGTCTGTCTCTCTGTTCTTTATGTGAGACCAAACTAGTGTTGGGCGCGAATATTCGAATAGCGAATATTAATCGAGAATATCGTGACTTCGAGAATTTTCGATTATTTAGAATATAGTGATATATATTTATAATTTCGAATATTCTAGATTTTTTTTCCTCAGTAACCTCCCTTTTTGCTTGTGGGCCAATGAGAAGGCTGCAATGTCTTTGTCTGAGCTTAGAAAAATCCCTAGCAACCAAAAGGAAAGTTGACTACCCCTTACTATATAAGAACCTCCCCAGCATCCCCTTGCAGTATTTTGCAGATCTGAGAGAGACAGCAGTGTTATTGTTGTGCTCTCTGCTTTCCTTTGTCATTACATTAGATAGTTAGTTAGTGTACTTTCACACTAGCGTTTTTCGGTATTGAGTTCCGCCACAGGGGCTGAATGCCGGAAAAAAAGTTTTATCCTAATGCATTCTGAATGGAGAGCAGTCACAGCATGTCACATGTCGCAGTGCGACACCATAGCCTATCATTATAAAAATTGTTGAAACAAAATGTCGCGCGACACATGTCGTCGTGTAGCCCTAGCATTAAAGAGGCGGGCACTGTGGATATAACTGTTAAGGGGGCAGGCCGCTGTGGAGGTCACTGGTAAAGGGGTGGACACTGTGGAGTTCACTGTTAAGGGGTCAGGGGCCACTATTAAAGAGGCAACTGCTGTGGAGGTCACTGTTAAGGCAGCAGGGTACTGTGAGGTCACTGTTAAGGGAGCGGGGTACTGTGGAGGTCACTGTTAAGGGAGCGGGGTACTGTGAGGTCACTGTTAAGGGAGCGGGGTACTGTGAGGTCACTGTTAAGGGAGTGGGGTACTGTGGAGGTCACTGTTATGGTGGCAGGCCCCTGAGGAGGTCACTGTCAAGGGAGTTTGGTGCTGTGAAACTCACTGTTAAAGGGGCGGGATACTGTGAAGGTCAAAGTTAAGGGGATGGGCTGCTGTGGAGTTCACTGTTAAAGGGGCGGGGTGCTGTTGAGGTCACTGTTATGGGGGATACTGTCGATATCTTTTAACGACACACACAAATATTAAATGAAATAGATTAAATAGCTGGGTCCTTCTGCTAGTTTTTAATAAAAAAATGAATTTTATGCTAAAAAAGGAGTAGAACATGAAAAAACTACATAAATGTACTATTGCAATAATAGCATTGACCCACAGAATATAGCTACCATATATACTGCATGGAGAACCTCGTAGAAAATAAAAAACACTGACAGAATTGTAATTTTTGCACACCTCACCTGTACCCCAAAATAGTACCCAAAAAAAGCTTGTCCCACAACAAGCAAGCCCTCGCACAGCTCAGTCACAAAAAATGTTTTAAATGTTATGGCTCCTAAATTTCTGTAATTTCCATGTTGGAAAATCCAGATGCGCTCTTTCCCTTCTGTATGGGGCCATGTCCCCAAACAGCCGTTTACAAGCACATATGAGATGTTGCTGTATTCAGGAACAAATGCATAATTGTTAGGTGCACTTACCTCTGTGAAAATGAAACATTTGGGGGCTAAAGCAACATTTTATTGGACATAAAGTGCAATTTTTCATTTTCTCAGCCAAGTGTTCCAATTCTATGAAACGCTTGTTGGGACAAAGCATTCACTGCACCTCTTGATCAATTCCTTGAGGAGTGTAGTTTCCAAAATAGGGTCACTTTTTTTGGGTTCCCTTCTAGTGGTACCTTTCCTTCTGAGCCCTGCCGTGTGCCCATACAGGAGTTTGCAACCACATTTGGGGTGTTTCTGTAAACTGCAGAATCAGGGTAATAAATATTGGGGTTTGTTTTGCTGTTAACCCTTTCTGTATTACAGTGAAAATATATTAAAATGGAAAATCTGCAAACAAAAATGAAATTATGAAATTTTACCAGCATTTTGCTTTAATTACTGAAAGTGCAAGTCTATGGGAATTAAGAAAAGCATTTTTTTCAATTTGGGTTATTTTATTAATCTATTGTGTTTTCTTTGGCAGTGTTGAAGCAATGGTGTTTTTTCAGAATTTTCCATCCCCTTCTCTATAGGGAAAAACACAGTTAAAAAATGCCATTCAAACATGCCCTATGACAAAAAAACGGACATTAAAAACACATGCAGTATGCAAATAACTGCATCAGTTTTTATTGTGTTTTTTAATTGTAAAAAAAGGGCCAGCCATAACACATTTTATGTGAAAGGGGCCTAACATAGGGTTTGGGTGAGATACTATAATTTCCAGAAATGATTAGGTGACCAGGGCATACAAATGAGATGTTTAGATTGTAAGGCCAAGAAAGGGGCTTAGGCTCTTACCATGACCTAGCATGACATCAGGGTGCCTCCAGTTATATATAAAAGAAAGCTGTTCTTTTGTTCACAAAGGCTATAGTTTAGAAGTAGAAGCTCTCTAGTTCACATACAGAATTAATAGAAAGCAAGAGCTGTCATCTACCTTTCAAGGAAAGCTTTAAGCTGTACAGCCAAGATGTACCGTGTACATTCAGAACATCATAGAACATATTATTTTTATCCTTCCCAAGATGCCTGTGAGAAGGAAATTACTGTCTTACAATGAAAAACAAAGGATTATCACCCTTCTATGGTGGTGTTGTGGGTCTCCACACTCTAGACAGTGCATGTTAGAAGTCGTCTGTGGATGATAGCTCACAGAAGGTAATCTTTCCCAGCTCACGGTCCATAAAACCCCAATGTTATTTATTTCAATTAATAACAGATGATACTTAACAAGCCCAAAAATATATCAATGCCTGCACATTTTGGATAAACTCATGTCCTAAGTTATGGCATAAAAGAAAAATGCATTACTTGTTACATTTCTTTTATGCCTTAAATAAGGACAACATGCATTCTGGAAAATATAATGTTCTATGCATCATCATACAGAACCAATAGATATACTGTTGCAAGAAAAAGTGAACTCCTTGGAATCACCTGGATTTCTGCATTGATTACTAATAAAATGTTCTCTGATTATTACTGGTCATAATTCTAGACAAATATAGTGTAACTAAGCTAACACTAACAGTTCTACCAGTCATGTCTTTTACCGAGCACATTGATGGAGATTTCTGAAAACTAGTGTTTCATAAAAAACTGTCTTTTTTTATTTCATTTGCTTGTGTGCTTTGGGTCATTGTTTTGTTGCATCAACCAACATCTAATCAGCTTAAAGAGGACCTATCACCAAAAAACATGTATAGAAACAGTTACATTACCTAACAGTGTGGCACCCAGTGATGTATTTCCGATTATTATTTTTTTCAGAGGACCCCCCCCCCCAGTATGAAAACTTACAGACAGGATGCTGCTGCTGCTGCCGCGTATGCTGCCGCTGCGATCCTCTCCGCCGGGGACTCCAATATGGAGCACGCCTCGGTTGTGTAAAAGCTCAAGTTCTCGCGAATCTCGCGAGAACTTGAGCTCCTTCTCTCTGGCTAAGAGCGCGGTGCTCTGATTAGATGCACTCTTAGCCAGGGAGAAGAAAACCACGCCCTGTACAAATTCTAGTCACCGCCTACTCTAACCAAATCGCCTCATTAGCATATGAGGCGCCAAAACTACCGGCGACCACAGCGGACGAAAGGGGGGGTCCTCTGAAAAAATAATAATCGGAAATACATCACTGGGGGCCGCACTGTTAGGTAATGTAACTGTTTCTATACATGTTTTTTGATGAAAGGTCCTCTTTAATATCATGGACTACTGGCCCTAATTGTCCCTGTAAAAGCTTTTGATACAACTTAGGCTACTACTTTCACACTCGTGTTTTGTGCAGATCCGTCATGGACGGATCCGTTCAGGTAATGCAACCGTCTGCATCCGTTCAGAACGGATCAGTTTGTATTATCTGTAACATAGCGAAGATGGATCCATCTTGAACACCATTGAAAGTCAATGGAGGATGGATCCGTTTTCTATTGTGCCAGATTGTGTCAGTGAGAACGGATCCGTCCCCATTGACTTACATTGTGTGCCAGGACGGATCCGTTTGGTTCAGTTTCATCAGACGGACACCAAAACGCTGCAAGCAGCATTTTGGTGTCCGTCTCCAAAGCGGAATGGAGACTGAACTGATGCAAACTGAGGCATTCTGAGCGGATCGTTTTCTATTCAGAATGCATTAGAATGCAAACTGATCCGTTTTGGACCACTTGTGAGAGCCCTGAACAGATCTCACAAACGGAAAGCCAAAACGCAAGTGTGAGAGTAGACTAAGGCCTCTTTCACACGGGCATCACGTTTTGGCTCAGGGTGCATGCCAGGTGCATTGCGGCAAACTCACGTGAGTAGGTGTCACGACCATGATTATGGCCATGACTCCTTGGGAGCCGCATACAGTTGCCCGCGGTTTGGGTTGTAGTGTCAACCGCAGCTGGAGGCATAATGTTGTTGGCCTCAAGTGCGGTTGCCGCGGACAACAGCTATGTGTGCGGTTCCCTTGGAGTTGTGTGCGCGTTTGTTTGCACTTTGGTATGTCTGTGTGCACTCTGTGTTATGTGTGGTGTGTAGAGTTGAGCGAACACCTGGATGTTCGGGTTCGAGAAGTTCGGCCGAACATCCCGGAAATGTTCGGGTTCGGGATCCGAACCCGATCCGAACTTCGTCCCGAACCCGAACCCCATTGAAGTCAATGGGGACCCGAACTTTTCGGCACTAAAAAGGCTGTAAAACAGCCCAGGAAAGAGCTAGAGGGCTGCAAAAGGCAGCAACATGTAGGTAAATCCCCTGCAAACAAATGTGGATAGGGAAATGAATTAAAATAAAAATTAAATAAATAAAAATTAACCAAAATCAATTGGAGAGAGGTTCCATAGCAGAGAATCTGGCTTCCCGTCACCCACCACTGGAACAGTCCATTCTCAGATATTTAGGCCCCGGCACCCAGGCAGAGGAGAGAGGTCCCGTAACAGAGAATCTGTCTTCATGTCAGCAGAGAATTAGTCTGCATGTCATAGCAGAGAATGAGGCTTCACGTCAGCCACCACTGCAACAGTCCATTGGCATATATTTAGGCCCAGCACCCAGGCAGAGGAGGGAGGTCCCGTAACAGAGAATCTGTCTTCATGTCAGCAGAGAATTAGTCTGCATGTCATAGCAGAGAATGAGGCTTCACGTCAGCCACCACTGCAACAGTCCATTGGCATATATTTAGGCCCAGCACACACACAGGCAGAGGAGAGAGGTCCCGTAACAGAGAATCTGGCTTCATGTCAGCAGAGAATCAGTCTGCATGTCATAGCAGAGAATGAGGCTTCACATCAGCCACCACTGCAACAGTCCATTGGCATATATTTAGGCCCAGCACACACACAGGCAGAGGAGAGAGGTCCCTTAACAGAGGATCTGGCTTCATGTCAGCAGAGAATCAGTCTGCATGTCATAGCAGAGAATGAGGCTTCACGTCAGCCACCACTGCAACAGTCCATTGGCATATATTTAGGCCCAGCACACACACAGGCAGAGGAGAGAGGTCCCGTAACAGAGAATCTGTCTTCATGTCAGCAGAGAATTAGTCTGCATGTCATAGCAGAGAATGAGGCTTCACGTCAGCCACCCCTGCAACAGTCCATTGGCATATATTTAGGCCCAGCACACACACAGGCAGAGGAGAGAGGTCCCGTAACAGAGAATCTGGCTTCATGTCAGCAGAGAATCAGTCTGCATGTCATAGCAGAGAATGAGGCTTCACGTCAGCCACCACTGCAACAGTCCATTGGCATATATTTAGGCCTAGCACACAGGCAGAGGAGAGAGGTCCCGTAACAGACAATCTGGCTTCATGTCAGCAGAGAATCAGTCTGCATGTCATAGCAGAGAATGAGGCTTCACGTCACCCACCACTGCAACAGTCCATTGGCATATATTTAGGCCTAGCACACAGGCAGAGCAGAGAGGTCCCGTAACAGAGAATCTGGCTTCATGTCAGCAGAGAATCAGTCTGCATGTCATAGCAGAGAATGAGGCTTCACGTCAGCCACCACTGCAACAGTCCATTGGCATATATTTAGGCCTAGCACACAGGCAGAGGAGAGAGGTCCCGTAACAGACAATCTGGCTTCATGTCAGCAGAGAATCAGTCTGCATGTCATAGCAGAGAATGAGGCTTCACGTCACCCACCACTGCAACAGTCCATTGGCATATATTTAGGCCTAGCACACAGGCAGAGCAGAGAGGTCCCGTAACAGACAATCTGGCTTCATGACAGCAGAGAATCAGTCTGCATGTCATAGCAGAGAATGAGGCTTCACGTCACCCACCACTGCAACAGTCCATTGGCATATATTTAGGCCTAGCACACAGGCAGAGCAGAGAGGTCCCGTAACAGACGATCTGGCTTCATGTCAGCAGAGAATCAGTCTGCATGTCATAGCAGAGAATGAGGCTTCACGTCACCCACCACTGCAACAGTCCATTGGCATATATTTAGGCCTAGCACACAGGCAGAGCAGAGAGGTCCCGTAACAGACAATCTGGCTTCATGTCAGCAGAGAATCAGTCTGCATGTCATAGCAGAGAATCAGGCTTCACGTCAGCCACCACTGCAACAGTCCATTGTCATAAATTTAGGCCCAGCACCCAGGCAGAGGAGAGAGGTCCCGTAACAGACAATCTGGCTTCATGTCAGCAGAGAATTAGTCTGCATGTCATAGCAGAGAATCAGGCTTCATGTCAGCCACCACTGCAACAGTCCATTGGCATATATTTAGGCCTAGCACACAGGCAGAGGAGAGGTTCATTCAACTTTGGGTAGCCTCGCAATATAATGGTAAAATGAAAATAAAAATAGGATTGAATGAGGAAGTGCCCTGGAGTCCAATAATATATGGTTATGGGGAGGTAGTTAATGTCTAATCTGGACAAGGGACGGACAGGGCCTGTGGGATCCATGCCTGGTTCATTTTTATGAACGTCAGCTTGTCCACATTGGCTGTAGACAGGCGGCTGCGTTTGTCTGTAATGACGCCCCCTGCCGTGCTGAATACACGTTCAGACAAAACGCTGGCTGCCGGGCAGGCCAGCACCTCCAAGGCATAAAAGGCTAGCTCTGGCCACGTGGACAATTTAGAGACCCAGAAGTTGAATGGGGCCGAACCATCAGTCAGTACGTGGATTGGTGTGCACACGTACTGTTCCACCATGTTAGTGAAATGTTGCCTCCTGCTAACACGTTGCGTATCAGGTGGTGGTGCAGTTAGCTGTGGCGTGTTGACAAAAGTTTTCCACATCTCTGCCATGCTAACCCTGCCCTCAGAGGAGCTGGCCGTGACACAGCTGCCTTGGCGACCTCTTGCTCCTCCTCTGCCTTGGCCTTGGGCTTCCACTTGTTCCCCTGTGACATTTGGGAATGCTCTCAGTAGCGCGTCTACCAACGTGCGCTTGTACTCGCGCATCTTCCTATCACGCTCCAGTGCAGGAAGTAAGGTGGGCACATTGTCTTTGTAGCGTGGATCCAGCAGGGTGGCAACCCAGTAGTCCGCACAGGTTAAAATGTGGGCAACTCTGCTGTCGTTGCGCAGGCACTGCAGCATGTAGTCGCTCATGTGTGCCAGGCTGCCCAGGGGTAAGGACAAGCTGTCCTCTGTGGGAGGCGTATCGTCATCGTCCTGCCTTTCCCCCCAGCCACGCACCAGTGATGGACCCGAGCTGCGTTGGGTGCCACCCCGCTGTGACCATGCTTCATCCTCATCCTCCTCCACCTCCTCCTCATCCTCGTCCTCCTCGTCCTCCAGTAGTGGGCCCTGGCTGGCCACATTTGTACCTGGCCTCTGCTGTTGCCAAAAACCTCCCTCTGAGTCACTTCGAAGAGACTGGCCTGAAAGTGCTAAAAATGACCCCTCTTCCTCCTCCTCCTCCTCCTCCTGGGCCACCTCCTCTTCCATCATCGCCCTAAGTGTTTTCTCAAGGAGACATAGAAGTGGTATTGTAACGCTGATAACGGTGTCATCGCCACTGGCCATGTTGGTGGAGTACTCGAAACAGCGCAACAGGGCACACAGGTCTCGCATGGAGGCCCAGTCATTGGTGGTGAAGTGGTGCTGTTCTGTCATGCGACTGACCCGTGCGTGCTGCAGCTGAAACTCCACTATGGCCTGCTGCTGCTCGCACAGTCTGTCCAGCATGTGCAAGGTGGAGTTCCACCTGGTGGGCACGTCGCATATGAGGCGGTGAGCGGGAAGGCCGAAGTTACGCTGTAGCGCAGACAGGCGAGCAGCAGCAGGATGTGAACGCCGGAAGCGCGAACAGACGGCCCGCACTTTATGCAGCAGCTCTGACATGTCGGGGTAGTTGTGAATGAACTTCTGCACCACCAAATTCAGCACATGCGCCAAGCAAGGGATGTGCGTCAAATTGGCTAGTCCCAGAGCTGCAACGAGATTTCGCCCATTATCACACACCACCAGGCCGGGCTTGAGGCTCACCGGCAGCAACCACTCGTCGGTCTGTTGTTCAATACCCCGCCACAACTCCTGTGCAGTGTGGGGCCTGTCCCCCAAACATATGAGTTTCAGAATGGCCTGCTGACGTTTACCCCGGGCTGTGCTGAAGTTGGTGGTGAAGGTGTGTGGCTGACTGGATGAGCAGGTGGAAGAAGAGGAGGAGGAAGCCGAGAAGGAGGAGGTGGCAACAGGAGGCAAAGAATGTTGCCCTGCGATCCTTGGCGGCGGAAGGACGTGCGCCAAACAGCTCTCCGCCTGGGGCCCAGCTGCCACTACATTTACCCAGTGTGCAGTTAGGGAGATATAGCGTCCCTGGCCTTGCTTACTGGTCCACGTATCTGTGGTTAGGTGGACCTTGCTACAGATGGCGTTGCGCAGTGCACACTTGATTTTATCGGATACTTGGTTGTGCAGGGAAGGCACGGCTCTCTTGGAGAAGTAGTGCCGGCTGGGAACAACATACTGTGGGACAGCAAGCGACATGAGCTGTTTGAAGCTGTCTGTGTCCACCAGCCTAAATGACAGCATTTCATAGGCCAGTAGTTTAGAAATGCTGGCATTCAGGGCCAGGGATCGAGGGTGGCTAGGTGGGAATTTACGCTTTCTATCAAATGTTTGTGAGATGGAGAGCTGAACGCTGGCGTGTGACATGGTTGAGACGCTTGGTGACGGAGGTGGTGGTGGTGGTGTTGGTGGTACATCCCCTGTTTGCTGGGCGGCAGGTGCCAACGTTCCTCCAGAGGCGGAGGAAGAGGCCGAGGCGGCAGCAGCAGAATAGGCCGAGGCGGCAGCAGCAGAAGAGGTAGCAGGGGGAGCCTGAGTGACTTCCTTGGTTTTAAGGTGTTTACTCCACTGCAGTTCATGCTTTGCATGCAGGTGCCTGGTCATGCAGGTTGTGCTCAGGTTCAGAACGTTAATGCCTCGCTTCAGGCTCTGATGGCACAGCGTGCAAACCACTCGGGTCTTGTCGTCAGCACATTGTTTGAAGAAGTGCCATGCCAGGGAACTCCTTGAAGCTGCCTTTGGGGTGCTCGGTCCCAGATGGCGGCGGTCAGTAGCAGGCGGAGTCTCTTGGCGGCGGGTGTTCTGCTTTTGCCCACTGCTCCCTCTTTTGCTACGCTGTTGGCTCGGTCTCACCACTGCCTCTTCCTCCGAACTGTGAAAGTCAGTGGCACGACCTTCATTCCATGTGGGGTCTAGGACCTCATCGTCCCCTGCATCGTCTTCCACCCAGTCTTGATCCCTGACCTCCTGTTCAGTCTGCACACTGCAGAAAGACGCAGCAGTTGGCACCTGTGTTTCGTCATCATCAGAGACATGCTGAGGTGGTATTCCCATGTCCTCATCATCAGGAAACATAAGTGGTTGTGCGTCAGTGCATTCTATGTCTTTCACCGCTGGGGAAGGGCTAGGTGGATGCCCTTGGGAAACCCTGCCAGCGGAGTCTTCAAACAGCATAAGAGACTGCTGCATAACTTGAGGCTGAGACAGTTTCCCTGGTATGCATGGGGGTGATGTGACAGACTGATGGGGTTGGTTTTCAGGCGCCATCTGTGCGCTTTCTGCAGAAGACTGGGTGGGAGATAATGTGAACGTGCTGGATCCACTGTCGGCCACCCAATTGACTAATGCCTGTACCTGCTCAGGCCTTACCATCCTTAGAACGGCATTGGGCCCCACCATATATCGCTGTAAATTCTGGCGGCTACTGGGACCTGAGGTAGTTGGTACACTAGGACGTGTGGATGTGGCAGAACGGCCACGTCCTCTCCCAGCACCAGAGGGTCCACTAACACCACCACGACCATGTCCACGTCCGCGTCCCTTACTAGATGTTTTTCTCATTGTTATGGTTCACCACAACAACAAATATATTATTTGGCCCAATGTATTGTATTCAAATTCAGCGGGATATAAATTTGAGGCCTAGTATTTAGGCGCTGGGTGACCGGTATGGATTTAGTGACAGAATTAGACTTGGAAATGCACAGAAGCGTGTGTGTGTGAAGTTATTCTGAATGACCCAATGTGCACCTTGAATATTATATACCCTTTTAGGGATAGATTTCAAATAGCTCTGATATAGCAGAAACCACTAAATTATGAAATTGCTAAATTGGGAATTGTATTTCAACCCAGAACAAAAAATGTGCTTTGACGGACACTAAATAACTTTCCCAGCCACAACAGGACAACGTTAACGAGAGATTTAGCAGGATATAAATTTGAGGCCTAGTATTTAGGCGCTGGGTGACCGGTATGGATTTAGTGACAGAATTAGACTTGGAAATGCACAGAAGCGTGTGTGTGTGAAGTTATTCTGAATGACCCAATGTGCACCTTGAATATTATATACCCTTTTAGGGATAGATTTCAAATAGCTCTGATATAGCAGAAACCACTAAATTATGAAATTGCTAAATTGGGAATTGTATTTCAACCCAGAACAAAAAATGTGCTTTGACGGACACTAAATAACTTTCCCAGCCACAACAGGACAGCGTTAACGAGAGATTTAGCAGGATATAAATTTGAGGCCTAGTATTTAGGCGCTGGGTGACAGGTATGGGTTTAGTGACAGAATTAGACTTGGAAATACACAGTAGCGGGTGTGTGTGAAGTTATTCTGAATGACCCAATGTGCACCTTGAATATTATATACCCTTTTAGGGATAGATTTCAAATAGCTCTGATATAGCAGAAACCACTAAATTATGAAATTGCTAAATTGGGAATTGTATTTCAACCCAGAACAAAAAATGTGCTTTGACGGACACTAAATAACTTTCCCAGCCACAACAGGACAGCGTTAACGAGAGATTTAGCAGGATATAAATTTGAGGCCTAGTATTTAGGCGCTGGGTGACAGGTATGGGTTTAGTGACAGAATTAGACTTAGAAATACACAGTAGCGGGTGTGTGTGAAGTTATTCTGAATGACCCAATGTGCACCTTGAATATTATATACCCTTTTAGGGATAGATTTCAAATAGCTCTGATATAGCAGAAACCACTAAATTATGAAATTGCTAAATTGGGAATTGTATTTCAACCCAGAACAAAAAATGTGCTTTGACGGACACTAAATAACTTTCCCAGCCACAACAGGACAGCGTTAACGAGAGATTTAGCAGGATATAAATTTGAGGCCTAGTATTTAGGCGCTGGGTGACAGGTATGGGTTTAGTGACAGAATTAGACTTAGAAATACACAGTAGCGGGTGTGTGTGAAGTTATTCTGAATGACCCAATGTGCACCTTGAATATTATATACCCTTTTAGGGATAGATTTCAAATAGCTCTGATATAGCAGAAACCACTAAATTATGAAATTGCTAAATTGGGAATTGTATTTCAACCCAGAACAAAAAATGTGCTTTGACGGACACTAAATAACTTTCCCAGCCACAACAGGACAGCGTTAACGAGAGATTTAGCAGGATATAAATTTGAGGCCTAGTATTTAGGCGCTGGGTGACAGGTATGGGTTTAGTGACAGAATTAGACTTAGAAATACACAGTAGCGGGTGTGTGTGAAGTTATTCTGAATGACCCAATGTGCACCTTGAATATTATATACCCTTTTAGGGATAGATTTCAAATAGCTCTGATATAGCAGAAACCACTAAATTATGAAATTGCTAAATTGGGAATTGTATTTCAACCCAGAACAAAAAATGTGCTTTGACGGACACTAAATAACTTTCCCAGCCACAACAGGACAGCGTTAACGAGAGATTTAGCAGGATATAAATTTGAGGCCTAGTATTTAGGCGCTGGGTGACAGGTATGGGTTTAGTGACAGAATTAGACTTAGAAATACACAGTAGCGGGTGTGTGTGAAGTTATTCTGAATGACCCAATGTGCACCTTGAATATTATATACCCTTTTAGGGATAGATTTCAAATAGCTCTGATATAGCAGAAACCACTAAATTATGAAATTGCTAAATTGGGAATTGTATTTCAACCCAGAACAAAAAATGTGCTTTGACGGACACTAAATAACTTTCCCAGCCACAACAGGACAGCGTTAACGAGAGATTTAGCAGGATATAAATTTGAGGCCTAGTATTTAGGCGCTGGGTGACAGGTATGGGTTTAGTGACAGAATTAGACTTGGAAATACACAGTAGCGGGTGTGTGTGAAGTTATTCTGAATGACCCAATGTGCACCTTGAATATTATATACCCTTTTAGGGATAGATTTCAAATAGCTCTGATATAGCAGAAACCACTAAATTATGAAATTGCTAAATTGGGAATTGTATTTCAACCCAGAACAAGAAATGTGCTTGAACGGACACTAAATAACTCGCCCAGCTACAGCACTAAGGACAGATTTAGCTGGATATAAATTTGAGGCCTAGTATTTAGGCGCTGGGTGACAGGTATGGGTTTAGTGACAGAATTAGACTTGGAAATGCACAGTAGCGGGTGTGTGAAGTTATTCTGAATGTCCCTATGTGCACCTTCAATATGATCTACCCTTTTAGGGATAGATTTCAAATAGCTCTGATATAGCAGAAACCACTAAATTATGAAATTGCTAAATTGGGAATTGTATTTCAACCCAGAACAAGAAATGTGCTTGAACGGACACTAAATAACTCGCCCAGCTACAGCACTAAGGACAGATTTAGCTGGATATAAATTTGAGGCCTAGTATTTAGGCGCTGGGTGACAGGTATGGGTTTAGTGACAGAATTAGACTTGGAAATACACAGTAGCGGGTGTGTGTGAAGTTATTCTGAATGACCCAATGTGCACCTTGAATATTATATACCCTTTTAGGGATAGATTTCAAATAGCTCTGATATAGCAGAAACCACTAAATTATGAAATTGCTAAATTGGGAATTGTATTTCAACCCAGAACAAGAAATGTGCTTGAACGGACACTAAATAACTCGCCCAGCTACAGCACTAAGGACAGATTTAGCTGGATATAAATTTGAGGCCTAGTATTTAGGCGCTGGGTGACAGGTATGGGTTTAGTGACAGAATTAGACTTGGAAATGCACAGTAGCGGGTGTGTGAAGTTATTCTGAATGTCCCTATGTGCACCTTCAATATGATCTACCCTTTTAGGGATAGATTTCAAATAGCTCTGATATAGCAGAAACCACTAAATTATGAAATTGCTAAATTGGGAATTGTATTTCAACCCAGAACAAGAAATGTGCTTGAATGGACACTAAATAACTCGCCCAGCTACAGCACTAACGACAGATTTAGCTGGATATGAATTTGAGGCCTAGTATTTAGGCGCTGGGTGACAGGTATGGGTTTAGTGACAGAATTAGACTTGGAAATGCACAGTAGCGGGTGTGTGAAGTTATTCTGAATGACCCTATGTGCACCTTGAATATTATATACCCTTTTAGGGATAGATTTCAAATAGCTCTGATACAGCAGAAACCACTAAATTTTTAAATTGCTAAATTGGGAATTGTATTTCAACCCAGAACAAAAAATGTGCTTTGACGGACACTAAATAACTTTCCCAGCCACAACAGGACAGCGGTAACGAGAGATTTAGCGGGATATAAATTTGAGGCCTAGTATTTAGGCGCTGGGTGACCGGTATGGATTTAGTGACAGAATTAGACTGGGATATGGCCAAAAAATAACCACACTATTGCTGGTTAAATGCACTTGGTGATGGGCGCAGCTTGCCCCTGATGTAGTATATGGCCAAAAAATGAACAGACTATTGCTGGTTAAATGCACTTGGTGTCACAGCTTGACCAACCACACTACTGAGGGTTAAATGCACTTGGTGACAGGCGCAGCTTGCCCCTGATGTAGTATATGGCCAAAAAATGAACAGACTATTGCTGGTTAAATGCACTTGGTGACGGGCGCAGCTTGCCCCTGATTTAGTATATGGCCAAAAAATGAACAGACTATTGCTGGTTAAATGCACTTGGTGTGATAGCTTGACCAACCACACTACTGAGGGTTAAATGCACTTGGTGACGGGCGCAGCTTGCCCCTGATGTAGTATATGGCCAAAAAATAAACAGACTATTGCTGGTTAAATGCACTTGGTGTGACAGCTTCACCCTGATGTAGGCTTTAGCCAAAAAACAAACGCACCATTGAGGGTTAAATGCACTTGGTGACAGGCGCAGCTTGCCCCTGATGTAGTATATGGCCAAAAAATAAACACACTATTGCTGGTTAAATGCACTTGGTGTGACAGCTTCACCCTGATGTAGGCTTTAGCCAAAAAACAACCACACCATTGAGGGTTAAATGCACTTGGTCGCAGCTTGTGCTGGCGCACCACAAGACACAAAATGGCCGCCGATCACCCCAGAAAAATGTGACTGACAAACGGTCTGGGCAGCCTAAAAACAGTGAGCAATTGAGGATCAGCAGCTCAATGATCCACAGCTGCAGATCGATCAGTTAATCAAGTCCTTTGGAGGAGTTAATCTGCCTAATCTCGCCCTACTGTCGCAGCCGCAACCTCTCCCTACGCTAATCAGAGCAGAGTGACGGGCGGCGCTATGTGACTCCAGCTTAAATAGAGGCTGGGTCACATGGTGCTCTGGCCAATCACAGCCATGCCAATAGTAGGCATGGCTGTGATGGCCTCTTGGGGCAAGTAGTATGACGCTTGTTGATTGGCTGCTTTGCAGCCTTTCAAAAAGCGCCAAGAAAGCGTCACAAAAGCGCGAAGAAAGCGACGAACACCGAACCCGAACCCGGACTTTTACGAAAATGTCCGGGTTCGGGTCCGTGTCACGGACACCCCAAAATTCGGTACGAACCCGAACTATACAGTTCGAGTTCGCTCATCCCTAGTGGTGTGCACTCACATGTTCCCGTCACTGTGGCTCTCCGTGGCAACGTTTGGTTGTATGGTGTACATGTGGTGGCAGTGTTGCGGCCTTCGGGCTGACTCCCTGGAAACGGTTGCCACCCATGTCGTTGCCTGCAGCAACAGCCACAGTGTGTTTGTTGTTTGGACACTTCCCCTTTAAGTTGTGTTTTCCCTTCTGTGGTTTTGGAAGGGTTAACTCCCTTTCTGTGTGTGTGTGAGTCACGGGGTGTGTCTGATTGTTGGGTGTGTCTGATTGTTGGGTGTGGCCTCAGTTGTAGGCAGTAGCCAGAGAGGGTGCTTCAGTCATGCTGGCTGGAGACATCATCCTGGTTACTTACCAACTGCCAGTGGGGGCCATCCTTCTGGTCATAGCAAAATAATATCTCGTTTGGTGTCTTGAAGATGTGTTTGGTTTTATGTTTGTTTATTGCACCTATGGTCCTGGGTTCCCGTGTGTAGTGTGTTGTGTGCTGAGTCCTATTGTCTGTGGTCAGTACTTCCACATGGGTTCCAGGCTTTGTGTCTGTTGCAGGTGAGTGTTATGCTTGTGGCAAGTACCTGCCATTTCCATAGGTTGTATTTGTGCTCCCTTCCTTGCAGCTTGGCCAGTGAGACTCCTGTTCCTCAGTGTCCAGAAGGAACAGGTTGTCTTACCCTGACTCCTAGTCCAGGGACCGGTCGGAGAGTGAGTTAGGGCTCCGAGGTTCCTGAGCATGGGTCCTCCTACCTTAAAGGTCGGCCCATGCTGCTAGGAGTTAGGGTCAGGTTAGGGACGCGATAGGAGGTGACCTGCTCCCTAGTCCTGTCGTCCTGGTCAAGCAGCGACCATCTTCCCCCATCGCACAGCTGAGGGTTTTCCCATCCTCAGCCGTGACAGTAGGTACCCAATTTCAGTCAGTTTTGACTGCGATTGCGTTCCGTTGTTCAGTTTTTATCGCTTGTGGTACCCAGACCCGAACTTCTTCACTGAAGTTCAGGTTTGGGTTCAAGGTTGTGTTGATGTAATTATTTTCCCTTATTACATGGTGATGGACCATGTGATGAGCGTAGTGACGTCACCACAGGTCCTTTTCCTTACAGATGAAGACAGAAGAGATGCCGGGCTGAGCAAACAAGTGGATTAAGGTGAGTTAAATTATTATTGTTCTTTTTTAACCCCTCCAGCCCTATTTTACTAAGCATTCTGTATTAAGAATGCTAATATTTTCCCTTATAACCATGATATAAGGGAAAATAATAATGATCGGGTCTCCATCCCGATCGTCTCCTAGCAACCATGTGTGAAAATTGCACCACATCCGCACTTGCTTGCGGATGCTTGTGATTTTCTCGCAGCCTTATTCACTTCTATGGGGCCAGCGTTACGTGAAAAACGCACAAAATAGAGCATGCTGTGATTTTCACGAAACGCACAAGTGCTGCGTGAAAATCACCACTTTTGTGCACAGTCCCATAGAAGTGAATGGATCCGGATTCAGTGCGGGTGCAATGGGTTCACCTCACGCATTGCACCCGTGCGGAAATCTCGCCCTTGTGAAAGAGGCCTAAGAGTGCATGGTTCCTTTAACGATCCCAAGTTGTCCAGGTCTTGTGGCAGCAAAGCTCTAATCCATGATGCCCTACTCCATGTTTCCCACGTGGAATGAGGTTTTGGTGTTGATGTGCAATGTTCTTTTCCTTCAAACACTGTGCATGTGTGCTCCACTTTTGTCTCATATGTAAATGGGATTTTTTCCCAGAAGCATTTTGAAACATCCAGGTAGTGTCGGGAAAACTTGAGACGGACCGAAATAGGTTTGTTTTGGGCTGCAGTTTCCTATGTCATGAATATTGTTCCTCCTCAGTGTTTTTCTAATAGGGGACACGTGAACAAAGGTTTTAGCAGTTTGTAGAGTTTTCTGTAGGACTTTTGCTGTTACCCTTTGTTTGTTTTTTTCTTGCGGATAAACACCTTGTCCGGATCTTCTTTCACAAGCAACTATTTTTATTGAACAAATGACACAGTAAACTGTATTTTTTGATACTGTATTGGAATTATCCTCAAGTACTTATAAGGAGTTGTTCTTTTAGTCCATTTTTTACAATATACACTGTAGTAATCATGGAGACTACAGTTTGGAAGTGAGCCTTGGTTACAACCTTATTATAATATTGATCTAGTGCAAGTTTCAGAAACTTGGTGGCTTTTCACTTACATTTGGCGTTAAGGAGACCCCACAGTTGTATTTGCTTATTCCTTCCCAAAAAAGTTGCCTTCATATTACTTCCTTGCCATAAAATAAACAATATTCAATTTGTGTCCAAAGGACAACTAAAATATAAGTTATATTGCCAATTATTTATTGTAATAAAAACACAGAGTTCCATCAGAAGCTGGACACGGACATGGAAACAGTGATATGCGGAGTCCTATGTTCTATAACAGTGACAGGGTCCACAGTACAACCGACAATGTAATCAAAAGTTGGGAAGTAGCCAATAATATCAACCGCTAGGCCATGCAATTCTAATTTGTGTACAATCACATTTACTTTTATACAAATGAAACTGATAAAAATAGGAGAGTATAAAGCCTACCTCATTAGACAAAATAGGTATCTCAACCTCTCATTGTATAACATGCAAGTATGATTTGCATCATTTATGTAACTGTTAATTTCCTCTATTCATGCACGCTGAGTGTGTGGGCCATTCCTGGTGTCACATCAGAGCTGTGTAGTGTGGTCTGAATCCATCTGATCTCTCTCATTTCCTCTCTCTGTTTCACACACAGACTGAGGCATAGAATGTAACATTCCCCCCTCCTCCTCTTCCTCTCATAGCACCAAAGAGATCTTGTTGTAGCTAGGGCCAGCCTTCTGGATGTGCTACTGATGCAAGTGCACAGGTAGCATCCCTCTCCCCCTATGAAAGGGGCACCATGGTGCCTAGCGTGACCATCTACCATAGTGCCCATTTGCAGGAAGCAGGCTGATAAGCCTGGTAGCCTATTCTGCTTACCAGTCCATACCTCCTTTTCATATTTCTTTATGCCACTAAGGTGGACAGGTGTGTGTGTATTTTACCTATTTATGGCCACAGGTTATGAGCATTGTGGTTGTTGACTCCTAGGTCAGACAACTGCTTTAAAACAATTGCATATGGCTTGAAATATTGAGAGAGAAAAATAATGTGGCGCCCTATGAACAGGAATTATCAACAAGACCATTATTAGATATGTAGAGCTTTCATTAACCATATCACACAAGTGCTGTATAATGAATATGACTGTGGGCTGATCTAATATTATTGTGGTATTGTAATAGTATTGTCATGAAATTAATAATTAGAGCGTTAGCTGGTTCTTTATAACAGAGTCATGGGGATCTACTTTTAATGACTTTGTCACCCACAGTGCTTTTGGAACATTGGTGTCATATCTTTCACTGTTAAGTGTGAATCCCTTCCCTGGATTCTGGAAGAAGACATGGTTTGAGAACACTGAATTATAGTAACAGAAGGATATAATCAGACTACAAAAGCCTCTGAAATATAAATAATTTACAATACCAAAGTAGTACTCATCAAGTAAATGCTGGTTTTGGAATTCCTAAAAAGAGAAATGAGGTGTATTCACTCATCCCTAGTAAGAAATATGTAATTACATTATAAAATTCATTGCTGGAGTGTCAAACAATTATTCTGCTTCTACTTTCACCAATAAAGTACCTGAAAAATATATGTGGACTGTCAGATCACTAGCTTCTATAGACCTGCCAGCACAACAATACCGCCCTCATTTCTCTTCAGTATATATGACAACCGAATGAGCTGACACACTAAACTTACTGGATGGAGCCTGCCTATTAATGTTCACAATCTACAACAAAGGAGAAAGAACAATAGGAAGCAGAACAGCATTTATATTGGCACGCACAGCGGAGAATGGGGTATGGTAGATTGTAACCAAAGGAGGTACATTTGTTCAGTTCTTTTTGCAAGTCTGGTGTCACGACCATGGTCATGGTCGTGACTCCTGTAACCGTAGGCAGTTGCCTGCGGTCTTGGTTGTGTTGTCAATCACAGGTGAGGGCTGAAGTATGTTGCCTCACCTGTGGTTGCCGCTGGCAACATTTTTATGTGGCAGCTTGCTGTTTGTGTATGCGGTTGCACCTGGCTACCTGTCTTTGTAGGTGTGCCTTTTATGTGTTTGGTGTACACGAGGTTTGGGTGTGTGCACTGTGACTCTTCCCTTCACTGGTGGCTGCCCGTGGCAACGTGTTGCATATTGTACATGTGGTGGCAGTGTCTCGGCCTATTGGCTGACTCCCAGGACATGATTGCCACGCATGTCATTGCCGGCGGTAACAGCTCCAGTGTGTTTGTGTGTGTATTCCCCTTTAAGTGGTTTCACTTCCCTGGTTGGTGTTGGAAGGGTTAATTCCCTCTCCTGTGTGTGTCTGTGTGGGTGTGGCCACTTTGGGCTATAAAGCCTCTTTGGAGACATGAAGCTGAGGGGTTCTTCAGCCATGCTTTGCTGGAGACATCCTCCTGGCAATTCACCATCTGCCAGTGGGACCACCCTTGTGGTCATAAGTTATGTCACACATGATGTTCAGTTGATGTTTTCCTTTTGTTATTTGATGCAGCTATGGATCTGGGTTCCTGTGTGTGGATGTGTGTTTGCTGTGTTCATTTAGTATTGTGTGGACATCAGCTTGTCAGCACAGGGATCCAGTCAGCAAGGCTCTGGCAGGTAGGTGGAACTTGTGCAGTTCACCTGCCATATCCATAGGTCTGTTTGTGTTCCCCTTTTCCTTGCAGCTTGGCCAGTGAGACTCCTGTTCCTCCGTATCCTGAAGGAACGGGTCGTCTTACCCTGCTCCTAGTTTAGGGCCACCCTGAGGGCTAGCAGGGACTTCAAGGTTCTGGAGTATGAGCCCTCCTACCATCAGGGTCGGCTCATACAGCTAGGAGTCAGGGTCAAATTAGGGATGCGATTAGGAGGTGACCTGCTCCCTAATTCTGTCGCCCTGGTCGAGCAGCGACCACCATCTTCTGGCATCGCACGGCTGAGGGTTTTTCCCATCCTCAGCCGTGACATCTGGAGAATGGCAGAAAGTCTGATATCTTGGGGTAATGTATATCAGATTAGGTGAGCTGCACAGGAGATGCATGGAGGCAAGAGCAGAAAAGTGAAGAGAGTTAGGCTTTGTGAAGAATGGAGGTTTTGTGTCTTGTGTCTGGAGATATGTGCAAAGATGAGTGGAGGTGACAGGTTGTGGACTGCTTTCTACGTTAAACTGGGTAACCAGTAGCCATCAAAGGCTAACCAGTGAAGGAATCAGCAGAAGAGAGAAGCTTTAGAGAATAATTTAAGTAAGGCAATAATGAGTTCTGAACTTGGGATCTGCCATTAGTTACTGTAAGTAACTAAACCACTGCCTGATAAGTCACTGTACCCACACACTGTCCACAGCCGATAGCTGTTTGACTCAACTCCTCCATATTCATTCGGTTTGGCCAAGGGTGTCTGTGTTTTCAATAAGGAGAGAGGAGAAAACTGATGACAGGTGGTGGCTTATCTTCAGAGAGAACAAAAAAAATCGGGTGAAAAAATTTAATTTGTCCAATCGTTCTCTCTCTCAACATCATCTGCTTGGGGGAGTTGGGAGATCCCCATACACATTAGCTTGTCAGACAGTCCCGGCCAACAGGTTCAGCTAATAACAGATTTATGTGTATGGGGGCCTTAAAGGGGTTGGCTACTTTCTGGCTACTTGTAACCAATGTGTATTAAAGATGATGACATCTTTGTTGATTTTCGGTGCCATTTTCTATATTTCATATGCCATGTCCCCTTGTCTCCTCACAGGAGCAGGCAAAAATAACCCATCTGCACTTGCAATGTTGAGAAGTTAGTGCAGATGCAGAGTATTTTAATAAGTGATTTGTCACATGACCCTTAATCAGCAGCCATTTTATGAACAGGACCTCTGGACAGGATAAGCACGAAAGACTTGACCAACAGGGATCAACAAAGACCATATTAGTAAGTTCCATATAATCATTTCATAAGCACATTGGTCAACAGTGGCCAGAAAGGGACCAACTACTTTAGGTCCAAGTTGTATGTTTACTTGATTTCTATGGATATTGAAAGATGACACGCGGCCGTCTTAAATCACATCTCTCTACATCTCTGTACCAACTATAAATTCTTAAAATACAACATAATTTGAACATATTATAAAGCTATATGTTCTATCATATAAGGAAAATGTTCCCAACTGCTTTACTGTAAGGAATGCACAAATACATTTGGCAATTTAATGGGAGTCTGTCACCATGATTTTACATTTGTAACTAACACCAACATACTGTAATGCACTTATACATTGCTAAAATGATACCTGTTACTGCCTTATCATCATTTCCAGTGGAATTACAGCTCCTCCGTCCCATTCAGTTGAATAGCAAGGAGCAGTAGTAGTTACACATCATCTTATTCAAGTGAATGGGATAGAGGACCTGCAATCACACTGCTCGCCACTGCAATGTTGACGGCGAGCAGGTAACCGGCGAAGAGAACTCAGCGCTCATAACGAGTGTTCTGCTCTCTTCATACAGCAGATCGGTGGGGGTGCTGGGAGTCGGACCCTCTCAGATCTGATATTGGTGACTAGAGTTGAGCGAATCATAGATAATGAACTGGAATTTGATCCGAATTTAAGGAAAAACTCAGTTTGCCACAAATCCAAATTTCTTGATGTTTTGTGGTAACAAATCAATTTTCTCTGAAATGGCAGTAAAAATAATAAAAAATACTCACCTCATCTATTTGATTGTGGAAAGGCCCTCACGACCATTTTGATTGAAGAAAACACGTCAAATCTCAAGTACACTGATACAGCCTTTCCGCGATCTAATGGATGAGGTGAGTATGTTTTTTTTTTAAACCTCTAATTAACGCCTCAATGTGACTCTCAGATACCGTACTCATCGTTGAATGGCGCATCTGAGGGGTTCAATGACGGGGGAGGCGCAAACGCCACTCCCCTTCATTGCGCCCACTACATACAATGGAATGCGATTTGTGACAAAATACTTTGTCATAAATCCAAATTTCTTGTTAAAGTTCGGCGAAGCAGCCAAATCACTATTGATGACCTATCTTGAGGATTTCACGTGATCACATATGGTATAGTACTTTATGAGAAAGCTGTTCCTACCAGGTCTTCTTGTTCCACTCACTACATTTGGAGCATCTTTTTACTTTTATAAATATGGAAAATCCTAATGAGATTAATACTGTCACATGGACAGCTTTGTTCACCGGAAAAATTGCTACAATTAGAAACTGAAAACAGATACATACATTGTAATCTTAGCTGAAAACATTACTTTGTGTTGTAGATATCTGTGATGACTTGGTTTTTATGAAAGTGCATAACCATGAAGAACTTATTATATATTTTTCAAATAGAATCTTTTTGCTTAAAGCATTTTACTAACCTTTTCCCTTTTACACATTTTAAAGAAATAAGACATCTTTCATTAAAAGTATAATCTTACGTATATCTTTTGTTATTGTAACAGGATTTCTGGTAAAAAATATTTTAGCAAATCATAAAAGAATACATATATATCACTTCCTAACGGCACAAAGTTTATTACTGCACTCGAAAAGCAAAATTAGATTATAAAACAAATTGTCCTTGATTGATCGTCATGAACATTGATCTGCAGGTTGGCCTTATAAAGAACAACCTGGGAAAGTATAGTACATAATAGAGATGGGCACATTTCTTAAAATTCATTTCATTTCCAATTCAGTGAATATAAAAAAAAATGATTCTATCTAAATCAAATTTGCTCCAATTGCCCTAAAAAATGGTATATAACACTCTTTGGTCTCAGGTGCCTAGGGCCCACCAGTAAAATTAATTTTGGGGCCCAGACAGTAGCAAGATGCTACAAGATGATTGACTATGGGGGTCCCTGCAACGACTTTTAGAAGATGGGTCCCTGGGAAAAGAGGATACTGGTTGGCCTGCCTCTATATCTAGAAGTCATCTCAGCTACCTGACGCATCTATAATAATAATAATAAACTGGGTAGTTTCTTAAATAATCTGCCCATGAACATAGGCTAGTTGCGGTGCTGTCTATATGTAGTGAAAAAATAGTGAAAAAAAACTGTTGAGATCCACCCAATCTTAATAAGAACAAAAAATTCTAAATAATAAGGCATACCTACAGCTGGATCAACATAGAAACAATATAGAAACAATATAATTGTAACAATATAATTAATTTATTATAAATATTTGCACATCAAAAATTCACCAATTAGTGGTATTATTATAACCATAAAATACATAGATTGATTTATATTGTTACAATTATATTGTTTCTATGTTGATCCAGGTGTAGGTGTGCCCTACTATTTTTTAGAATGTTGCTCAGGTGCCCACTGGGGGATTCCCCTGCAGCCCTGTTGGCCAGTCTGAGCCCGGATAAGAGTGTGAGAGAACGAGAGGCTGGTATGCTAGTCTGGGTTTCTTGGCAATATACACTGAACAAAAATATAAATGCAACACTTTCGGTTTAGCTCCCATTTTGCATGAGCTGAACTCAAAGATCTGAAACATTTTCTACATACACAAAAGACCCATTACTCTCAAATATTGTTCACAAATCTGTGTTAGTGAGCACTTCTCCTTTGCCGAGATAATCCATCTTACCTCACAGGTGTGGCATATCAAGGTGCTGATTAGACAGCATGAATATTGCATAGGGGTGTCTTAGACTGCCCACAATAAAAGGCCACTCTGAAATGTGCAGTTTGATCACACAGCACATTGCCACAGATGTTGCAACGTTTGAGGGAGCATGTAATTGGCATGCTGATTGCAGGAATGTCTACCAGAGCTGTTGCTCTTGCAATGAATGTTCGTTTCTCTAGCATAAGTCGTCTCCACAGGCCTTTCAGAGAATTTGGCAGTACATCCAACCAGCCTCACAACTGCAGACCATGTGCAACCACACCAGCCCAGGACCTCCACATCCAGCATGTTCACCTCCATGATCGTCTGAGACAGCCACCCGGACAGCTGAAGTAACAATCGGTTTGCATAACCAAAGAATTTCTGAACAAACTTGCAAAACCAAAGAATTTCTGAACAAATGTTTCAGATCTCTTAGCTTTTAAATCAGCTAATCATATGTAATGCCAGCAGATGTAAGATGTGCTAATTTTCAAATATCTTTTCAGAGAAATCTATAGGAGCATTGACTGGCTTACAATACAATACTTCATATGTACTTGGCACTCTCCATAATGATAAAACAGAACCCCAACTAAAGCCTCTAAGGCATCCAAACAAATTTTCTTTGCTCTGCTAGGTTAAGTGATAGTTACACAGAAGTAGCTGGATTAATGACATACTCCGGCTGGTAAAACTCTGGTTTCCTTTCCTTTTGATACGGAGACTGGCTTGCCTGTCTCTTTTCCAAAGAAACATTATTAGTTAAAAAATCTTATTATAATTGAATATCTCTTCCAGAGGAGCATTGCCTGGCCTACAATACTATGCATACTAGGCTCTCTCCATAATGAGAAAGAGCAGCCCCCAGACAACACATAAATATTGCCCAGAAACCCAGAGTAGCGTGCTAGGATTTAACACTCTTTTTTGTGGTCTCTCATTTGAGACCAGAGAGTATTATACACCAATTTTCAGGGCAACTGGAGCATATTTGACCCAAACCCAAATCAAACCCAAATAATTCAGGTTCATTTTAGTTTTAAATCAAATTTCTGCTACAAAGACATTGGCAGAGGTGGTCCCAGAGACCTAGATTGTGCTATTGACCTACTCTAAAAGAAGGCACCATGGATGGCCACCAAATATGCATACGGCGTGTCCCAGAAAACTTTCCAACCTGCATCACCTTTATAAATGAGAAAAAAACATTACATTTATTGTAAAAAATGTTATATTAAGCTTAAGTTAAAAAAGGTTTTCCAAGATTTTAATACTGATGATACTGTCGGAACCCCACTTATCAGATACTGACCTATCCTCTGGAAAATCCTGAAAAACCCCTTTTATCTAGGAATTGAAAAAGATTCCAAATTCTAACCTAAGTGTAAATGAGATATAATAATCCCCATATAAATAGGTTTAGTTTAGAGACTTTTACAATCATAGGTAAGTTTGGTTAAAAAAAGAATAAAAATGGTACAAAATGGTGTTCAGGCATATGTAAGTTTGACAAAATAACTGAAGTACAGCAACCAAAAAAGTAATATAACTAAAATTGTTTTTCAACATGTTTTCCTGTGGAAATAAAACTTGCACATTGTACAACTAGGTTGGCCTGACACTGGCTGGATGAACATTTTGTTTCATTACACTAAAATGGATATGCCATCATTGAAGCCATACCCTTGCAAACAATGGCATCCCTTCATCAAAGACATTGGGCACGCACAAATGAACCACTACTTCAGATAATCATAATTCATCACTAGCCACTTAACGATAACTTGCATCCATGCCAAAGACCAAAATGCTTCATCCCCGCATCCAATCGTCAAATGATATGATGTAGCTGTGTAATAGTTCTTCTTTCGTTAAACAATGGAAAAACATGGCTAGACAAGCTAAATGAACGAATACAAAGTAAACCAGTAAAATAATTAGCTATGTTGTAATTAAACAGAAGCTTGTTTTCTGAATGTTAAAATTACAGCTCACATATTAAATAATGAGAATTTTCTAAACCATAGAACAAACAAGTACCCTACCAATCAGTCCCAAAACGACAAGGCTTCGTGCAGCTTTTAGGTGTCATTTAATATGCCTATACTGTTCTACAGCATAACCCACTAATACTAAACATAGTCTATGCATACAGATACCTGAGTTAAAGGGAATATGTCCTCAGAAAATGACCTATTGTTTTTGTTTTCATTTTTCACTCCATGCCTTCCCGGAGCCATAACAAATGTTTCTGTTTACATAGCCTTATGAGGGCTTGTACTTTCTAATTGCACCATTTATTATTGCATGCAATGTAGTTAGAAGATGCAATGTAGTTAGAAGAAAAAAAAGTGGAATAAAAAAAAAAAGATAATTCCACCATGGTTTTATGTTTTTTTTTTTTTTTTTTATAGTGTTCCCAATGCAGTAGAACTGACCTGTTTCCTTTATTCTCTGGGTCTAATCAATAACAGCAATACCATATTTTTTTTAATCATTTTTCTTGTGTTTTAATACTAAATACAATAAACAGTGGGGAAAATAATATTTTTTCTTTGGATCGCCATATCCTGACCCCCATAACTTTTTTTATATTTATGTCTATGACTCTGTGGGGTATCATTTTTGTGAGAAAATATTATCTTTTTATTGAAGTAATTTTTTAGTGTATTTGAGTTTTTAAAATTAATCACATTTTATACAATTTTTGGGGAGGTAAAGCAATGTAAAAAACGTCAAATTGGCCATTTTAATTTTTTCCATTATTTCTTTCTCCATATGGGATAAATACATTTATATTTTAATGATTGTTTTGGGACGCGATGGTGCCTATGATGTTTATTTTGTATTGTTTATTTTTATTAAGAAGAAAGGGGCATATATATATATATATATATATATTATTTTATTTTTTTAATACTTTTATTAAGTCTCCATAGAGGACTTTAATATGACATTTTTAGATTGTTTCTCCCATATGCTACTGTGATTTAATACAGTAGTGTATGGGAAATTCAGTATACTCTTATGGAGCACTGCCACCTGCAGGTCTCAATAGGAAATGCCACTCTATTATCCTAGAACTGTTCAGAGAGGTCCAGGCTATTACAGAGAATAATTGGCTTCTCCAATCTCTGTGTGGTCACAACTGACTATGGCATCTGAAAGGTTAAATGTCTGCGATCGGCATTATCACCAATCACAAACAATAGACCTGGGTGTCTGTTGTTTAAAAATAATCCGCTGCAGCCAAGCAGCAATGGAGACTGAACCCATTGCTCTTCCAATCAGAACACTGGGTAGCAAATACAGGTTGGAGCAAGCGAAACTTTGAAATGTATTTCAGGTCTGTAAGCTGTGCGTGCCGGAGTATCTTAATGTGCCAATTTTTCCCTCTAGTTCTCAGCAAGATCATTTTTTGTTTCTTTTTCTAATTTAGGCTACTTTCACATCTATGTTTTTGCTGTATCCGTCATGGATGAGCAAAAATGCTTCCAATAGGATAATACGATAGCCATATCGGATCCAGCAGTAAAACCACTGTAAGTCAATGGGTGCCGGATCCATTTTCTTTTATGTCCGAGAAAACAGATCTGGTACTATTGACTTACATTATGTTTCATGCGTCTTGTTCCGCATCCCATGACACACTCAAAAACTTGTTTCTGTCCGGCATGGGAATTGCAACCATTCTGGTGCATTCCGTTCCGTTCAGTTTTGTCCCCATTGACAATGAATGGGGACAAAACTGAAGCTTCTTACTCCGAACCAGCCTCACTTTCCTATCTACTTTTCAAAACTGGAGTGAGTGGTGTAAAAATGCAAAATGTCACAACATTTTGATGCATATATATAAGACATACAAATCCCGATTCTGTGACTTGGTAAAGCCAGAATTGTGGCGAGCACGGTGTGATAAATTCCCCTCTGAGTGAAGCCCTGTGCTTGTTCCCTCTTGTATTTCGCTTCATACATTATACTGGACATCAAACCATATTACAGCGATAGAGTAGTCAGCAGAGAAATAATTCAAGTACATTGATGGCTTATTTCATCAGGAATCAACAGCGTTCTCTATCAGCACACATAGTTCATTTCTGTGCAAGTAATAGAAGAGGAGACTAGAGGGCCTGGAAAGTAACGCAGGCAAAGAAACATAGGGACATCTGGTACCAGCAGAGTGAGAACATTTTATTCTCTTAAATGCTCAACATTTTCCTAGTATTACAAATTACATGATGGTTCCAATTGAAATGCCATTTACTAAAGATTTTAATGACGGTTTGTCAATTAGTGTTGTAGATGTATCTGTGGCAAATGATAACAGCATATTTGACAAATTTTGTGCGTTCTGTTTAACGTCATATTTCCCAGTAACACAAGTGATACCTGCTGTAGCTGATGACATTAAACATATTTTCAAAGGACCAGGTGTACAGTCATTCACCATCGCTTTTGTCTTCTGTAATACAGTCACAACCAGGCACTGACCACAACCAAAAACTGAGGTTTCTCATCATGGGACTGAATTAGTAGCCCTAACATTACAACTATTTTCAGTACACTTCCATTTCCTAGAAGGAACGTCTGCATCTTTAATGGTTTGCTATTTCCATCACATGCTTCTGGGCTACTTACGGAGAACCTGTTACAACAAAGTGCGGAGTAATCTGCAGGCACAATTCCACAGGAGAATGTCGGGGCACTCATTCTCATTTTCCTGAAGGATGTCCCCTTGCAGAATTCATGGTTACTTTAGTAATGGACATGATGAAACTGTGTTGTTTAGGGAACATGATCACAAACAGCTTCTTGCATATTCAAGATGATGTTACTCATGGACTTCTTTCTGATTGCTGTTCTATAACTCACTTATTTCTGCATAATATGTACTCACCCTAGCTGAGACTATAGAAGCATGCAAATTTCCTTCAGAAACGTTTTGTGATCCTCTGGTTGAGTAGCTCCCTCAAAGTTTTCTCTACTTGGAAACAATGGCTTTCCATGTGGTTCTATGGAGTCCCAGAGTCTGAAGACCCTATTAGACCAAGTCCTACTCGGGTAAATTATCAGTAACAAGTGTTCCTCATAACTGGCCCATATAACCATGCAGTGGATCAGCCAATGAACAAGCAAAAGCTCAATTGTTGCCTGATTGGCATATTTCATGTTCCTGTGTAATCAGGGAAGTGATGATGATAATGATTGGAACTGAAAGGGGGAGGAATGACCGTGGCAACAATTGTTCCTCCCACATTCACTTTGCATTGGACTGGGTAATAGGCCCATGCAAACAGGTGCCAATGGTTGAGTTTATCATCCATCAGCACTCATTCTGCTCAAATATCGGACAGTGTTTTAGGATAGGATCCTTAGATATTTCTTTGTGACCTGTACTCAATCATTTCTGGAATGTTATTTCTTTGTGACACACAGATCTTGTAGTAACTTTTCTGGAAAGGCTTAAATCAACTAATTCATTTTAGTCAACAATGGTGTCCTCTGGCATTTGTTTGGTTGGTGTAACCTGTGATACAGTTGTCTCTACAGTATTATAAATATATGTACAGTATATACAGTATATGGGGAAAAAACCATAATATAGATTAAAGCATTTCTTGAAATAATTTCTTGCAATTCCTCTCATATGATTTGCGAAAGTCTTGGACTAGCTAGCATCCAAAATCTTTAGGAGACTCGTAATAAATTTGATTCATTTACATTCCATTCACTCACCTCTACCCATATAACAGAGAATTCATGTTCTGATTGATGGGAGACCATGGCAGATTTATGGGCATACACTTTGATACATCTTAAACATACATTATGTGAACAATTCTAGCAGTTCGACCAAAACTACCCTTGATTGCTATAAGACACTGGGAGACAAATAGGACATGAGCTCAGAGGGCTTAAGCTCAGCCTGGCTATTCCTATGCGTGATATGGCAGTATGATCGTTTGATGGATGTTCGATTTTGTGTAAAAATCAGAACCCATTGACCGTAAATAGTAAAGTAATCAGTGAGAAGGGAGGAAGCAGACAAATAGAGTTTTATATCACTGCATCCTGTTTTCAATGGGACATTGTCATTCATTCAGATTTAGTGGATGTCACCAGAAAGATTTCACATGACCCTTTTGTTGTGTTCTACAATGATTTTCCTTATACATGTATTTACTATTATGGACCCTGGGTTTATTAGTGGTTCCCATGATTGTTCTGTCCGTACACTAGTGTATATAATCCAAGAGGTGATCCATCTCTATATTCCATCTATTTATTTTATAAAGAATTATGGCCTCTCCCGTCCTATGTTTGCCTCCAGAAATAAGAGATTAACACAGATCAAGTGCGGTTTTATTGAAGACTAGGTGTACAGTGAAAATTCAGATACGCAGTTGCCCTTGGTCAATCAATCCTCTTAATCGGAACGTAGCAGACTTTTTACTATCAAAGAGGAGAATCAATCTTCATTCCTCCTGGAAGCCACACAACCGGCAAAGAAACATACTGTGACATTAGAGGAGAATTGCTACTATCATGACCTCAACAAATATGGGATTCTGCTAGAAGACAGCAGGCAAGAAGCGCTGCAAAATGGGGCATGTGCTTGTTTTGTGACTAGAGGACTTAATATCTCCTCAGACCTTGGCGTGGCAGCAGGGATTCTCTGCAGCAGATTGCATTAGTATGCTAGAGTTAAATAGGTAATTTATTCAAAATTATTTATGTAAATGTTTAAGTGCCATGAATTTCTATTTCTACATACAGTACATCCCACATAATACATCTAAATTAGAAATATTCCATGTTTATGCAGCCAAATGCATTTGCCACCTCTAAATGCAGATCAATGTGCTTTTAACAATATTCACATCCACTCATTTATCACTCGCAGTTATAAAGTGTTGCTTAAGCACTAACACTTTTTATTGTACTGATATTGTGCAATCTCGAATATCAAAATGTGCACATGTAATATATCCACCGTACATTATCTGCCAATGCAGTTTGCTAATTATTCTTTCTACTGTGCCACAAGCCCCAGAGGAGTGGAGAGAAGGATGGGGGTGGTAGTTTGTGCTACAATAATGATTCACAGTGGCAATCCTCACACAGTGATAGCAGAGCACACCCTTTCTTCCCTCAGGGCACGTTCTAATGTTGGGGCTACTGCCTCATGGTAGTTGGGGTGCCCTTAGTGTTATGCTGTACCGGTGCAAGGCAGGAGGACTAGGTTCTGTGGCCAGCATATGATGCTGGAGTCAATAATCAGGCCAACTGTAGAAAATAAACGTTTCTCTTTACTAAAGTGCAGAATGGGAGTTGTAGTACATCCGACGATATCAAGTCACAGTTCCAAACATGCAAAACTCTCAAAAATGTGGCAGACCAAAATCCATCCACACACATAGCACGACTCACAATCAGCTCTGCAATTTCTGATTGAGGAAAGAAGATCATCAAACGAACAGGCAGTTCCTGCATCAAAAAGCGTTGACTGTATTTTATGAATTTATTCTATAAAATAAAACCTTATATTTTATACCTTTGAAAACACTCACATTTTTTATAGTTCTTTTACATTTTTAATGGGGCACTATTTTTCTTAAATTTCATATTCACAGAAAACATTTTTTATAGGTTTGCTTTGCTTTTTCATTTTGGCAATACTATGCCACTGAATATTAGATGCATAATATTGTTCTTCTGTAGCACAGAGAGTTAAAACTCCTATATAGATAGGGAACAATTGTCCATTTACTATGAGGCGAAGTTGTATGTGCTGGTATAATAGTAGGTATAGAACTGGGATGACAGTGTGCTAGCGTTATTATTCTCTTTATAGGCCTATATGAAGATGCAGACATTGCACTTATCAGTGTAATGTGTGATGCTCCAGTTGAGTCACTCAACCCCTTCTCTCTCTCTGTCCGCAGTGAATGGTCTGACTAGGAAGGTCAAGCAAAGCTGTTCGCTGTGCTAACAGTCCAAAAATGTTGAAAAAAAGAATAAAGTTAAAGAGCCAGGACAGGAAGTAGTATACATAAAGTCACTTCAAAAGTGTATAATACCATCCACATGTTTTTGTGAAAAGAAAAAAAATGCAACGAATTTTCATATACAAGCTGAAAAAAAAATTGGATGGTAGTGTCCCTTTAAAAACATTCTGCCACAGTCCTCTTGTGTTCCATTCACTACAGGATCTCAGGCATTTCTAGGCACACATTTTATAGTGCTTTAGACCGACCCATTATGAAGATCTCATATTTAAATGGTTGTCAGCCTTTTAAGATATTAATGACCTATCTTTCACTTGAATGGAAGCTGAGGTACAGTACGCCAGCACGGCCACTACACAGTGAATGGAGACTTTTAGTTTTGGCTCAGTCCAGTGTTATGTTATTTAAGCCTCCTTGACTTCAATCATGTGTGGAGAGGCTCGCCGGGTCGGGGATAAAACAACGTTTTCAGTACTTTTGCTGCATCTGCCTTTAGGAAGAAAGGCATCATCAGAAACACACTGCTGGCTACACACAGGTACTGCTGGCGGCTTAGGATGATTTTGGGAGGTGACAGGTTCCCTTTAAAAAAAGTCACTGAAGGTAAGGAAAAGGCAGAGTAACTAAATGTGTTTTTAGTGTTCTGTATGTACAAAAGAAGAGAAAGGAGCTGATATCAGTGGTGCTGGGGCTGTTAGTACATCCAGTAATATACTCAACTAGCTAATGGTAGATATGGTCCATGCTAAGTTAAATAGGGTAAATGTGAACAAGGCTCCGGGTCCAGATGGATTACACCCAAGAGTTCTTAAAGGGATTCTCTGGGAATTAAGAAAATGAAAATACTTAAATATTACTTCATGATAAATATATTCCCAAATACCTTTCATTAGTTATACTGGCTTGTGTTGTCTAGGGATCATTAGGAGGAACAAAATGGCCGCCGTCCTTTTAGCACACACAATGCGAATCCTAATCACACAGGAGGACAAGTTACTTCACAACACTGAGATAAAGAGCTGCCTCATTCTCCTCTCTGCTTTGCTTGTCAGGGATTATGATCCTCAATCAGCTGTTTCTAAGGCCACCAGGATATTGCCATGCATTAAACGAGGCATGGACTCGCAGGGCAGGGATATTACCACTTTACAAAATGTTGGTGCGGCCTTATCTGGAATAAGGAGTTCAGTTCTGGGCACCAGTCCATAAAAAGGACGCACTGACGCTGGAAAAAGTACAGAGGAGAGCGACTAAACTGATGAGGGGCATGGAGGGTCTTAGTTATGAAGAAAGATTAGAAGAGATGTTTAAAGGGGGACTTGATTAACCTATACAAATATATAAATGGGCCATACAAAAAAATACAGTGAAAAACAGTTCTGTGTACATTGCCCTGAAAAGACAAGAAGGCACTGACTCCGACTGGAGAAGAAAAAGTTCCAGAAGCGTCAAAGCTTCTTTACTGTAAGAACTGTGAATCTGTGGAATAGACTTCCTGAGGACGTGGTCACAGCAGGAACAGTGGACAGTTTTAAAGAGGGTTTAGATGAATTCTTGAAAGTAAATGAAATTAATGCTTATGAAAATGTGTAGAAATCTGAGTCTCCCTTCTGGGATTCGAGTCCCCACCTATCCCTTGGTTGAACTTGATGGACTGATGTCTTTTTTCAACCGTATTAACTATGTAACTATGTTTCTGGCTCCAGTGACTGTATTAAAATGTTCTTCATATGGATACAGCATTAAAATGGAGGTAAATTGTACCAATTGACTTCAGATCTATGAGTAGAAGGTACATTCACTCAAGCCTACTGCTAACTTTACATATTTCTCATAAAAATTACTGCATATGGATAAATCCATAGTGAATGTCGGAAGCATAAATTGACATACTAAGGATTTAAAATCCACACCACTGGTAAAATTTCACTGCAGCCTACATCACACAATTCTGTGGTGTAAAATATGCAGGAGAAGAGTCCTTTTTACTATATTACAGGTTGCACATTATTACAAAAACATGGCAGCTTTCTTCCAAAAACAGCACTCCATTCACTATCATGGAACTGGGCTGCAATACTAACCACAATTCATAGGCAATGTTTTTCCCATCTTTAATAATCCCTTTTATATTTAGAGCCTGGAGTTCTTCTCGTGCCTATGCAACAGATTGTGCTGTGTGAACGGGGATCTGATGTTCAGGAATAATGATTTTGTACGGGGACAAGTGATCACTGTATTAATCACTTACATACAGCAGAGGTGATTGTTGTAAATGCAGCCCTTATTGTGACTAACGATCAGGCAATTATCAGGAACATTTGGTTCATTCCCAAAAATTTCCTGAAACATCGGTCCATGTAAAAGGACCTTAAAGGAGTATTCTCATTTCAGATATTCACGGCATATCACTAGACTATGCCATCAATGTCAGCGCATGTCCTACCTTTGGGACCCACTCTTATCTCCAAAACAGGCCCCCTGAACAGAAGGAGAGCACATAATGCAAGCACACTTACTACTAAGGGAGTTCCGAAAATAGCTGAGCAAGCGTGTTCAGCTATTCTTAGAACTCCTATGGAGGTGTATGGAGGGTGGCTTCCATACACCTCCATAGGAGTTCTAAGAATAGCTGAACTCGCTTGCTCAGCTATTTTCGGAACTCCCTTAGTAGTGAGTGCAGAGCATACCGTTCATGCTCAATGTGCTTTCCTTCACTTTGGGTGCCCCATTCTGGAGATGGAAGCGGATCCTAGATGTGGAACCTGTCCTTATCTGACATTGATGGCATATCCTACTGATAGGCCATCAATATCAGACTTGGGCCAACCCCTTTAAGGCTGTATCCATTTCTGCGTTGGAGGCTTGGTTACATATTCCCTCACGACCCAGGACTGTGTTCTGGTTTCCGTTTATGATTGAAGCTATCTTGCAACAGAGCCTAAAATATACAGTTTTCTTATATAAAAACCCCATCCATTCTAAACCATTGTGCTATTTTGAGAAACCTTTTTCATTAACAACCCCAACGTGATGGTAGCAATAGCGCATCTTTGCTATAAGTGAATGGCTTAGTGGTTGTTTGGAGGCAGGAAGACATAGCTGCAGCATACACCGAAGCTATGAGAGTGACACTGACAGAAGTAGAAGGGCCCTTTGTAGGTAGAAAGTCGCTAATCGAAATTTTGAGTATGTTTTTTTCCATCTTTAGCGTGAAACAGCAAGCCAGGAGGAAGTTATTATTCTCTGTCTCCCACACAATCATAGAAGAAATAAATGAGACTTCTCCCCCTTGCATTATGACAGAGTGAGAAAGAACTCTGTCTGTTCCTCCCACAACAATATGGCAGTGACATACAATGGGTCTGTGAATCTGTCCAAATTCTCTTTGTGCGCTGCTTTTGTGCTTTAGCAAACGCTTTGCACAAAGTTACCTTTCATTTATTTTACTGACATGCCTAAATATGCTAATGTGAGTCTCCCGACGTCAGCTACTGCTAATGCCATATTTTGACCACCATTATTGTATGAACAAAGTTTCAATATGCAGCTAAAATGTGCGGCGTAATATGTGCTGTCACATACAGTGTAGGGATGAGCGAACTCGAACTGTATAGTTCGGGTTCGTACCGAATTTTGGGGTGTCCGTGACACGGACCCGAACCCGGACATTTTCGTAAAAGTCCGGGTTCGGGTTCGGTGTTCGTCGCTTTCTTCGCGCTTTTGTGACGCTTTCTTGGCGCTTTTTGAAAGGCTGCAAAGCAGCCAATCAACAAGCGTCATACTACTTGCCCCAAGAGGCCATCACAGCCATGCCTACTATTGGCATGGCTGTGATTGGCCAGAGCACCATGTGACCCAGCCTCTATTTAAGCTGGAGTCACATAGCGCCGCCCGTCACTCTGCTCTGATTAGCGTAGGGAGAGGTTGCGGCTGCGACAGTAGGGCGAGATTAGGCAGATTAACTCCTCCAAAGGACTTGATTAACTGATCGATCTGCAGCTGTGGATCATTGAGCTGCTGATCCTCAATTGCTCACTGTTTTTAGGCTGCACAGACCGTTTGTCAGTCTCATTTTTCTGGGGTGATCGGCGGCCATTTTGTGTCTTGTGGTGCGCCAGCACAAGCTGCGACCAAGTGCATTTAACCCTCAATGGTGTGGTTGTTTTTTGGCTAAAGCCTACATCAGGGTGAAGCTGTCACACCAAGTGCATTTAACCAGCAATAGTCTGTTCATTTTTTGGCCATATCCCAGTCTAATTCTGTCACTAAATCCATACCGGTCACCCAGCGCCTAAATACTAGGCCTCAAATTTATATCCAGCTAAATCTGTCCCTAGTGCTGTAGCTGGGCGAGTTATTTAGTGTCCGTTCAAGCACATTTCTTGTTCTGGGTTGAAATACAATTCCCAATTTAGCAATTTCATAATTTAGTGGTTCCTGCTATATCAGAGCTATTTGAAATCTATCCCAAAAAGGGTATATAATATTGAAGGTGCACATTGGGTCATTCAGAATAACTTCACACACACCCGCTACTGTGTATTTCCAAGTCTAATTCTGTCACTAAACCCATACCTGTCACCCAGCGCCTAAATACTAGGCCTCAAATTTAAATCCCTCTAAATCTCTCGTTACCCACCGCTGTACTGTTGTTGCTGGGCAAGATATTTAGTGTCCGTCAAAGCACATTTTTTGTTCTGGGTTGAAGTACAATTCCCAATTTAGCAATTTCATAATTTAGTGGTTTCTGCTATATCAGAGCTATTTGAAATCTATCCCTAAAAGGGTATATAATATTGAAGGTGCACATAGGGTCATTCAGAATAACTTCACACACACGCTTCTGTGCATTTCCAAGTCTAATTCTGTCACTAAATCCATACCGGTGACCCAGCGCCTAAATACTAGGCCTCAAATTTAAATCCCTCTAAATCTCTCGTTACCCACCACTGTACTGTTGTTGCTGGGCAAGATATTTAGTGTCCGTCAAAGCACATTTTTTGTTCTGGGTTGAAGTACAATTCCCAATTTAGCAATTTCATAATTTAGTGGTTTCTGCTATATCAGAGCTATTTGAAATCTATCCCTAAAAGGGTATATAATATTGAAGGTGCACATAGGGTCATTCAGAATAACTTCACACACACGCTTCTGTGCATTTCCAAGTCTAATTCTGTCACTAAATCCATACCGGTGACCCAGCGCCTAAATACTAGGCCTCAAATTTAAATCCCTCTAAATCTCTCGTTACCCACCGCTGTACTGTTGTTGCTGGGCAAGATATTTAGTGTCCGTCAAAGCACATTTTTTGTTCTGGGTTGAAGTACAATTCCCAATTTAGCAATTTCATAATTTAGTGGTTTCTGCTATATCAGAGCTATTTGAAATCTATCCCTAAAAGGGTATATAATATTGAAGGTGCACATAGGGTCATTCAGAATAACTTCACACACACGCTTCTGTGCATTTCCAAGTCTAATTCTGTCACTAAATCCATACCGGTGACCCAGCGCCTAAATACTAGGCCTCAAATTTAAATCCCTCTAAATCTCTCGTTACCCACCGCTGTACTGTTGTTGCTGGGCAAGATATTTAGTGTCCGTCAAAGCACATTTTTTGTTCTGGGTTGAAGTACAATTCCCAATTTAGCAATTTCATAATTTAGTGGTTCCTGCTATATCAGAGCTATTTGAAATCTATCCCAAAAAGGGTATATAATATTGAAGGTGCACATTGGGTCATTCAGAATAACTTCACACACACCCGCTACTGTGTATTTCCAAGTCTAATTCTGTCACTAAACCCATACCTGTCACCCAGCGCCTAAATACTAGGCCTCAAATTTAAATCCCTCTAAATCTCTCGTTACCCACCGCTGTACTGTTGTTGCTGGGCAAGATATTTAGTGTCCGTCAAAGCACATTTTTTGTTCTGGGTTGAAGTACAATTCCCAATTTAGCAATTTCATAATTTAGTGGTTTCTGCTATATCAGAGCTATTTGAAATCTATCCCTAAAAGGGTATATAATATTGAAGGTGCACATAGGGTCATTCAGAATAACTTCACACACACGCTTCTGTGCATTTCCAAGTCTAATTCTGTCACTAAATCCATACCGGTGACCCAGCGCCTAAATACTAGGCCTCAAATTTAAATCCCTCTAAATCTCTCGTTACCCACCGCTGTACTGTTGTTGCTGGGCAAGATATTTAGTGTCCGTCAAAGCACATTTTTTGTTCTGGGTTGAAGTACAATTCCCAATTTAGCAATTTCATAATTTAGTGGTTCCTGCTATATCAGAGCTATTTGAAATCTATCCCAAAAAGGGTATATAATATTGAAGGTGCACATTGGGTCATTCAGAATAACTTCACACACACCCGCTACTGTGTATTTCCAAGTCTAATTCTGTCACTAAACCCATACCTGTCACCCAGCGCCTAAATACTAGGCCTCAAATTTAAATCCCTCTAAATCTCTCGTTACCGCTGTACTGTTGTAGCTGGGAAAGTTATTTAGTGCCCGTCAAAGCACATTTTTTGTTCTGGGTTGAAGTACAATTCCCAATTTAGCAATTTCATAATTTAGTGGTTCCTGCTATATCAGAGCTATTTGAAATCTATCCCAAAAAGGGTATATAATATTCAAGGTGCACATTGGGTCATTCAGAATAACTTCACACACACGCTTCTGTGCATTTCCAAGTCTAATTCTGTCACTAAATCCATACCGGTCACCCAGCGCCTAAATACTAGGCCTCAAATTTATATCCCGCTGAATTTGAATACAATACATTGGGCCAAATAATATATTTGTTGTTGTGGTGAACCATAACAATGAGAAAAACATCTAGTAAGGGACGCGGACGTGGACATGGTCGTGGTGGTGTTAGTGGACCCTCTGGTGCTGGGAGAGGACGTGGCCGTTCTGCCACATCCACACGTCCTAGTGTACCAACTACCTCAGGTCCCAGTAGCCGCCAGAATTTACAGCGATATATGGTGGGGCCCAATGCCGTTCTAAGGATGGTAAGGCCTGAGCAGGTACAGGCATTAGTCAATTGGGTGGCCGACAGTGGATCCAGCACGTTCACATTATCTCCCACCCAGTCTTCTGCAGAAAGCGCACAGATGGCGCCTGAAAACCAACCCCATCAGTCTGTCACATCACCCCCATGCATACCAGGGAAACTGTCTCAGCCTCAAGTTATGCAGCAGTCTCTTATGCTGTTTGAAGACTCCGCTGGCAGGGTTTCCCAAGGGCATCCACCTAGCCCTTCCCCAGCGGTGAAAGACATAGAATGCACTGACGCACAACCACTTATGTTTCCTGATGATGAGGACATGGGAATACCACCTCAGCATGTCTCTGATGATGACGAAACACAGGTGCCAACTGCTGCGTCTTTCTGCAGTGTGCAGACTGAACAGGAGGTCAGGGATCAAGACTGGGTGGAAGACGATGCAGGGGACGATGAGGTCCTAGACCCCACATGGAATGAAGGTCGTGCCACTGACTTTCACAGTTCGGAGGAAGAGGCAGTGGTGAGACCGAGCCAACAGCGTAGCAAAAGAGGGAGCAGTGGGCAAAAGCAGAACACCCGCCGCCAAGAGACTCCGCCTGCTACTGACCGCCGCCATCTGGGACCGAGCACCCCAAAGGCAGCTTCAAGGAGTTCCCTGGCATGGCACTTCTTCAAACAATGTGCTGACGACAAGACCCGAGTGGTTTGCACGCTGTGCCATCAGAGCCTGAAGCGAGGCATTAACGTTCTGAACCTGAGCACAACCTGCATGACCAGGCACCTGCATGCAAAGCATGAACTGCAGTGGAGTAAACACCTTAAAACCAAGGAAGTCACTCAGGCTCCCCCTGCTACCTCTTCTGCTGCTGCCGCCTCGGCCTATTCTGCTGCTGCCGCCTCGGCCTCTTCCTCCGCCTCTGGAGGAACGTTGGCACCTGCCGCCCAGCAAACAGGGGATGTACCACCAACACCACCACCACCACCTCCGTCACCAAGCGTCTCAACCATGTCACACGCCAGCGTTCAGCTCTCCATCTCACAAACATTTGATAGAAAGCGTAAATTCCCACCTAGCCACCCTCGATCCCTGGCCCTGAATGCCAGCATTTCTAAACTACTGGCCTATGAAATGCTGTCATTTAGGCTGGTGGACACAGACAGCTTCAAACAGCTCATGTCGCTTGCTGTCCCACAGTATGTTGTTCCCAGCCGGCACTACTTCTCCAAGAGAGCCGTGCCTTCCCTGCACAACCAAGTATCCGATAAAATCAAGTGTGCACTGCGCAACGCCATCTGTAGCAAGGTCCACCTAACCACAGATACGTGGACCAGTAAGCACGGCCAGGGACGCTATATCTCCCTAACTGCACACTGGGTAAATGTAGTGGCAGCTGGGCCCCAGGCGGAGAGCTGTTTGGCGCACGTCCTGCCGCCGCCAAGGATCGCAGGGCAACATTCTTTGCCTCCTGTTGCCACCTCCTCCTTCTCGGCTTCCTCCTCCTCTTCTTCCACCTGCTCATCCAGTCAGCCACACACCTTCACCACCAACTTCAGCACAGCCCGGGGTAAACGTCAGCAGGCCATTCTGAAACTCATATGTTTGGGGGACAGGCCCCACACCGCACAGGAGTTGTGGCGGGGTATTGAACAACAGACCGACGAGTGGTTGCTGCCGGTGAGCCTCAAGCCCGGCCTGGTGGTGTGTGATAATGGGCGAAATCTCGTTGCAGCTCTGGGACTAGCCAATTTGACGCACATCCCTTGCTTGGCGCATGTGCTGAATTTGGTGGTGCAGAAGTTCATTCACAACTACCCCGACATGTCAGAGCTGCTGCATAAAGTGCGGGCCGTCTGTTCGCGCTTCCGGCGTTCACATCCTGCCGCTGCTCGCCTGTCTGCGCTACAGCGTAACTTCGGCCTTCCCGCTCACCGCCTCATATGCGACGTGCCCACCAGGTGGAACTCCACCTTGCACATGCTGGACAGACTGTGCGAGCAGCAGCAGGCCATAGTGGAGTTTCAGCTGCAGCACGCACGGGTCAGTCGCACTACAGAACAGCACCACTTCACCACCAATGACTGGGCCTCCATGCGAGACCTGTGTGCCCTGTTGCGCTGTTTCGAGTACTCCACCAACATGGCCAGTGGCGATGACACCGTTATCAGCGTTACAATACCACTTCTATGTCTCCTTGAGAAAACACTTAGGGCGATGATGGAACAGGAGGTGGCCCAGGAGGAGGAGGAGGAGGATGAGGAAGAGGGGTCATTTTTAGCACTTTCAGGCCAGTCTCTTCGAAGTGACTCAGAGGGAGGTTTTTTGCAACAGCAGAGGCCAGGTACAAATGTGGCCAGCCAGGGCCCACTACTGGAGGACGAGGAGGACGAGGATGAGGAGGAGGTGGAGGAGGATGAGGATGAAGCATGGTCACAGCGGGGTGGCACCCAACGCAGCTCGGGTCCATCACTGGTGCGTGGCTGGGGGGAAAGGCAGGACGATGACGATACGCCTCCCACAGAGGACAGCTTGTCCTTACCCCTGGGCAGCCTGGCACACATGAGCGACTACATGCTGCAGTGCCTGCGCAACGACAGCAGAGTTGCCCACATTTTAACCTGTGCGGACTACTGGGTTGCCACCCTGCTGGATCCACGCTACAAAGACAATGTGCCCACCTTACTTCCTGCACTGGAGCGTGATAGGAAGATGCGCGAGTACAAGCGCACGTTGGTAGACGCGCTACTGAGAGCATTCCCAAATGTCACAGGGGAACAAGTGGAAGCCCAAGGCCAAGGCAGAGGAGGAGCAAGAGGTCGCCAAGGCAGCTGTGTCACGGCCAGCTCCTCTGAGGGCAGGGTTAGCATGGCAGAGATGTGGAAAACTTTTGTCAACACGCCACAGCTAACTGCACCACCACCTGATACGCAACGTGTTAGCAGGAGGCAACATTTCACTAACATGGTGGAACAGTACGTGTGCACACCCCTCCACGTACTGACTGATGGTTCGGCCCCATTCAACTTCTGGGTCTCTAAATTGTCCACGTGGCCAGAGCTAGCCTTTTATGCCTTGGAGGTGCTGGCCTGCCCGGCAGCCAGCGTTTTGTCTGAACGTGTATTCAGCACGGCAGGGGGCGTCATTACAGACAAACGCAGCCGCCTGTCTACAGCCAATGTGGACAAGCTGACGTTCATAAAAATGAACCAGGCATGGATCCCACAGGACCTGTCCGTCCCTTGTCCAGATTAGACATTAACTACCTCCCCATAACCATATATTATTGGACTCCAGGGCACTTCCTCATTCAATCCTATTTTTATTTTCATTTTACCATTATATTGCGATGCTACCCAAAGTTGAATGAACCTCTCCTCTGCCTGTGTGCTAGGCCTAAATATATGCCAATGGACTGTTGCAGTGGTGGCTGACATGAAGCCTGATTCTCTGCTATGACATGCAGACTAATTCTCTGCTGACATGAAGCCAGATTGTCTGTTACGGGACCTCTCTCCTCTGCCTGGGTGCTGGGCCTAAATTTATGACAATGGACTGTTGCAGTGGTGGCTGACGTGAAGCCTGATTCTCTGCTATGACATGCAGACTGATTCTCTGCTGACATGAAGCCAGATCGTCTGTTACGGGACCTCTCTGCTCTGCCTGTGTGCTAGGCCTAAATATATGCCAATGGACTGTTGCAGTGGTGGGTGACGTGAAGCCTCATTCTCTGCTATGACATGCAGACTGATTCTCTGCTGACATGAAGCCAGATTGTCTGTTACGGGACCTCTCTGCTCTGCCTGTGTGCTAGGCCTAAATATATGCCAATGGACTGTTGCAGTGGTGGGTGACGTGAAGCCTCATTCTCTGCTATGACATGCAGACTGATTCTCTGCTGTCATGAAGCCAGATTGTCTGTTACGGGACCTCTCTGCTCTGCCTGTGTGCTAGGCCTAAATATATGCCAATGGACTGTTGCAGTGGTGGGTGACGTGAAGCCTCATTCTCTGCTATGACATGCAGACTGATTCTCTGCTGTCATGAAGCCAGATTGTCTGTTACGGGACCTCTCTGCTCTGCCTGTGTGCTAGGCCTAAATATATGCCAATGGACTGTTGCAGTGGTGGGTGACGTGAAGCCTCATTCTCTGCTATGACATGCAGACTAATTCTCTGCTGACATGAAGACAGATTCTCTGTTACGGGACCTCTCTCCTCTGCCTGTGTGCTAGGCCTAAATATATGCCAATGGACTGTTGCAGTGGTGGCTGACGTGAAGCCTCATTCTCTGCTATGACATGCAGACTAATTCTCTGCTGACATGAAGCCAGATTGTCTGTTACGGGACCTCTCTCCTCTGCCTGGGTGCTGGGCCTAAATTTATGACAATGGACTGTTGCAGTGGTGGCTGACGTGAAGCCTGATTCTCTGCTATGACATGCAGACTGATTCTCTGCTGACATGAAGCCAGATCCTCTGTTACGGGACCTCTCTCCTCTGCCTGTGTGTGTGCTGGGCCTAAATATATGCCAATGGACTGTTGCAGTGGTGGCTGACGTGAAGCCTCATTCTCTGCTATGACATGCAGACTGATTCTCTGCTGACATGAAGCCAGATTCTCTGTTACGGGACCTCTCTCCTCTGCCTGTGTGTGTGCTGGGCCTAAATATATGCCAATGGACTGTTGCAGTGGTGGCTGACGTGAAGCCTCATTCTCTGCTATGACATGCAGACTAATTCTCTGCTGACATGAAGACAGATTCTCTGTTACGGGACCTCCCTCCTCTGCCTGGGTGCTGGGCCTAAATATATGCCAATGGACTGTTGCAGTGGTGGCTGACGTGAAGCCTCATTCTCTGCTATGACATGCAGACTAATTCTCTGCTGACATGAAGACAGATTCTCTGTTACGGGACCTCTCTCCTCTGCCTGGGTGCCGGGGCCTAAATATCTGAGAATGGACTGTTCCAGTGGTGGGTGACGGGAAGCCAGATTCTCTGCTATGGAACCTCTCTCCAATTGATTTTGGTTAATTTTTATTTATTTAATTTTTATTTTAATTAATTTCCCTATCCACATTTGTTTGCAGGGGATTTACCTACATGTTGCTGCCTTTTGCAGCCCTCTAGCCCTTTCCTGGGCTGTTTTACAGCCGTTTTAGTGCCGAAAAGTTCGGGTCCCCATTGACTTCAATGGGGTTCGGGTTCGGGACGAAGTTCGGATCGGGTTCGGATCCCGAACCCGAACATTTCCGGGATGTTCGGCCGAACTTCTCGAACCCGAACATCCAGGTGTTCGCTCAACTCTAATACAGTGCCATCATCTATGACAACTCATGTTTTCTATGGCTTTGCTAGGCTGGTGAACCTGTGTGTGCCATACATTTATACGTCTCGTCACCATTAGGAACGATTTACATTATATTACTGTCCAAAAAGAACAGAAGAGTCACAAGAAGAGACACAAGAAGTACAAGACTCACAAATACTGCCAAAAGAAGGAATCCTGGAAACAGTACCAGGCAGCAGCGCCGCAGGATGGTGCAATATTTCTTTACTGGTGCAGAGCTCCAAACTGGAACACAGCGAGAGCCCCTTCTTCAGAAAACAGCGATAAAGCTGTTCAAGCACAAACATTTCGTACCAAGTCTGACCACAAATAAGACAAGGGGACAGGGTCAGCATACAGATGCATTACATATAATAAAGAGTGATACATAATGATTGTTTTACGTAACTGCATTATGGGTGGAATTCCTCTTTCAAGTGTTTGATTTTAGTCATTATTTGGGAGTGTTGTAATTATGTACATTAGGAAATTGTAACTATCTCCTACCATGTAACCCACCCAATGTTTTGTTTGTGCTCTGGTATATTGCACTATACAGCAGCCATGCTGCCTCTAATTCGGGACTTACTTTTCCTGTGCCTTTCGACTTGCATAGTGCCTGAAGATGACACCCTTGGCACCTGCAGCCTTGTATTATAAGGAATGTCCTTGTAGTTGTGTGTCTGCACCCAAACAAAAGGTGAGCACCCCTAACCTAAGAGGTTCTCGGAATTTGTATCCTGGCAGTGAAATTCAATTAAGGCATGGTATACCCTAACCCTGGGTTCACACCTGAGCGTTTTACAGCGCGTTCAAACGCGCTGTAAAACGCTTAAGACATGAAAACCAATGCTTCCCTATGGGAAGGGTTCACACCTGGGCGTTTTACAGCGCGTACGAACGCGCTGTAAAACGCCCGACGCTCAAACAAGTACTTGAGCTTCTTTGGGGCGTTTTGACGCGCGTTTGTGGCCATAGGACACTGCAGTCAATGACACAAACGCGCGTCAAACGCGCGTTTACTATTACAAAAAACGCGCATAAAAACGTGCGACAAAAACGCGCGTAAAACGCGCGTTTGAGGAACGCTTAGGTGTGAACCCAGGGTTAGGGTAACAGTAACATTTCTCAGCAGTACACACAGGGCAATGTTACTGAACCATTATATACTGATCCACTTAACACAGCATTTTATATGTGGATTAAGGTTTCTAGAGCCTTCATTTGACATGTATTTCAAACACAATTTTTTGGTACATACATCATCATTTATGTTGATGGCTTGTATAAACATATATATAACATATATAGTCATGTTGAGTGATAACATTTACTGTGAACAACTATATTTTTAGTATCGTATATTTATTTGGTCTTACTTTTTTATACGTGTATGGGTCACTGCCCTATCAGTAGCATCTCCCTTGCGGCTTATGATGAGAGTTACTGTACTTTTACACAACTTTATCTAAATCAATGGTACAAGCGACCACAAGAAACTCTGTAAGGCTATTATCATATCAGTGTTGTGCTGTCCAGTTTTGAGATCCAGCAGAGGCTCTCAAAGCCGCAGCACAACGCTTCAGTTTTGTCTCTACTCATTGTTAATGGGGACAAAACTGAACAAACAGAATACATTCTTTTCCGGTTTGTTGCCTTCCAAGCAGCAATTTTGTGTGCGGCATGGGAAACTGAACAAGCCAGATCCAGCACCAAAAACCATGCAAGTCAAAGGGGCTGGATCCATTTTTTTCAGATCCAGCACCCATTGACTTACAATGGGTTTAGTCCTGGGTTCGGTTTCTTCATTTTCAATATAATACAACTGGATCCGCTCTGAACGGATGTAGCTGGTTGTATTATTAAAACAGAAGCATTTTGCTGTGGCTTTGAGATCCCATGCCGAATCTCAAAAGTGTACAGCAAAAATGCTGATGTGAAAGTATAATATGTTTTAAAACTGAGAAATGTTAGTTCTCATAGTTCTCAAGTTATCAGCTGTTTACCCTCTCCTTGCTAATTGCTTTCCACTTTGAAAAATGCTGCAGGAGGATCACATTACAGATGTCAATACAAGTCTAAGGAGAGGAGAGGGGGAGGAGTGAGCAGGAGCATGAGTGAGACGGGACTCAAAGAGAAACACCAAAGAGACTGCACAGATACACAGGAGATTTATGTCTCAGCACAAGGGCTAAGTTTGTTATCATACAAGTCTGCACCTCTCTGTAATGACCTTCATGATCCTGGGTCATACCCCTGAGGGAGTACGAGAAAGTTAGGAAGCAGTTTCTCCTCTACTTTCTGTGTGCAGTAGCTGGTAGAGATCTACAAACTAGATGTTCAGCATGTACAGAGGAAAACTGCTAAAAACCCGGATACAAGTGAAATAGTGGTCAGAAATAGTGCTTTTTCTCATGCATACACAATGTAGTAAGGATTGATGGAGAGTTTGTTTAAACGTTTGGTATGCTTTAAGTGTTTGTAATGATTTACAATGGTTAGAAGTTGGAACCATAGTTTAATAACATTTTCTCATATGTTTTTGCATTTCTGCTTTTGTTCTTTTTTCAAATTGACATATATTTGAGACACCACTGCATCCCCAGCTTATTGGGTGCACTTAGAGTAATAAACGTATCTGTCCTTCATGGGCGGGGTACATCTAGTGATCTCTATAGATCTTTCAGTACTTTATAAATGCTGTTTAAATAATGGCATGGAAGGTACATGTTAGGCTACTTTCACACTCGCTTTTTGTGCTTATCTGTCATGGATGGATCCATTCAGATAATACAACCATCTGCATCCGTTCAGAATGGATCCGTTTGCATTATTTTTAACATAGCCAAGACGGATCCGTCTTGAACATCATTGAAAGTCAGTGGAAGACGGATCTGTTTTCTATTGTGCCAGATTGTGTCAGTGATTGTGCCAGATTGTGTCAGTTTGGCTCAGTTTCATCAAAGCGGAATGGAGACTGAACTGATGCAAAGTGATGCATTCTGAGCGGATCCTTTTCCATTCAGAATACATTAGAATGCAAATTGAGCCCTAAACGGATCTCACAAACGGAAAGCCAAAACGCGATGGAAAAGTAGACTTTTAGATGGAAATATATTGTAGTCGTAGATATTGAAATGAAGCTGTAAATATACCTTGTAAATGCTGATAGAATGGCTTTACTTGTAAAAGACTGGTCTCAGCCCTTGTCATGTTCTTTTTTGCTGTATATCTTTGATGATGACAAGGACTGTTAGACTGGCAACCAGTGCAATTGTATACTATATAGCCTGCCAAGATGGATAATATTTCCTCTCACTGACTGTAATCCCAAACAAATTTGCCAGCACTCTGCTGCCCTTATAACCTCACACCACATATATCAGACAACGTGGAATATCAGTGCAATACACACATGCATATAACTGACATCTTTCATCTTTTCAGACACAAACACTCCAGAAAGGCATTGATCAGATTCACTTCAGTTACGAGAATAAAATAACAATGGAGATGCATCTTTTTTTAAAGGAATTTAAATTTTAACCCCGAATATATGAAAAACATAGTCTCTGTATACATCAACTCTTGGTAAGACCAGTCCTGAAGAGAACCTGTCACCATGAAATGCAGCGTAATCTCCAGGCTTCATTTTATAGAGCAGGAGAAGCTGAGCATAGTTACATACACTGAACTAAATATAAGCGCAACATTTTGCATGATCTGAAACATTCTCTATATACACAAAAGACCCATTACTCTCAAATATTGTTCACAAATCTGTCTAAATCTGTGTTAGTGAGCACTTCTCCTTTGCTGAGATAATCCATCCCACCTCACAGATGTGGTATATCAAGGTGCTGATTAGACAGCATGAATATTACACAGGTGTACCTGAGACTGCCCACAATAAAAGACCACTCTGAAATGTGCAGTTTGATCACACAGCACAATTCCACAGATGTTACAACTTTTGAGGGAGCATGCAATTGGCGTGCTGACTGCAGGAATGTCCACCAGAGCTGCTGCCCGACTTGAGTGGGCAAATGCTCACATTCTATGGCGTCTGGCAGATGAGTCCTGGTTAGGGCCGGCGTCTTAACCAGGCAAACCCGGCAAGTGCCGGGGTCCAATGCTCCTGGGGGGGGGCCCACTGAGCTGCTATGAGCTTTTCCATCAATAGAGATGGAAGCTCTCATTGCTTTTATTTCACTTACGCAGTACCCCTTTGGTGGGCCCTCTGAGTCACATGAGGCCGGCTGCTGCAGAGAATCAGACAAGCCCCTTCTACATAGGACATGTTGCCGGAGGAGAGAGACCGGCAGGGCTGGAGCAGAAGTGTGAACACAGGTTGTCAGTGAGTCTGCACTGTGAAGGGCTGGAGCAGAAGTGTGAACACAGGTTGTCAGTGAGTCTGCACTGTGACTGTCTCTTCTCTGTGGGACAGAAGGGGGGGACTCTTCGATCTGCTGCTGGATGCTGCTTCATTCTATTTAGTTGTTTTACTGTTTCATTAAGCTGTTTGCCTCCATGACACCTCTCTCCCCCCCATATCCTGTCCTATCTCATCCTCATGGAGCCCCTGCTGTCTCCTTTCCTCCCTCATGTATCCAGAGCTCCTGTTCCACCTTCATATCTCTTATTGCTGCCCTGCACAGATCTCCTGCCCGTACTTCTTGTATGAATCCCCCTCAGAGCCCCTTCCACCTACTTGTTGTGTCCACCCCTCCTGTCCATCCAGGGCCCCTGTTTCACTCCTCTGCCTCTTATTATGGTGGCATCTGAACCACATTCACCATAAGGACCTTCTAACGTCACAGGGTCATGTGACTGTGCCCCCCACCCCGTACTGTGCCCCTTTATACCCTGCATTGTGCCCTCTTACCACACCCTGTGCAGTGCCCATAGTCATTCCCTGTACTGTGCCCTCTTATACCACTGTATGGTAGTTTTATTATTGTATGGCGGTGTTATCACTTTATGGCGGTGGTATCCAATAACTGTATGTTCATAACTGTATCCCCTTCCCTGCCCACACCACTTTTTTTAGACCTGGCATGAGCAGGAAAAGATACAGATTGCGGTGCTAAGGACCTTTGCGCTACAATCTGTGTCAGAAATACGCCTAATATAGACGTATTTCTATATAATAAATAACCCCCTAATTGTATTATCATTCGGGGGTAGGGCTAATATCTTTATAGTATAAATATTCTAGTGTATTTCACTGTGCCCTGTATTTCTCAATAGATAAATGATCCTTGGGAAACACAGTCCTCACCACTGACCACCAGGACCAGGTAGCGCTCTGTCAGTACATGGCGGCCTCCCCTCTCTGCCACACTGCTCTGCTGTGTACTGGTGCTTATTCTGACACTATAATTTCTCAATCGTTCCGTTATGAGGGAGAACAATTAGTATTTTAAGGGACTCCCTTTTTGCACTCGAGACCACGTACTCTTACCTACCTGTATATTCACACCTGTATACAATCATGAAACCGTTCGATGCGATTTTATATATATGCCCAACAGGGCTTTTTAGTTGTCTCTTAGTTTTTACCATTTTAGATATATAACTAACTTTTATCTACATCCTTCAGCCATTTTTATCTCTCTTTTTTACTTCTACCCTCTATTTAAATATTTGCCTAACCAATCATCCAGCTAAAATATTGAAGCTACCAACCAACTACTTATGGATATACATTATGTTCATGCTTTTAGAAATATAAACACGTGCTTGTGTGTATGTGTACATGTATGCACATATGTATACACACTATTTTAACTACTGTCTTCCAACTACTACGAACTTTTGATCACTTACACTACCCAGACTACTGTAATAACTATATGTTTTTTCAGACTTGATAAAGGGGTCCTGAGTACCCCGAAACGCGTCGTCTTTTCAAAATAAAAAATCTCGTATCCAAGCTCGGGTTGTGATTTGCGCCTTAAGTCCATCGGCTCACCGCACGAATTTAGTGCAGACGAGACCTTTTTTATATATCCACATATCTACCCAAGCGGCGGTTTGGCCCCCGCCCAGGGTCGTCTCGGACACCTACTGGCAGCACCAACCCAGACAACCTCCACCACTCGAACCTCCCTCCACTAAGGTTGCACCACAATCAGTGCAAACCAAACCAGGTGAGTAACTTCACTCATCCTGGGTAGGGGGAAGAGACATCAATTTGTTTTACCCTCACCTATGAGCGCCTTCTCTCCTCTCTTGGCCATCTGATCACTATTCTGACACTAGAGCTGGGTTCACATCCCATTTGTGCCATCCATTTAATGCATACCAAAATGTTTGCGTTAACAGATGCCTCAGACTGATGCCATACAGTGGCGTCCGTTCACCATACAGTTCCATTGTAAAAAACATATACATTAACGTATGCATTTTTTACAGGACTCTGCAGGATACAAAAACGTGGAGTGCTGCACATTTGTAAACATCAAACCGATAGGAAAAACGTGATGTGAACCCACTGGGGGGGGGGGGGTACTAAACAGTCAGTTCTAGCTACATCACCGGACATCTCCTTCTCTCCTCCAGGCCTGGCCTAGGGGTGACGTCATGACGTGTGTCTCACTGCTGCAGTGGGCCTGAGGAGAGAAGGAGCGCAGGGAGCTGCGGTTAGTGAATGACAGGACCGCCGGCTCCCCTGCGCTCCAGCAATGATAGGTATGTGAGGGGGCCACTGGGGGGTCATTACACTGTGAGGGTCCCTTACACAATATAATGACCCGCAGTGCCCCCTGCATACAGTATAACCCCCAGTGTGGGGGCAACTGGGGGTCATTATTCTGAATAGAGGGCCACTGTGGGGTCATTATACTGTGAGGGCCCTTTACATAGTATAATGACCCCCAGTGTCCCCTATTTAGCATAATGATTTCCAATGACCCTCCATTCAGTATAATGACCCCCAGAGCCCCCATTCAATATAATGACCCCCAGTGACCACCATACAGTATAATGACCCCAAGTTCCCCCTCCATACAGTATTCCCCCAGTGTTGGGGCTACTGGGGGTCATATGTTATGGATAACGAACACAGGTGCATTTTATTAATGGCATTTTGAATGCACAGAGATACCGTGACGAGATCCTGAGGCTCATTGTATGTTCCAGTTCCTGACAATATTTTGCAACTTTACACAGCTATTGAAGAGGAGTGGACCAACATGGCCACAATCAGCAACCTGATCAACTCTGCGACGGAGATGTGTTGCACTGCGTGAGGCAAAAGGTGACCACACCAGATATTGACTGGTTTTCTGACCCCACCCAAGTAAGGCAAAACTGTGCACATTTCATAGTGGCCTTTTATTGTGGGCAGTCTAAGGCACACCTGTGCAATATTCATGCTGTCTAATCAGCACCTTGATATGCCACACCTGTGAGGTGGGATGGATTATCTCGGCAAAGGAGAAGTGCTCACTAACACAGATTTAGACAGATTTGTGAACAATATTGTAATGGGTCTTTTGTGTATGTAGAAAATGTTTCAGAACTTTGAGTTCAGCTCATGCAAAATGGGAGCAAAACTGAAAGTGTTGCATTTATATTTTTGTTCATTGTAGTTACACAGTTAATACAGTTGAAAAAAGACATAAGTCCATCAAGTTCAACTTAGGGTTAGTTGGGGATGTGAATCCCAGAAGGAAGTGAGACTCAGATTTCTACACATTTTCATAAGCATTAATGTCATTTACTTTCAAGAATTCATCTAAACCCTTTTTAAAACTGTCCACTGTTCCTGCTGTGACCACGTCCTGAGGAAGTCTGTTCCACAGATTCACAGTTCTTATAGTAAAGAAGCTTTGACGCTTCTGGAGACTGAACTTTTCTTTCTCCAGTCTGAGGCAGCTCCCCCTTGTCTTTTGAGGGCATTTTACATGGAACAGTTTTTCACCTTATTTTTTGTATGGCTCATTTATACTGTATATTTGCATAGGTTGATCATGTTCCCCCTTAGACGTCTCTTCTCAAGACTAAATAAATGTAATTATTTTAATAGTTCTTCATAACTAAGACCCTCCATGCCCCTTATCAGTTTAGTCACTTTGCTTTGTACTTTATAAATTCCCTTAAATTTCCTTCAAACATTTTTCCCACAACAGAAGTTAAACCAACTGGTCTATAATTACCTGTGGAGGACCTAGATCATTTTTTGAATATGGGCACCACATTTGCCTTGCACCAATCACTTGGCACTGTGCCAGTACCTAGAGAATCCTTAAAAATTATAAACAGGGGCACAACAATGATTGAACTGAGCTCTTTAAGAACTCTTGGGTGTAATCCATCTGGACCTGGAGCCTTGTTCACATTTACCTTATTTAACTTAGCTTGGACCATATCTACAGTTAGCTAATTAAGTATATTACTGGATGTACTAACAGCTCCAGCACCACAGATATCAGCTCCTTTCTCTTCTTTTGTATATACAGAGCTAAAAAACACATTTAGTAACTCTGCCTTTTCCTTATCTTCAGTGACTAACCCCCCCTTTAACATTTTTTAGGGGACCTACCTGCTCAGAGCTTTTTTTTTTTGTATTTATATATATTTAAATAATTTTTTGGGATTTGTTTTTCTCTCTATTGCCACCTGCTGTTCCTTTTATATTTTTGCATATTTTATCTCCTTTTAACAGATTTTATTAAGCTCTTTGTAAACTTCAAAGGCTATAGCTGACCCCTCAGATTAGTATTTTTTTAATGCCCTTTTTTGCTATTTATACCCCTTTTTACAGTAGCTGTAAGCCATAGGGGGTTTAATTGCAATGTGGATTTAAAGCTCTCCCATTTATCCTCAGTATTATTTTGCGACAGTAGCTGCTCCCAGCTACTATGCCCTGAAATGCTGCCCTCAACCCAGGGAAATTAGCCTTTTTAAAATTCAGTGTTTTGCTCTTCCAGACGGAGTTTGTTGCTTATAATTTAGGGGGAATATAATTTAATTGTGGTCACTATTACCTAGTGTTTCTCAAACAGTAACATTTCCAACAAGCTCTGCATCATTAGAAATTACAAGATTTAACAGAGCATTGCCCCTAGTGGGAGCTTCTACAAACTGGCCCATAAAGTTGTCCTGCAGCAAGTTAAAGAATCTTCTCCCCTTTGCAGTTGAGGCAGGAACATGACCCCAGTCAGTGTCTGGGAAGTTAAAATCTCCCATTATGACCACTGAACTAGCCTGTGCAGCCCGCTCTATTAGGTTATACAGTTAAGCTTCTATCTCTTCTGTGATGTTAGGGGTTTATAGATTACACCATTTTTTTTTTCAGTTTTTATATCCCTTTCAACTTCCGTAAGGTTTTTACATCCTCACCATCTGCACCCACAATTGCCTCTTTCACACTTTTCTTCAGATTACTCCTCACATACAGGCACACACCACCACCTTTTCTATTGACCCGGTCTTTCCTAAATAGTGTAAAACCCTCAATATTTACAGCCCAGTTATGTGAAGAATCCAACCATGTCTCAGCCTCACCAACTACATCTATGTGTTCTTCTAGTACCATAGCCTCCAGCTCCCCCATTTTGCTTGCTAGACTTCTGGCATTTTTGAAAATACATTTTAAATTACTATTACCTGTAAAGTGAATATCCAGGATTTTTTGGTTACCTTGGTTGATGTTTGTATGTAACAGGTTCTTGTTACCAGCAGTTCTAATTTTCATTGGTGTCTAGTTCTGGCCAGTCTTCTCCCTACTTTCCTCTCTAACCCCAGCCCCCACTAAATCCCCACTGTCCCCACTCTCTCCCACTCTCTATCTACAGTATCTACCCCCTTATCAGTATGACCCGCCACCCTTTTTGCAGATCCTAGTTTAAAAACTCCTCCAGATGTCAGTTGCACCCTCCCCATTAAGGTGCAGCCCATCCCTACTGTAAAGCCTGTAACTGACCGAGAAGTCAGCCCAGTTCACTATAAACCCAAACCCATCCTTCCTGCACCAGCTTCTGAGCCACTTATTTAACTCCCTAAGCTCTCGTTGCCTCTCTGGTGATGCTCGTGGCATTGATAGTATTTCTGAAAACACTACCTTGGCGGTCCTGGACTTGAGCTTCTCTCCTAGTTCCCTAAAATCATTTTTAGGACCTTCCATCTCCCCCTGACTTTGTCATTGGTGCCAATGTATAACATGACCGCCGGGTCTTCCCCAGCCCAAAGATGATATAATTTCATGGAAAAAGACTCTTTCTGATCTCAGTTGTACACAGGGCCATCTTACCAATGACTGACAACTATCTCTATATGCACACTGTATACATGTTATTAAAGGGAACCTTTCACCATGAAAATGCTTTGTAAGCCACAGACAGCATGTCATAGAACAGGAGGAGCTGAACCGATTCCCACATAGTTTTATAGGAAAAGATTCAATATAACTTTTAATTTACCCATTCATATTCCTGCTCATTCTGGGCTTTGAAGTCAAGGAGACAGTCCTATCAGTGATTGATAACTTTCCCTCTATGACTGTGTATACACAGAGCTGTCAATCACGGATAGGACCGCCTCCTTGACTTTAAAGCTCAGAGAGAGGAGGAATTTAAATGAATAAATAAGTTTTACTAAATATTTTCCCTAAAAACTTTACATCAATCTGCTCACCTTTTCCTGCTCTATAACATGATGCTAGCAGATTGCACTGCATTTTGTGGTGACCGGTTCCCTTTATTAACTGATAAGCAGACCTCAATAGAAATCAGAAAAAGCTGAGATTTAAATGTATACATTATATACATTTATATTTATGTTTTACTGAATATTTTCCCACAAATCTACAGTATATATCAATCTCCTCAGCTCCTCCTGTTCTATAACCTGCTGCCTGTAGATTAAAGGGGTTGTCCGAGTTATGAAAAAAAAATATATACATAGCACTGTAAATCTGATAGGCAGCAATATACAGGGTGGGCCATTTATATGGCTACACCTTAATAAAATGGGAATGGAATGACATATACTAATGTGCCACAAACAGGAAGTTAATATCACCAACCATTCCCATTTTATTAAGGTGTATGCATATAAATGGCCCACTCTGCATAACTCAGCTAAGCAAGTTTTAGGTTAAAAAAAATGATATTTGATCATTTCCCTGGTTCTCTTCTGGCCCTTTGTTTACCTGCAATAACAACAATCTCTGCCCCTCCCCCTGCTCTGCAAAGGGAGTGAATATAAGTGCTGCATTGAGTGAAATGTCTGACTCCTGGGATATTCAGCAGCATGTTGTATGTGTAGGACTACAGATCCCAGCTGTACAATGACACTGCTGATACACACAGGATTTTCCCCCAACCTAGCAATGCTCTGCAGAACTCCTCTGTCAACTCCTGTGCCCAGCATTTGTCTCCTCACTGCCTGCATCTACTCAGTAAAGCCTTCAGCCCTAAGTCTGTGCTGCTGAAGAGGTTAAGAATCCAGGGAGAAAGCAATAAGCAGCAGCTGGCAGTGCAGGGGGGCATGGCCAGCACTGTGACATCTCGTGTACAGACACATATCTGCTCTCTCAGTCTTGTGCACGAATCATTATCAGAGCAGGGAGAGACGCTGACATCACAGGTCATGTGACCCTCAGTGAAATCTGAGAAAGGAGAAACTACAGATGCAGTAAGTGCATGGTAAAGCTGTTACATTTGATTAGTTAGAAACATACAAAGAACAAAAAAATAAATAACTAGGACAACCCCTTTAAATTGCATTTATTGGTGATGGGTATTCTTTAAAGGGGTTGTCTGTGAATGAAATTAACTGCAGGAAATGTTATAAAAAAAATTAAAAAAAAATATTATTACCCACCTGTTCCAGCATGGGTACTCCTTGCCCATCTTTGTTTATTTTCCTGTAGCAATGACATGCTGTACATACAGAAGCCAATTGCAGCCAATCACTGGCCTCAGCATTCATATGCTGTACATGTCAGCATCTCTGCTGTGGCTAGTGATTGGCACATGGCTGTATGGCGCATCATTGCTTCAGGGAGGTTAACATAGGAAACAAGGACCATTGGAGCTGGGTTGTTATAACTAGTGATGAGCGAAGTCTTGAAAAATTTGATTCTGCTACTTTGCCGAATTTTACAAATTACTTTTTGTCACAAAGCACATTCCATTGTATGTAGCAGGCGCAATGACTGGGAATGACGATCACGCCACCCCTCGTCATTGAACCCCTCAGATGCCGCATTCATCACTGAGCACAGCATCTGAGATTAAAATTAAGGTTTAAAATTAATCCAGTTAAAAAAAATACATACCTTACATACATTTGCTCGCGAAGAGACTGTTACGACCATCTTGATTGAAGACACTGTGGGAAATCTCGGCCAAACACTACATGTCACCCCGTATCTTTAATCATGATAGCCCCGACGGGAAAAATAGATTAATTACCACGAAGTGTGAGGAAATTCGGTGAAGCAGCCGAATCTGATTGAAGTTAGTTTGTTTGGCTTTGATCCGCTCAACACTAGTTATAATATTTCAAGCATACTTACATAGTATACACAACTAAACTGCTTACCGTATTTTTTGCTCTATAAGACACACTTAGTGCGTCTTATGGGGTGAATATAGGGAAATTAAAAAAAGCCAGGTGCTTTGCTTATGGCCTCTGAAGTTACCTGGAGTAGCCTCTGAAGTGCCGCTGCAGTAATGGCATGAAAGGGCCGGCCGCGCTGTGGGTACTGGGTGGAAAGGTTGGGCGTGCTGCGGGTGTTTCAAGGCAGGGATCGGTCGCCGCTGGAAATGGTGGGATGCAGGGGCTGGTCGCCTCTTCAGGTTGCTGCAAGTGCTGGTGGTAGGGACCGCGGCCGGCCCGAAATTGCACTGTTATGGAGGAGGAAATATAAATGGGAGCATGGGAACAGGCAGACGAGGAGCGGCGCAGACTTCCCTGTCACACATGCCTGCTCCACCTCTCAGACTTCACACATGCCTGCTCTTAACTACGTGCACCGTGACTGCTGTGAGTTATTCCTAAGGTACCCCTTATGACCCCACTCCTAATAAAGTGACCCCCCAATAAAGTGACCCCCCTAATAAAGTGACCCCCGAATAAAGTGACCCCACTACTAATAAAGTGACCCCCCCAATAAAGTGACTCCATTCCTAATAAAGTGACCACACTCCTAATAAAGTGACCACACTCCTAATAAAGTGACCCCCCTAATAAAGTGACCCCACTCCTAATAAAGTGACTCCACTCCTAATAAAGTGGCCTCACTCCTAATAAAGTGACCCCTTTATTAAAGTGTCACTGGACCCCCCCCCCCCCCCCCCTTTGCCAATAAGGATCCATTTAGACGCCCGCGAGTGTTTAGCAGTTTGCAAATTGCAGATCCGCAAAACACCGGACCGCACATGGCCGACACCCCAATAGATATGCTTTTTCTTGTCCGTGTCACACCTTTTGTTAAAATTTTTTTTTTTACTATTTTCACCCTCTAAAACCTAGGTGCGTCTTATGGGCAGGTGCGTCTTATAGGGCAAAAAATACAGTACTTATTTATTTCTTAGTTTATGGTATCCTACACGTAGGAAATGGATGGTCTTAGTACCATTAGGAAAATACCTAAAATACAACAAACACAGCAGCATATATTTTACATAGAACAGCTTACATAGACTCCTCATTGTACATTTTACAAAAAAAATAAAATTGTGAAAAATCTCCTGTACTACGCTTGCCTTTGCACATAGTCACAAGGAGGAGAGAGGTGTGATGTGAGGCCACCAGTAAGGATAGGGGTCAGGCCAATTTTTCAGCAACCAGATTACAGCTTGAATTCATCACTTTTTCATGTTAGTGCTCTCTGCTGGTCAACAGTGGCAAATATTTAATATTATTATTTCATTTTTAAAATTTCTGGACAAGTAAAAAATGTAATAAAAAATTCTAAATAAAAATCTAAAAAATGGTATCAAATTATTTAATCTTTTAAGAAAAATTGCACAACCCTTAAATCCTATAAGTTGCAAGGTCGGGACCTCTTTTTCCAGCACATCCCACTGATGCTTGATTGTATTTCTGTAGAATTTAAAGACCAAATCAACACCTTCAACTTTGTCTTATTCCTCCTTCCTGAACAGGTTTGCAGTGTGGCAGGCTGCATTAGCTGCTTAAAGTGGCAATTGCCATTAGGGAATACTGTTGTCATGAAGGGTTGTACTTCATCTGCCACAATGTTTTGGTAGGAGGAATGTATGTGTCAAAGTAACAGCCACATGAATGGCAGGACCCAAGGTTTCCTATAGCATCACACTGCCTCTGGTTACTTTTCATCTTATTGTGTACGTTAGTGCCATCTCTTACCCAGGTAAGTGACACACACCTATTTGTTAAAGAAATTGTGGTTCATCATCCCAGGCTATTAATCCATTGCTCAACTGTCCAGTTCTGACTCTCAGGTGCAAATTGTAGGCACTTTTGAAAGTGGAAAGGGATCAGCATGGGCAGTCTCACTGGTATGTGGCTATCCAGCCCAGCATTAACTTTTTTAGCAATGTGTACAACAGCTGTAGCTCTTGCATGGGACTGACCTGGAAGGTTAGTCTTTCTACCACATGTGCATGTATGCAAGTCTGTGACCTTGTTGCCGGTTCACCGGTTCCACTCTTAGATTTGATAGGTGCTAACCACTGCATACTGGGAACACCCTCAAAATACCTGACATTTGGAGATGTTCATACCCAGTCTAGCAGTTACAATTTTCCCATTGTTCCGGCCAGGGGCGGACACAGACAGCAGAGTGCAAAGAAAGTATCTGCCCCCCCTTTCCCCCAATCACACATACAAATATAAACATCTACATGCAAATAAAAAACATCTTGTTAATATGGGTCAATATGTTTACAATATGTATAAATATTTTTTTTTTTCTTACTAGGGCACTCCTCTTACTTCGCCCAAAGCATAACTATACACACCCTTAATGCCACCACATAGTAATGATTCCCTCATTGTACAAGCACATAGTAGTTATGCCCATATATGCGCCCATCAAAGCAGTTATGCCCAGATATGTGCCCCTCACAGCAGTTATGCTCAGACTTGTGCCCCTTCACAGCAGTTATATCCAGATATTTGCTCCCTTTACAGTAGGTATGCCCAGATATGTGCCCCCTCAAAGTAGTTAAATCTAGATGTGCCCTCTTCACAGTAGCTATGTCCAGATATGTGCCCCCCACAGTACCTACGGTCAGATATCTGCCCCCTTCATAGTAGCTATTCCCAGATATGTGTCCCCCAGTAGTGATTAGCGGCAGGGGCAATATTCAAATTTGCGATATTTGCGAATATTTTGTAGAATATTTGTAAATATTTTGCGAATATTTTGTAGAATAAATAAATAAATGCGAATATTACGCGATCAATACAGGCGTGGGTGAAAAACAAATATATAACACTAAAAACTAATATATAGCACTATATTCTAAATATTCGTGAATTCTCAAAGTTGCGATATTCAAGATAAAAATTTGCTTTTCAAATATTCGTGCTCAACACTACCCCTTAGAGTAGTTATGACAAATATGTGCCCCCTCACAGTAGTAATGATCCTGTATGTGACAGCTCACAGTAGCTATGCCCAGATATGTGCACCCACAGTAGTTATGACCAGATATGATCCCCTTCACAGTAGTTATGGCCAGATACGACCCCCCACAGTAGGTATGCCCAGATATGTGCCCCCCTCATAGTAGTTATGGCCAGTTATGTGCCCCCTCACAGTAGTCATGTCCAGATATGTGCCCCCTTCATAGTAGCTATGCCCAGATATGTGCCCCCTTCACAGTACTTATGCCAAGATATGTGCCCCCTCACAGTAGTCATGTCCACATATGTGCCCCTTTCACTGTAGCTATGCCCAGATATGTGCCCCCTTCACAGTAGTTATTATGTCTAGATATGTGCTGGTCTGTGTAGGAGGAGGAGCACAGCAGATTCCCGGCCGCACACCTCCATAGTGATGTCTGACACTACATGAAGTCCCCATGAAGTCCCCCCCACAGAAGTCCATATTTTTTAGATAGCTGACAGTAAAATGCTCCCTAGGCCTTCAGCTATCCCTCAGGACTCCCTCACACGCTTGCACAATTAAGGGGGTGACTGTTACATATGCGCTGTTGTAAAAATTTAAACAAAACAGTCCTTGCCCTGCCCTTTACAGCGCAGGGCAGGGGAGAGCATTGGAGCATGAAATGTCATAGGGGCTAGTACCTCCAGTGGTAATAAAGCTCCCTTCAGTGCCCTCAGTACTAATAAGGCTAATCTATAACGCACTCCCATAGAGCCCTAAGTAGTAGTAATGCCTGCCACCACTACCACAGTATTTATAATGTTCCCTGCAGTGCCCCCTGTAATTATAATACCTACTGCCATACTCCCTGGAGATATCATCTGCTCTGTAGTGCCCCCATAAATTATAATGCTTGTCCTCTCCCTCCAGTCTTCTATACCCTGCAGTCCCATGTAAATAACATTACTACTCTCCCTCCAGTCTTCTATACCATGCAGTCCCATGTAAATAACATCAGTCCTCTCCCACCAATCTTCTATATGATACAGTCCCAAGTAAATAACACCAATCCCCCTCCCACCAGTCTTCTATATGATACAGTCCCATGTAAGTAACTTCTCCTCTTTACAGTCTTATATAACATACAGTCCCATGTAAATAACACCAGTCCTCTCCCTCCAGTCCCATGTAAATAAAATGTCTTCCTTCCAGTTTTCTATAACATGTAAATAACTTAAATCCCCTCCTTCAGCACCTCCAACACATAGTCCCATGTAAATAACATTCTACTTACCCTCCAGTCCTCTATAATATCCAGTCCCAAATAAACATTTATAAGGAAGGTGCACTACTGTGGAAGCAAACAAACAAGTCTGACTAAACCCTCAAACTGGTGTTAAAATTTAGGATTTAGCCAATATATCTTTATATGAAGGACATATCTGAGCCTGAGCACCGCGCCAAGTTATCTCAAGTAGTTCAGGACCTAACTCTAACCTACCTGTGCCGTATGGGCAATACCAGGAGCCAGTGGGCGAATTACAGCCACATATTTTTCTATCTTGTGTAGGATGTCTTTTTGTGGTACTTGTGCAGTCATATGTAACTAACAGCCATTTCCTCCCACTAAGCAGGTACAACAGGGGAGAACCACATCTCCCAACATTTCTCTGGCACTCACATTCATTCCATGGCATCACAGGTCTCTTCAGCTCCTCTCCACTGCTCCACCTCACTAGTCACATGATGGTGACCTCATCACAGGTCCTACCGCCACTACCACTGTTGAAAAGTTCACATGACTCTATGATGTCATCGCAGGTCCTTCAGCTATGGAGTTTAAGCAGAACGGGCAGCCGATACACAGTAAATCCTAATCAGGCTCCAGCCCCCCCTGCCCCCGCCCTCCACCCCACGATGACTGTTGGCAGAGGAAGGGAGTAAAAATAATAATAAAATAAATATTAAAAACCCACCTGCTGGCACTGGGATGGCCCCCCTCCTGTCTTGGTCCCTGTGCAGCTGAACCAGCTGCACAGGCGGTATGTCTGCCCCTGGTTCCTGCTTCCTGCTGAGACTTAAGGAGACCCTATCATGTGTACACTGAACAGAGACATCAAAAAAGTATAAAGCTACATTTTAGCCATGTCTCATCTATACCAGTGGACGATGTACAGTACTATGTAAATAGGTACTATACTTTAAATGGTAGCGAGCATTCAGCTGTTCTTCCTAATACATTATTAATGAAAGAAGCGCAGTCACAATATAGACTAGAGGAACGCCTGCATTTACCGAAATCAATATAAATCAGACAGGATGAAAAGAATTAGAATTACCCCCCATGTCATTTTTTCTTCTGCCTTGTGTCAGTCGATAAATGCATTATTATGCACTGTCTAAGAACATAGGACATGACGGCAAACATACAGTAAATGCTGAGCTTACTAATCATACTTCTGTGTGTGCTATATCAATTCCTATGTGCAACAGATAACTAAACATACTTTCTTACATGAGGGAACCTTTATTAAAAGCTGATTTACAGATTTATCTGACTGGGGCCTTTAAGTTAACAGCAAAATTGTATCACTGTTACAATGTAGCAAATTAATCAGAGAGTGACTGGACGCACAGAATTCTCTGATTAAAGGTCATCAATATCAAATCGGTGGGGGTCTGACTCCCAGCACCCCCGCCTCTCAGCTGTTCGAAGAGAAAGCAGTGTTTGGATAAATGCAACTTTCTCTTCATTGTTTATCTCCTCACCATCGCAACCGCAGCGGTGAGCAGGTGTAATTACATCTAAGCCGTCCCATTCACTTCTATCAGATGGCTCTGTAGTATTCACTTGAATAGGAAGGAGCGGTCCCATTGAACTGAATGGGATGGCTTAGTTGTAATAAGTGAGAGTTCACAGCTCGGTTTCATTGTCCATTCTTCTGATCCGTCAAAAAAAAAAAACAGATCCTGTTGCACATTTAACATCCATTTCAGCCATTTCTGTCTGAGATCCGCTATTTTAGAGGGGGAAAAAAGTCCTGCATGCGGCCTTTTTTCCATCTAAAAAAAGAATCTCAGACGGAAATGGCTGAAATGGATGCCAAATGTGCATGACTGATGCACAGGATCCGTTTTTTTCAGTTTTTCTGATGGAGCAGAAGAACCAAAAATGAAACGTGAACAATGAGATGTGAACTCTTACTTACACCTGCTCACGGCTACAGCTGCAACGGCAAGCAAGTAAACATTGAAGAGAAGGCAGTGCTTGTACGAGTGCTGCTCTCTCTAATTATGATGATCTATCCCGAGGATAGGTCATCAATATAAATAAAGCGGAAAACCCCTTTCAGTCTATTAAGTTTCTTTTTTACTGTATTGACAATCAAATATTAACAGTTTATTTTTTGCTCATCAAATGTATTCCTTATTATATGTAGACTTTATCAAAAGTATCGCTGATCGATGTTTGATCCCAACCTTCGCTCAATGTAAAACTTTCCTGAGATCAAATTATAAAATACTGTGTGGGCATAAAAATTTGTCAGAAGCACATCCCCCCTGCAAACAGGGCTGTGATGTCAACACTGATGTAACTGTACAAGAAGAGAGGGGAAGAAATAAGTGACTTGCATTTTTGACCATTTTATGCTGCAGATTTATTTTTTATTTTTTGCATTATATATATATTTTTTTTTCCAGTTTTTTTTCCAGCATTTGGCTGTAAACTTTGGCTATTTCCCCAGTAGCCATCAAACCATTCCTGTAAATAATTAATAGTTATGCAATGCACACACATTCTGGGTCCTCCAGAGAATGAGTCATTTTCTGTAATTATGGTTCAGCTGTAAGTAGTACATAAGGGTCTTCCTTCCCCCCAGCCTCAACTCCGAATATCCTAAAAGGTTAATTGAAAAAGACATTCTCTTTAAAGGACTAGAATTATTGTTATTCTAGTTGGTCTTTATCAACAATCTAATAAAAAGAACGTAGGAGGTAGGCTCAGCCTTGGGGTATAAACATGATGTGGGCAGTCACAATATTAATTCACAATGTCTATCACACAACCAAGTACAAGTGCAGGCCTGAGGACACAGACACGTTTCCAATCATGAATCAGGGAATGTTTTGCTTGGTTTTAATTATTTATACTACAATTTGTAATGTATGAGGTATGTTATATTGCATGGCTTACCAAGGTCAATCAGCCACATGGCAAGCATGGGTTTGGAAGACACTTTTGTTCTTGCTTTTTTTCTCTTGCTCTGGACTTCCTTCTCTAAGTTTTTCTTACTCTTTTCCATTTATATGTTATTGATCAATCCTTAAAGAAATAGGAATATTGGCTGAGCACACGATCACTATAAAATCTGAAATATACACTATAAAAAGCAAAAAGATCCTTATTACATTGGGGATCTCATACAGAATCCCCAAAAGAAACTAACTTTGGAACGTTATTGGACTTAGTGTATGAACAAAGACAGCTCAACACAGCGGTGGAACCAATATTAAAAGTGTTGTCTATGGTGAGATGACCCTATGGGTCTATGGTGAGTCCCAATGAATACTCATTAACTTGCAAATAAAAGAAGGACAACAGGGGTGTAGCTTGAGGTTCTTGGTCCCCAATGCTAAATCTGTAAAGCACCTTCTGATATCACACCTCATTGTTAGCACTGGCTTGTCCACATAGAGGCCTAACTAGAAATGCAAATGCTAGGTGTATCCAGGACGAGAAGAGTAACGTTCAGTGAATTAACCTCTACCTGAGACGTTTTCATCTGTTATAATTTAAGAAAACAGCATGTAATGTATTGAGAAGCCACGTGGATGTCCTTTACACATTAGCTGAATTAATAGTTTGGTGACAAAGATTTTGTTTATTCTCATTCCCACCGCCTGAGAACTGAATCAGCGAAAGAGTAACTGTTACCCACACAAGCAGAGGGCGGCTTTCTAAGTAAGAGACTAATAACCTAAATTCTCTGTCCCAGCACAAACCTCCATAATCTAATAATTTCAGAGGAGTTCTATCCAAGCTTAAGTACTTTGTTCTGTGCACAATACAAAACCTTCGACACCTCTAAATAATGCCATTCAATAGTTTAGTGACCAGGAGTTAGAGAACATTTTTACAGTTAAAACTATGAACTATTTTACACTAAAATGGATTACAACATCCAAAATATACAAATCAACTGAATGTGTATAACAGCAACTGTCATCACCTATAAACCTTTGTGGTCTCTCATCAAAACTTTTTCATGTGGGCATGCTGGTCACATGATTTATTTCACCACTGCAGCCATGGAATTGCCACTGTGGTCAACTGTCCAGTGCATTGCTGAGACCCGACATAGGAGAACAGCTACTGGTGTTGCAAAAATGGTATAGAATTTAAAAGTTGGAAACCACTGTAAATCGTTTTTCCGAATTACCATATTAACCACTTCAGCCCCGCTAGCTGAAACCCCCTTCATGACCAGAGCACTTTTTACACTTCTGCACTACACTACTTTCACCGTTTATCGCTCGGTCATGCAACTTACCATACAAATGAATTTTACCTCCTTTTCTTTTCACTAATAGAGCTTTCATTTGGTGGTATTTTATTGCTGCTGACATTTTTACTTTTTTTGTTATTAATCGAAATGTAACGACATTTTTCACTTTCAGCTGTAAAATTTTGCAAAAAAAACGACATCCATATATAAATTTTTCGCTAAATTTATATTTCTACATGTCTTTGATAAAAAAAAAATGTTTGGGCAAAAAAAATATGGTTTGGGTAAAAGTTATAGCGTTTACAAACTATGGTACAAAAATGTGAATTTCCGCTTTTTGAAGCAGCTCTGACTTTCTGAGCACCTGTCATGTTTCCTGAGGTTCTACAATGCCCAAACAGTAGAAACACCCCACAAATGACCCCATTTCGGAAAGTAGACACCCTAAGGTATTCGCTGATAGGCATAGTGAGTTCATAGAACTTTTTATTTTTTGTCACAAGTTAGCGGAAAATGATGATGATTTTTTATCTTGGCAAAAGACAACTTTTCCCATTTTTTTATACAAAGTTGGCATTTGACCAAGATATTTCTCTCACCCAGCATGGGTATATGTAAAATGACACCCCAAAACACATTGCCCAACTTCTTCTGAGTACGGCGATACCAGATGTGTGACACTTTTTTGCAGCCAAGGTGGGCAAAGGGGCACATATTCCAAAGTGCACCTTTCGGATTTCGCAGGCCATTTTTTACACATTTTGATTGCAAAGTACTTCTCACACATTTGGGCCCCTAAATTGCCAGGGCAGTATAACTACGCCACAAGTGACCCCATTTTGGAAAGAAGACACCCCAAGGTATTCCGTGAGGGGCATGGCGAGTTCCTAGAATTTTTAATTTTTTGTCACAAGTTAGCGGAAAATGATGATTTTTTATTTTTTTTTCCTTACAAAGTCTCATATTCCACTAACTTGCGACAAAAAATAAAAAATTCTAGGAACTCGCCATGCCCCTCACGGAATACCTTGGGGTGTCTTATTTCCAAAATGGGGTCACTTGTGGCGTAGTTATACTGCCCTGGCAATTTAGGGGCCCATATGTGTGATAAGTACTTTGCAATCAAAATGTGTAAAAAATGGCCTGCGAAATCCTAAGGGTGCTCTTTGGAATGTGTGCCCCTTTGCCCACCTTGGCTGCAAAAAAAGTCACACATCTGGTATTGCCGTACTCAGGAGAAGTTGGGCAATGTGTTTTGGGGTGTCATTTTACATATACCCATGCTGGGTGAGAGAAATATCTCTGCAAAAGACAACTTTTCCCATTTTTTTTATACAAAGTTGGCATTTGACCAAGATATTTATCTCACCCAGCATGGGTATATGTAAAATGACACCCCAAAACACATTCCCCAACTTCTCCTGAGTACGGCGATACCAGATGTGTGACACTTTTTTGCAGCCTAGATGCGCAAAGGTGCCCAAAATCCTTTTAGGAGGGCATTTTTAGACATTTGGATCCCAGACTTCTTCTCACGCTTTCGGGCCCCTAACATGCCAGGGCAGTATAAATACCCCACATGTGACCCCACTTTGGAAAGAAGACACCCCAAGGTATTCCGTGAGGGGCATGGCGAGTTCCTCGAATTTTTTTTTTTTGGGCACAAGTTAGCGGAAATTGTTTTTTTTTGTATTTTCTCACAAAGTCTCCCTTTCCGCTAACTTGGGACAAAAATTTCAATCTTTCATGGACTCAATATGCCCCTCAGCAAATACCTTGGGGTGTCTTCTTTCCGAAATGGGGTCACATGTGGGGTATTTATACTGCCCTGGCATTTTAGGGCCCTAAAGCGTGAGAAGAAGTCTGGAATATAAATGTCTAAAAAATGTTTATGCATTTGGATTCCGTGAGGGGTATGGTGAGTTCATGTGAGATTTTATTTTTTGACACAAGTTAGTGGAATATGAGACTTAGTAAGAAAAAACAAAAACAAACAAAAAATTTCCGCTAACTTGGGCCAAAAAAATGTCTGAATGGAGCCTTACAGGGGGTGATCAATAACAGGGGGTGATCAGGGAGTCTATATGGGGTGATCACCCCCCTGTCATTGATCACCCCCCTGTCATTGATCACCCCCCTGTAATGCTCCATTCAGACGTCCGTATGGTTTTTTACGGATCCACTGATACATGGATCGGATCCGCAAAACACATGCGGACCTCTGAATGGAGCCTTACAGGGGGGGGTGATCAATGACAGAGGGGTGATCACCCATATAGACTCCCTGATCACCCCCCTGTAAGGCTCCATTCAGACGTCCGTATGATTTTTACGGATCCACTGATACATGGATCGGATCCGCAAAACACATGCGGACCTCTGAATGGAGCCTTACAGGGGGGTGATCAATGACAAGGGGGTGATCAATGACAGGGAAGTGATCAGGAAGTCTATATGCGTGATCACCCCCTTGTCATTGATCACCCCCCTGTAAGGCTTCATTCAGACGTCCGCATGTGTTTTGCGGATCCGATCCATGCATCAGTGGATCCGTAAAAATCATACGGACGTCTGAATGGAGCCTTACAGGGGGGTGATCAATGACGGAGGTGATCAGGGAGTCTATATGGGTGATCACCCCTCTGTCATTGATCACCCCCCTGTAAGGCTGCATTCAGAGGTCCGCATGTGTTTTGCAGATCCGATCCATGTATCAGTGGATCCGTAAAAATCATACGGACATCTGAATGGAGCCTTACAGGGGGTTGATCAATGACAGGGGGGTGATCAATGACAGGGAAGTGATCAGGAAGTCTATATGCGTGATCACCCCCTTGTCATTGATCACCCCCCTGTAAGGCTCCATTCAGACGTCCGCATGTGTTTTGCGGATCCGATCCATGTATCAGTGGATCCGTAAAATTCATACGGACCTCTGAATGGAGCCTTACAGGGGGGTGATCAATGACAGGGGGGTGATCAATGACAGGGGGGTGATCAGGGAGTCTATATGGGGTGATCAGGGGTGATCAGTGGTGCATAAGGGGTTAAAAAGTGACAGGGGGGGTGTAGTGTAGTGTTTTCTGGTACTTTGCACAGCTACCTGTGTCCTCTGGTGGTCGATCCAAACAAAAGGGACCACCAGAGGACCAGGTAGCAGGTATATTAGACGCTGTTATCAAAACAGCGTCTAATATACCTGTTAGGGGTTAAAAAAATCACATCTCCAGCCTGCCAGCGAACGATCGCCGCTGGCAGGCTGGAGATCCACTCGCTTACCTTCCGTTCCTGTGAGCGCGCGCGCCTGTGTGCGCGCGTTCACAGGAAATCTCGCGTCTCGCGAGATGACGCGTATATACGTCCAGGAGGAGTAAAGCAACCACCTCCCGGACGCATATGTGCGTACAGCAGTCGGGAGGTGGTTAACAGCATAAATGTATGACCACTCTGACCGACATCTATTGGCTGTAACATGAGCCAATGTTGGTAAAAAAGCCCATGTTGCTTCCACTCATCTTCTATCCCAGGTTTAATTATTGGGCATTGACTACAACTTGCTGGACGTACAGCCTTCGGTAAAACAAATCAGACCCAACAGAAGATAAAGTGACACAACACTTTTCTAACTGTAGTCACTTTACTCTAGTGGTTGGCAGGGGTAACGGTAGTTGGCCTGCCACTGATTGGACACTGATTGTCTATCTGGGTGATATGTCATCTAGTGGGAGATAATGGGGCAATGTATATCAATGAAATAAAAAATCTTTCACTTCTGTTCTCCAGGTCCTTATGTGTCCATTCCCCTTTTCAAAGTACCTTGATGTCAAATAGGGAAATAATTTATTTTGAATGAAGTTATCGATAAGTCAAGGCTATTACTTAAGCTTGGGCTACAAACATGACCCTCTACATGTATGGTATATGGTCATATGCTTCATACTAGGCATCAGTAGCATAGTTACCAAAGGAATGTACACCCAAAAGGCGAACCATTTCCTGCTATAAAGCCCCTGGACAGAGGGGTTGGTCATATCATTTATCTTAATTCCTAACCTATCCTGGGCACTGAGAACCTCTGCAGTGTTCCCCTCTCCAAAATTCATACAAACAAGAATGTGGGGAATCAAAAGAAGGATAATAAAAAGCAGGTGGGTTAAAAAAGCACAAATTCCTCCAAACTGGTAAGGGGTATGGTTGTAATAAACAGCCAGGGGTGGACTTGGAACTTAAAGTGGCCCTGGAAAAAAATAAATAAAAGTGGCTCCATCTTATAGTTGGTCCAAATTGACAGAAGGAGGGGCAACACAAGTCGACAGGGGCAACACAACTAGACAGGGGCAACACAAGTAGGAGGGGCCAGCAATACCGTTGTGCAGGACAAAACACCAGCTCAGCAAAACCAAATACCACAGTGCAGCATAAAAGACTGCCCTATCACCATACTCAAGAAGTTAAATTCAGGAGGGCACCTGCAGCTACTGACCAAATGCATATCTACCTGATGCTCCTAGCATTAATTAATACTGAGAGCATCAGATCATCAGTACTTGGCCAGTGGCTGTGAGAAGGGCTATGGCAGCCCCCTGGGCATTGGCCCACTGGGACATTTCCCTGTAGGGTCTACACTGTAACCAGCTCTATTTTAACCTTTGATATGGGATTTGCTCACTAGTATGTACAGTCGTGGCCAAAAGTTTTGAGAATGACACAAATATTAGTTTTCACAAAGTTTGCTGCTAAACTGCTTTTAGATCTTTGTTTCAGTTGTTTCTGTGATGTAGTGAAATATAATTACACGCACTTCATACGTTACAACGGCTTTTATCGACAATTACATGACATTTATGCAAAGAGTCTGCATTTGCAGTGTTGGCCCTTCTTTTTCAGAACCTCTTCAATTCGACTGGGCATGCTCTCAATCAACTTCTGGGCCAATTCCTGACTGATAGCAACCCATTCTTTCATAATTACTTCTTGGAGTTTGTCAGAATTAGTGGGTTTTTGTTTGTCCACCCGCCTCTTGAGGATTGACCACAAGTTCTTAATGGAATTAAGATCTGGGCAGTTTCCCGGCCATGGACCCAAAATGTCAACATTTTGGTCCCGAGCCACTAAGTTGTGCTCCATCGTGCTGGAAAATGCATTGTTCTTCACCAAACTGTTGTTGGATTGTTGGAAGAAGTTGCTGTTGGAGGGTGTTTTGGTACCATTCTTTATTCATGGCTGTGTTTTTGGGCAAAATTGTGAGTGAGCCCACTCCCTTGGATGAGAAGCAACCCCACACATGAATGGTCTCAGGATGCTTTACTGTTGGCATGACACAGGACTGATGGTAGCGGTCACCTTTTCTTCTCCGGACAAGCCTTTTTCCTGATGCCCCAAACAATCATAAAGAGGCTTCATCGGAGAATATGACTTTGCCCCAGTCCTCAGCAGTCCATTCACCATATTTTCTGCAGAAGATCAATCTGTCCCTGATGTTTTTTTTTTGGAGAGAAGTGGCTTCTTTGCTGCCCTTCTTGACACCAGACCATCTTCCAAAAGTCTTCGCCTCACTGTGCGTGCAGATGCGCTCACACCTGCCTGCTGCCATTCCTGAGCAAGCTCTGCACTGGTGGCACTCCGATCCCGCAGCTGAATCCTCTTTAGGAAACGATGCTGGTGCTTGCTGGACTTTCTTGGACGCCCTGAAGCCTTCTTAACAAGAATTGAACCTCTTTCCTTGAAGGTCTTGATGATCCTATAAATTGTTGATTGAGGTGCAATCTTAGTAGCCACAATATCCTTGCCTGGGAAGCCATTTTTATGCAACGCAATGAGGGCTGCACGTGTTTCTTAGCAGGTCACCATGGTTAACAATGGAAGAACAATGATTTCAAGCATCACCCTCCTTTTAACAGGTCAAGTCTGCCATTTTAACCCAATCAGCCTGACATAATGATCTCCAGCCTTGTGCTCGTCAACAATCTCACCTGAGTTAACAAGACGATTACTGAAATGATCTCAGCAGGTCCTTTAATGACAGCAATGAAATGCAGTGGAAAGTTTTTTTGGGGATTAAGTTAATTTTCATGGCAAAGAAGGACTATGCAATTCATCTGATCACTCTTCATAACATTCTGGAATATATGCAAATTGCTATTATAAAAACTTAAGCAGAAACTTTTCCAATTTCCAATATTTATGTAATTCTCAAAACTTTTGGCCATGACTGTACACTTGTATTGGTGATATCTGTAACTGTCTAATATAAGATGTCTAATATACCATATAATTAACTACATACTGTATTTTTCACTTTATAAGATGCACTTTTTTCTCTCCCAAAAGTGAGGGGGAAATGGCTGTGCGTCTTATGAAGCGAATATTAGTGAGCACTTCCATTATGGAAGCGCTCACTAGTATGCTTTAGGTGCCGGGAGTAGGGAGTGAAGCTCTGCAAGTTCTTGTATTACTCACCCTCCCGGTCTTCATTCCTGGGGCTGCCGCTGCACTATCCTGACCCCATACAGCATCAGGACGTAGTGCACACACTATGACCTTATGCTGCACTCAGTCAGGTGACAGTGAAGTGCGGCTGGGGAAGACATGGGAGCGCAACTAGTGCAGGAGATGGAGATGAGCCGCGGCGCAGGAGAGGTAAGAAAGTTTTTTATTTTAGTCTGATGTGAGGTCTGATGGGGGTTCTGGCAAGGAACTCTGATTGGAGGGGTCTAACAATGAGGGCTGATCTGAGGTCTGATGGGCGTCTGAAATAAAGGGCTAATATAAGGTCTGAAGGGGTCTGTCATGGAGGGCTGATATGTGGGTCTGATGTGATGTCCTGATATGGGGGTCTGATCCGATGTCCTGATATTTATGGAGGTCTGATCTGAGGATCTGATATGAGGTCTGATGAAAAATATTTTTTTCTTATTTTCCTCCTCTAAAACCTGGGGGGGGGGTCTTATCATCGGATGCGTCTTATAAAGCGAAAAATATGGTAATTCACCATGCTTTAGGGTGTGACTTTGCTATATGGAGTAGTATCATCACAAGTGTTCTACCTCTGTACATATCATGATTGTATGTACTGAGACATGTCTGTGTACGGGGTTCAGATGGTTGGACTGCTTTTACATTTTGTGTCAATTTGACATTTTGTGTCACCATTTCCTCACAAATTTCAGGGCCCTCACTCCTAGTGTTTCAATTATATATTAGCCTGTAATTCTGTGATATTTATTTTGGTTTGTACATGTACCCTCTGAATTGTAAAGCACTGCGGAATATGGTAGCGCTATATAAATAAAGATTTTAGTAGTAGTAGTATTCTGAAGCAAGTCAACATAAAACCCCTATAAATGGCTCTATTCTAGAAACTGTGACCTAAATTTATTCAAAACTGAATTTAGACATTTTGGGGCTCATTTGCTAAACAGAAATACATCTATATCAGGCATATTTTTGGGGCAGAATGCGGCGCAAAGATTATTTGTACCGCAATCTGCAATTTTTCCCCGCTGATGCCAGGTCTAAGAGAGGGGGGGTGGCGTGGGTGAGGAAAGGTACGAACCTGTAGGCCCGTTTCATTCATCATTTTCTACGCTTGTTTTAAATGCAAAAAATTGTCTAAATCCCTTGCTGGAGTAGGTATAGAAGCGGCTCTACTTTGGCGGACTACCTCCAGTGTGGGGCCTTATTAAGACTGATGTCTAAAACTCCAGTCTTAATAAATGATCCCCTTTGTTAGATTTCTTTGGAATACTTTCCTTTTTAATCCATTTTAATCCAACCCTATTACGTTTTTCAGGTATCATGTCAAAACATAAGAAACACTGTGCAAAAAGACCCAGTTTTGGAAACACCCATCAAGAAATGTATTTAGGGCTATAGTGACAGTTCTGGCACCACAGGTGTTTCACAGAATGCATTAATACTGGCCCATGAAAATGAAAAAAAAATATATTTTTTTAATAAAATGTTGCTTTTAGACACAAATTTTATTATTTTCACAATGGCTAATAGGAGAAACCGCACCCCTGAACGTGTTATAACAATATCCCATATGTGTAAACAACTGTATGGGCACATGGCAAGTTTTTTGCTAGAATGGTTTTGTGGTATCTTGTCCTTTTACAGACACCCTGAGGTGCCAGTATAGAGGAAACTCTCCATATATGACAGGATTTTGAAATCTACACCACTAAAGGAATGTATCTAGCAGTGTAGCGAGCTTTATGACCCTAAAGAAGTTTGAAAGAACTGATTAACACTAGGCTGTAAAAATGAAAAAATATTTTTTTTTCAGTAAAACATCAGTTTAGCCGCAATTTCTGAATACAGTGATATCATTTATATTTTAGTAAATTGCTGTACAGGCAAACAGTAGGGCTCAGAATGGAAGGAACACCATATGACTTTTGGAGGGCAGATTTTGCAAAAGTGTTTTTTGGGCTTCTTGCCGCATTAACAGAGAACCAGAGGTACAGTAGAAACCCTCAAAAAAGTGACCCCATTTGATGAAAATGACATACATTTTTTTCCAGCAAAACGTTGCTTTAGGGAAAAAACACCCCACAATTTGTTATGCATTTTCTCCTGAATATGGCAGTACTCCATATGTGGTCATAAACTGCTGAATGAGCAAATGCAGGGTTTACAAAGGAAAGAGCGCTATTTGACTTTTGGAGGGCAGATTTTGCTGGAGTGATATTTGGGGGGCCAAGTCACATTTTCCCAGTACAGTGGAAACCCCCAAAAAGTGAGCACATTTTGAAAATAAAATCCCTCAAGGAATTCACTTAGGGCTGTAGTGAGCACTTTGACCCCAGGCTGTTTCATATAATGTTTGTTTCTTTGTTTTTCAACATTAGGACACAAATGAACATTTTATTTCAATTACATATAGTTTTAGCCCCCCATTTTTCATTTCAACAAATAGTAATAGCTGAAATAGCCCCCCAATTGTGTTACATATTTTCTCCTGAAGAGAAAATGAGTCCAGCTTCCAAATGATGTGACAGCCTTTACTATTCAGTGCAGTTTAAAGTCCACTACAGACACAATGTCTATGCATTTCAAGTCTAGGAATGATGAGTCATGAGTAAGGGTCACCATTGCTAGACCTGAAACTCGTAGCCATTGTTTCTGTACTGAATTTTAAATTGCACTGAATAGGCTGTCGCATCATTTGGAAGCTGGACTCATTTTCTCCTTTGACATATCTTCATGCTTTGTTCCAAGCATCGTCCGTGCCTCCTTTTGTGATCTACCACAGGTGAGCTCAGCTATCAACTGACCCAAATGTGGTCAATATGGGCACACTACAGGGTTCAGAAGAGAAAGAGCACCATGTGCATTTGAGACATAGTTTGATGATGTATACAGCACTGGCTGACAAGAAGGGACTCCATTTTAGAAACCAGACCCCTCATAGAATTTACCAATGGGTACATTTTTCCTGGACAAACAAAGTTTGTTAAAGAGCACTAATCATATTTGAGGCCCAATGTGGTGATTTACACAGCTGGTACCAAAAACTGCAGAGGCTCTTGGGTAGTGAGACTTCGGGGCCTGGCAGTGAAGACCTACTCATGCCTGTCAGTCAAAACGGTAGGGATGCAGCCTGGAAAAGGATGAAGAGAGTCTCTGTGTGCAACAGTAACTTGCATAAAATTAAAAGGCTGATTACTAGAATTTGGGGGCACAGATCAGGATGAACCAAAAGCATCAGAATATACTGACCAGCGCACATATTCCATTGCACTTGGATATACAGTATATCAAGGTATAAGCTGACAGCTGTAAAATTGTTAGGTGGATTCTACTGCATACGTAAACTACTATATTGGCACACGGCAGGGCTTTGAATGGAAAAAGCTCCATTCAGCTTTTGGAGTTTTTGGGGATTTTGCTTTTCAGGTGCTATGTCACATTTGCAGAGACCCTGAGGTACCCATACAGTGGAAACCTTGAGAAGTAACCTCTATATTGAAACTACACTGCAATTTTCCACAAACCATAACTGTTTAAATTTTTCTCTCAAGGGCTGTGAGGGCTTTTTTTTTTTGTAGGATAAGTTGGCACTTTTATTGGTAACATTTTTGGGTTTATACAACATTGTGATCGCTTTTCAGTTAGTTATTTTTGGAGGCAGAGTAAAAAAAAAACAGGTATTCTGCTCTTGTTTTTTGAGTTTTGCTTTTACAGCGTTCACTAAGTGGTAAAAAGTGGCATGTTGTTCTGCTGGTCAGTATGATTACAGAGATACCAGTTTTATACAGTGTTTATATTTTGTTTTAGACAATAAAAGCATCTTTTCACTGTCTCCAGGTTCTGAGGACCATCATTTTTTTTTAGCATCCTGGCGATGATTCTGTGTGAGGGCTTGTTTTTTGCAAAATAATTTGTTATTTTAATTGATACCAGTTTGGGGTATATATGATTTTATTAAATTTGTTTTTTTTAACAGCATTCACCCAGCCGGATATGTTATATTTTTTGTAAAAGCTTTTGCCCATGGAAAGAGTTTTCATCACATGAGCAGATAAGTGTATATGGTGAGAGTCGCAGATGATGCAGTGAATGGTTTACATATAGCAATAAGTGCATGAGGCCGGCCTGTATGTACAGTACATTTCATATTAAGAAAATGTCACTGTTTTTGTGGTTTATAAACATTTGGACATCCTACTTGCTGTGTTGCTATGCACAAATACTAAAGCAAAGCATAATCATTGCATATAAAACTTCATGGAGAGGTTGCATGTTACAAACTGAGATGAGAATTGTTTGGGGACAATTCCTTACCTATAACAATGGTTTCAGACCAGCACTAAGGATTTGGTCACACAGAGCAGCCGTACTGCAGTTGAGTACCATGCAGCCTTACAAGCCACAGCAGTATTATACTGTATTATATTGCATTAGTTATATTGCATTAATTAGACCTGCATTGTTTATTGTTTATTTGGTTTTCACTGTTTTGTGGAATACTGCATGGCTATTAAAGGGGTTGGCCCATCTCACATATACAGTCACCCCTTGTGGTGTGTATTATCACCCACATGGTTACGTGTGTGTTGTATATATGCGCATATAAATTTTTGCTATCATGCATTTTTGAGCCATAGTGGTTTTTAGTGACCAATCATGACTATTTCATTGGAATTTTCAACATATACCGACAGCCCACCATCGGTCCTCTTGGTTTTTAATAGTTTTTTGTGGCTTGTGCTAATCATGTCTCTATGTGATTCTCAATAAAATTATGCTATTTTGTGATTATTTTAGTCTGATATGTGCTTTTGTACTTTATTGACCTATTATCTCTGGTTGGGTTTCATGATATAGTTAGGTGTGGGTCCTAAACTTTGAATTTTGGGCTATATATAGGTCTCCCATCTCACATATAGGTGGCATATCACTAGGATATGCCACCAATGTCAGATAGGTGCAGGTCCCACTTCTCGGACCTGCAACTATCTCTAAAACAATGTCATGTTTGGGTGTGGGAGGGAAACACCACACAGAACATAGGAGGGAAAGGGATAGGTGAGTTCATACACAGGAATACCTAATGTCCTAACTCACCCTATAGGACCCTGGTACTAATGTCAGGACTGAGACAAACTGTTCCTCCAAAAGGAAGATCGAACAGAAGTCTGCCTCAGGCCTTAATACAAATGACAGGGAAATGCAACACACAAAATAATCCAAACAAAATACAAAAGGGAAAGAAAACACTTAACTTCAAGTGTCTATGGCAGCATCAGGAACTCAGCTGAGATCCACACACCAGCTATCCACAACTCTAACAGCAGCTATAAACCGCATAGCATAGTGGGAGAAACGACAATAAATAGAGAAGGTTAAATGGCCATAATAGCCACACCTGGGGAAAGAAGTTGTGTGTCACGGGGCGCCAAAGGCACACTCGGTTTCCCATCAGCCGCAGACCTGCTGCTTAGCTTGGCCTCGTTCCCAGGGCGGCTTTGCTAGCTGTGAGGCTCCCTGCTTCTAGGTCTGCCTTGAGCGCCGAGCTGATCACTCGGTGCTCGACTTGTCTGTCTGTCGGTCATGTGACGCTGGCCACGTCACATGACCCTCAGACCCCACTATAAATACAGGCAGCCTGCTGGCCACAGGTTGCCTGTTAATTCTAGGTTCCTGGCTATTTGTTGGACTACTGAATACTCACCTGATCCTGTTCCCTGACGATCCTTTGCCTGCTCCTCCTGTACTGCGCATCCGTCCTGGTATTGTGATCTCGGCTCCCACCTGACTACTCTTTGCGGACTCCTCTGGTACTTCTCTACTCTCCTGGTATTTGACCCCGGCTTATCCTGACCATTCTTTGCTTAACCCTTTGTACTGCGTAGCTCTCTTGGTTCTGACCCGGTCCGTTCACGTTCCGTATTTTGTCTTGTCTGTCTTCCCTGCACATATCCTAAGTAAGGGACTGTCGTCCAGTTATCCCCTGTCATCAGGACTCGTGAGGCAAGTAGGCAGGGCCAGGGGTGAGGGTGGAGCGCAGTGGTCACTATCCTTCCCCCTGTGTGTGTGTCTTACCGATGTCTTTCTACCTGACACGGGAACATCCGTGACAAACGAGTGCCCCAAAGTGCACGAGGGCACAGTGTGCAAGCACGGCCCCCCCTTCAATTACTTCTATGGGCTTGCTGAAAATTGCCGAGTACCAGCTCGGCTATTTCTGGAACTCCAATAGAGATGAATAGAGAGGTGCTTGTGCTGTATGCTTGTCATTCACTTTTATGGGAGTTCTGAAAATAGTGGGGACTCCAATAGAAGTTAATGGAGAGCACACCATGCATGTGTGGTGCATTCTCCTTCACTATAGGGCTGTTCTAGAGACAGGTGTGAGCCCTGTAGGTGGAACCTGCACATATCTGACATTAGTGGCGTATCCTAGCCATATGCCAGCATTGTGTCAGATGGGTCAACCCCTTTAACACTGAAGACAGAATAAACAATGCAGTACTAACTAGATAATATGATGCTGATATGGCTCGTATGGCTGCGTGGTATTCAGCCGCCTCATTTCGACTATGGTAGAGCCACTCCGTGTGCCTGTTCTCTTAGAGACTCTTATCCCTGCATCTTTATTAAACAGATAGGTTTAAACAAAATGTTACAATGCTCCATGTGTCGTTCCTTAGGAAGGTTATGCTACCTGCTTGTACTGAAAATTACTTTATCACAGTTTTCAGACAGCTATTTGTGTAAAATGCATTATAAAAAAAAAACATTTCAGATGGATTATGAACATTAGTCAGTCCATTTTTAGAGCTGAATAACGGTACAATAGCGCTAGTATATATTTACTGTATCAATACAATCGTCTGCTGCAACAACTAAGCAATCGGTTTTTATTTGAGTCACCTTCTCTTGAAAACAGCCATGAATATATTTCATCCTCTGCTGTTGCATCATTAACCTATGTCGTACTGAGCATGGACTTCACTTTTAGGGGTTTCGGTCACACAAGGTACAGATCAGGGCATCAAGATGGCACCACTAATAGAGGAACAGCCATCCACATATGGTGTGCTGAGAAAAAGCGCTGCCAGATTCATACAGAGTTGAAACAAGACATTTAATGTCATGTGCTGAAACATTATATTGACATAAAGACAAAAAATTGTATACACAGAATAGAGAAAATCCCATAGGATAAGGTCAAAACGGGCGCTCCTAGGACAGAAGGGCGTAGTCTTTATTTCCCTTTTACAAGCCAATACTCAATATGTTTGTTAATAATGCAATAAGCTGTAATAATCTCCTGCACAAATTCTCTTTATCGGGAAGCAAAGAAAATGGGACCTACCAGGGCTGGGCCCCCTCTCTGTGAGGGTCCCATAGTAAACAGCATAGTAATCTCTTTCCCAGTTCAAAAGAACCTGACCCATCACCTTACTTGTCCTGTTCTCTCTTTTCAGCACCAACAAACCAGTGGGCAGGAGGAATTTACCAAGTCCTGAACGCCAAAATTCTTGTTCACAAAAGTCGCAAATAAAATTCGTATTTGTGACTTTTTGAGCTTATCTGTACACCATTTGAGAGCTTTTTGAGCTTATATTGTGACATTTTGCATTTTTACACCGTTCACTTCAGGTCTGAAATGTTGGTAGGAAAGTGGGAGTGACTAGTTATGTTACATAGTTACACAGTTGTTAAGGTTGGAACAAGACAAAAGTCCATCAAGTCCAACCTGTAAGCCTGCTACATTGATCAACGGGACAAATCCCTGGATCAGTGTCCATCTTCCTTTTAAAAAAGGGGTTGAGCCAAAGGGAAAGGGTGCATAGCACATGATTTCTATACACGGTCATAGGCTTCAATGTTATTTTGAATTAAAAAGTCATCTAAACCCTTTTTTGAAGCCATCTACTGTATTTGCTGTGACCAGCTCCTGCGGCAGGCTATTCCAAAGATTCACAATTCTTACTGTAAAGAATGCTTCTCACCTCGTATGACTGAATCTTTTTTTTCTCCAGGTGTAGGGAGTGGCCCCCCTTTTTTTAGGGGGTTTAACACAGAATAGCCTCCCTTGATATTTTTTGCATGGTCCGTTTATATATTTGTACAGGTTAATCATGTCCCCCTTTAGATGTCTTTTTTCAAGGCTAAACAATTTCAGTTAATTTAATCTTTGCTCATAACTAAGATCTTCCAGGCCCTTTATGAGTTTAGTTGCTCTCCTCTGTACGTTTTCAAACTCCAGGGCATCCTTTTTATGGACTGGTGCCAAGAACTGAACAGCATATTCCAGATGAGACCGTACCAATGCCTTGTATAGTGGCAATATTACATCTCTGCCCCACGAATCCATACCTCTTTTGATACAAGGCAAAATTCTGTTGGCCTGGGCATTGCATGCTGTTATTTAGTTTATGATCTACTAATACACCAGGATCCTTCTCAACTAGTGACTCTCCCAGTGTTACTCCCCCTAGGACATATGCTGCATGCAGATTATTAGACCCTTATCTGTTTTGAACCTCATTTGCCAAGTGGAGGCCCAAACAGTAATGACAATGTTAATGAATGTTACTGTTGCACTTCAAATTTATAAAAGCAACTTTTTAAAAAGTTTAAAAAATGGTCTCAGTCTTATGCCTCATTCAAACTTCAGCGTTTTGGTCAGTTATTTCCATCAATGATTGCGAGCCAAAACCAGGATTGGAGCCTCCACAGAAATAAGGTATAAGGAAAGATCTGCACCTGTTCTGTGTTTAGAGCCGCACCTGGTTTTGGCTCAAAATCACTGATGGAAATCACTGACCAAACACTGATGTGTGAATGAGGCATTACTCAAAGGGCTGGTATAGAAAGTGGAGCAACGTTTCAAGACACAAGTGTTAGACTTAAATATTCACAAAATGTATCAAGCATTATGTGACATTTGATAAAGATGGCCCAAGTTATAGCAAAGCAGACTCATGTAAAACTGACTTCCAAAATGTCCTCTGATGATAAATTCATCAGTAACTGATTTGCCTTATTGCTTTTAAGAGTTGCAATATAAACTGTTACATGGAAAGTTTTACCTACCTATTTGATTTTCATTAAAATACAAGAAACATTTTTATTAAACAAATGTTGCTATTGCCCTAAATAGAAAGAGTTGTCCAATGATATGTTTCTGGGGAACCTTATCATTTTCAATCAGCTGGGTGTAACTACAGTATGTGCTAAATATAATGTTTTTTATTTTTTTGTGATGTATAATTATACTGTAAGCACAGTGGCATAACTATATGGGTCACGCCAATATCAGCTGTGACTGGGCGCCACAGTGAAGAGGGACCAGATGCCTCCTTGTCACATCAGTCCCAGGTACACATGGTCCTGCATCTTCCACCACTCGAAAGCTGAGCAGTATTCTTCTGTCACTATGTTTCACTAGCCAAGGTGACGTGATGACCAGTGCCATCAAGTGTTGGCATTGGAGCACTTACTACTACATTCCACACCATTCTCTTTCAGAAGATTAATATAACTACTGGTATCTCTGTTGTTCTCTGTGCAAGCATATGCAATGGCTGAGACTATTCAGGGGGAGATCAAGGCTATACTCAGGATTGAAAGCCACCTCAGACAACAATTAAATAGGGGCCATTATTTTTCCTTTTCCAGCCATAAAATCAGTCATGAAATCAGTCCTGGAGCCATGCTAAAAGCGGTGAGCTGAAGGCAAATGCTTGGGTTAACAGTCAATGGGGAAAATCAGGTTCACCTATTACCAGTTGATAAGAATATGCTTGCCCAACAAGATTCACAAAAAAAGATCTCAAAACATCACATCATAGCTGTACTGGATGTCAATGAAAAAAATAGATGTGTAAAACTGAAGTTTTGGGGAAATTTGTGATGAATATGATTTATTTAAAATCAATTCCCTCTTCTCTAGGCAGGACCACAAAGTCTGGCTGCTATACCCGTTGAAAAGTTGGCCATCCACAGAGGCCAATAACCACACAGTTTTGCAGTAAAATCATCTGGCCACTAGCCACCATTTATTCGAGGGGTTGTTGCCATGTGCAGCAGCTGGATTTAGCTGTGGTCCTACCCTTAGGCCTAGTTCACACTTTAGTGTTTGGTCAGTGATTTCCATCAGTGATTTTCAGCCAAAACAAGGTGCGGGTCCAAAACACAGACCGAGTTCCATTCTACCTTATCAATGGAGGCTCCATTCCTGGTTTTGGTTTAAAAATCACTGCTGGAAACCACTGAAGTGTGCACTAGGTCTTTTTCTTTGTATATAATCTCACAGATTACTAATATTATAAATCTTTGCACTTCATTGAACTACTGGCTCTTTATTAACAAGTACCTCACAGTGAATAAGGATTTCAGGCTGTAAGAAAAATGTCTACTAATCTCTTTAAATATTTGTAACAAGAATTTATATTACTATGCAAATGTGGTCCCAAGAA